>NW_028247957.1:0-304190 GCF_964263255.1 Lissotriton vulgaris
AGCCACACTAGCCAGTAGGCCCAGGGGGTAGTTAGTGATGCATGGACCAAGGTTCTCTGTGGGGTGTCTTGAATTTAAACATTATTTAGGGCATGGATGGCATTGGATTGTGGTGATTTTTGTGTGTTTTTCGATTTTTCTGGGGTGTTGTTGGGGCCTGGCCATGTGGGTGGGGGCCATTTTGAGGCCTGGTCCAGGCAGGGCCTAGCCATGTGGGTGGGGGTCAGGGGCCATTTTGACGCCAGGCAGTGTGCTTTGTGCCATAGGCCTGCACCCAGTCTGCCTTGCTTTCATCCATTATGCCCAGGGGTACTCAGTGGTGCATGGACCAAGTATTCTGGTGGGGTGTCTTGAATTTAAACATCATTTAGGGCATGGATGGCATTGGATTGTGTTGATTTCAGTGTGTTTTTTAATTTTTTGGGGTGTTGTTGGGGCCTGGCCACTTGGTTGGGGGCCATTTTGTGGCCTGGTCCAGGCAGGGCCTGGCCATGTGTTTGGGGGTAAAGGGGCTATTTTGAAGCCAGGCAGTGTGCTTTGTGCCATAGGCCTGCACCCAGTCTGCCTTGCTTTCATCCATTATGCCCAGGGGTACTCAGTGGTGCAATGACCAAGTCTTTCTATGGGGTGTCTTGAATTTAAACATCATTTAGGGCATGGATGGCATTGGATTGTGGTGATTTCTGTGTGTTTTTCGATTTTTGGGGGTTTTGTTGGGGCCTGGCCATGTGGGTAGGGGCCATTTTTAGGCCTGGTACAGGCAGGGCCTGGCCATGTGGGTGAGGTCAAGGGGCTATTTTGAATCTAGGCAGTGTGCTTTGTGCCATAGGCCTGCACCCAGTCTGCCTTGCTTTCATCCATTATGCCCAGGGGTACTCAGTGGTGCATGGACCAAGTCTTTCTGTGGGGTGTCTTGAATTTAAACATCATTTAGGGCATGGATGGCATTGGATTGTGGTGATTTTTGTGTGTTTTTTGATTTTTTGGGGTGTTGTTGGGGCCTGGCCATGTGGGTAGGGGCCATTTTTAAGCCTGGTACAGACAGGGCCTGGCCATGTGGGTGGGGTCAAGGGGCCATTTTGAATCTAGGCAGTGTGCTTTGTGCCATAGGCCTGCACCCAGTCTGCCTTGCTGTCATCCATTATGCCCAGGTGTACTCAGTGGTGCATGAAAGAACTCTGCCTGTGTGGTCTCTCTTCTATTATTGTAAACGTCCATTTTTGATTAGAAATAATTGCAATTTTTATTTTTGGTCTTTCCTTTTTTTGGGTGTGTTGTAATAAAAATAAATGCCTAGTTGCAAATATTAATTGAAGCACGACATATGCAACCTTTATTTAACTGATGTTACTCTGGCTTCCTTTGCTTTTAGGTGCACAAAGTGAACCACAAATCACCCTCATCGTTCATCATCAGTGCCAGAAAGAAGTCCTGCTGCGGTGTGTGCAGCACAACGTCAAGTGATGTCACTTGTGGCCACAGACAACTCTGCAACTCGTGCAACTGCGGCCTGCTGTTCTGACAACTGAGGAAAATGGGCCCAAAGAAAGGTGGCCGTAGCTCCTCTGCCAAGAAAGTTGCCAGTGCCACTGCCAGTAATAAGGAGCAGAAGAAGCAAGTAGCACCACTTACCAAGGAGACTGGTGTGCCCACAGACACTTTGTTTGGGAAAAAAAACTACGCCTGCTGCAGCAGCGGTGTCCAGCCGGGGACCAAGCTGGGAGCAGCACCTCAGCTTCATTGGTCTCAGTGCCACCAAGCCAAGTTAGGCCCAAGGCCATTAGTCCTGCAGAGGCAGCCACTTTAATTACTCAATCACCATCGACCAGTGATGTTGGCGTTGACTCATCGCAAGAAAGTAGCCTCCAATCAACGAAGGGTGTAACTCATCTGATGAGTGTTCAACCACAGCCGCAACGACAACCACAGGTGCAACAAGGAGAGGCGCAAGGAGAGGTGCAAGGAGTGGCGCAAGGAGTGGCGCAAGCAGAGGCGCAAGGAGTGGCGCAAGGAGGGGAGCAAGGAGTTGCCCAAGTAGAGGTGCATGGAGAGGTGCATGGAGAGGTGCAAGTAGAGGCGCATGGAGAGGCGCATGTAGAGGCACAACTGCCCACAATGCTTGTTCCTCCAGAAGTAGGGGCACATCAGGAAATCAAGATTCAAGCGGAGTTATCATCCGAGCAAGCCACTCCTCCTGATGATCCATTGTCTTCCAGATTCCTAGCAAGAAAAAGGTCAAAGAGGGCTAGCACAAGTTCTTCTTCAAGCCCCCTTCCTTCTGATGATCTAGTTCTTGATTGGAACCCAACAATGCAGTCTGAGAGGGAGGCACGCCATGAGCCGACAAAGGTAGATAGGCCTAAAAGGAAGGTTCCCACAAGGCTTTCACTTATGGTGATGACGATGAACAAGAAGTAGAAGTGGTGTATTCTGCTGCTGATGAACAGTCTGACGATGACGACCCAGTCATCACAGTCGTCACTCCAGCCCCAGCGAGCATGCAGCAGACAGACATTTTGACCCTATCCCGAATTGCTGCTGAACCGGATGTGGGCGGCGTGCCACTGGTACCACCACCTACACAGGTAACTACTACACCAACATGACCTACAGCTTCCATATTTTCTCGTCAGAAGGGCTGGCAGGGACCTCCATCCAGCTCGACCTCCATTACGTTAAGTAGTGGTGCTGTAAGTGCACAACAGAGTCAAATTCAGCCACGCCCATCCTCCACTTCACCTGGCATTGAAAGTAGCACCTCCAACACCACCACCAGACATCTCAACTCCCCAGTCTGTGACTTCTTTAATATTAGCAAAAAGGCAGAAAACCTAGTTATTTGTTTCATTTGTAAAACTGTAGTTAGTCGGGGTAAGCTGGGTACCAACTATGGTACCGGAGGCCAGAGAGGTCATCTCCAAAAACACCATAATATACAATGGGAGGCGCACCTCAGTAACATTCGGAAAGCCAAAAGTACAAATCCAAATGTAGACATTGATATTGCATCTGATGACGAAGAGGATCTGATCGTGCAGGGGGGAGGTTAACAACCGAGAGACATTTTTTCTGGTACACACCGTACCCCTGGCAGCAGCACTGCAGTGGTAGAGCCTACACCCTCCTCTACCCCAACAACATCAAGGAGGCACAGTAGTCTGGTAGAGACACCAATGAGAAAAAGTACATCACTGAGCCTAACTGGGCTGAAGAGGTCTGGATCCTCTTCATCACATAGGAAATTGTTCCAGACCACCATTAAAAGCATGTTTTGATCGGAGGCGCCATTTGAAAGCAACAACCCAACGGCACGTCTTTATAATGCAATGCTGGCTAAAATGTTAGCGCTGGACCTTCTTCCTTTTTCTTTCATGGTAGGGGTGGGTTTTCGGGAATTTGTGCCAACAGTCTGCCCTAAATGGAAGGTTCCTAGCCGGTCCTATTTTGACAGAGTTGCGGTTCCAGCACTACATCAAGATGTGCTGGAGGTGATTGGGGCAGCTTTGCAGAAGATTGCTGTTCACACTATCCACCTGACAACAGACATGTGGACCAGTTACCAAGCCCTTGATTACATGTGCATCACTGCACACTGGGTCTCTTTTGTAGGGGTTAGAGAAAAGATGTCAGCAGGTGTTGTTGACACTGCCACAATTTTTCAAGCTAGTCGGAAACATGCAACGGAAGCCATGTTTGCCATTGAGAAATCTCATACTGCAGTAAACATTTTGGAGGAGTTTAACAGTAAGGTATTTGAATGGCTGCATCCAAGAAAGCGCATGATTGGTTATGTTTCCACGGATAATGGCAGTAATATAGTTAGGGCCATGAATGGTGGTGGCTATTTCAGAGTGCCGTGTTTGGCACACTGTATTAACATTGTTGTTCAAGATTTCTTGAAAAACATAACTGTAGAGTGCCAGTCAGAGGACTCATCCAGGAGGTGGTAAAACATTAGAACTCAACCTTCTACAAGCTTGAGCGTCTGTCTGAGCAGTGCTTCGTAATCAATGAGTTTGTCTTTGCACTGGGTTCTGCTATGAAAGACATGAGGCTAGAGTTGGAGGAATGGGACCTAGTTAAAAGCCTGACAGACATGCTTCGTCCTTTTGAGGTCTTCACGCGTGAAGTCAGCCGGGAGGACTGTCCTTTGGGCAAAGCTATCCAATTGTTGCGCATGCTAGAGCACCAACTGAAGGTGGTGTTTTCAACGTTCAAAGATGATACTGACAAGCAGGACGCATATCCGTTGGCGGAGATCTTATTAACCCGCCTAGTTGACAATGAAAGGCTTAAAAAAATTACATACAGAACAACATTACATTTGTGCCACTATTCTCGATCATGGTATAAAAAGGGACTGGCCAGCAAAGCATTCATTCCTTTTGCTGAAGCAGATGTTTCAAAGTACAAACATTAGCTAGCTCTGTCAGCCACTTGGTTCAAAAAAGAGCGGCAGGAAATTGAAGAATTGAAGGAACCAGCAGAAGTACTACTGAATCAGCAGGCCATCCGGCGTCAAGGTCCACTTCTGTGGCCGAAGGCAGTCACTTTCCCTCACAGTCGTTACCTACACCAGCAACCGTATCATCATCCTCAACTGCACCAGGCCCAGCCATAATATTGTCCGAAGCGGATTGGATAACTCGTCAAGGGTTTGCTCGTTCCAGTGCTGATGCAAAGGCCACAGATGGTACGCAAAGTGGAGCAGCCCTGGATGACCTTGAGTGGATGGTGCAGGCCTATCTGGATGACGCAACAGAGGTCTACATTGATCACAACCCATTGCTGTATTGGTTTGGGAAAAGGGGTCAATGGCCACTGATCACCAAGCTGGCTCTAAATTATTTGTCTTGCCCACTCTCAAGTGTGTCTTCTGAACGTGTGTTCAGTGCTGCTGGTGCCATTGTAACTTCAAAAAGGACCCGCCTCTCGCCCAAAAATGTGGAGAGGTTAACAATGATCAAGATGAATCAGTACTTCATACCACCAGATTACAAAATATGTGCATCCACGCAGGAAAAGGAGGACACCTACTTAGGTGACGGAAGTTCTTCTCTGTTAGCTGACCTACTACTGTCTCAATTCACAGAGTTTGAGGATGAGCTCTACTTCCCTGACACCTAGTCCTGGAACTGACTTCCTTTTTTTTCGTCCTGACTCCTTATTCACTTTTACTCCTGTGTGTCTTTCTTTGTTTTGCAACTTTTACCACAACAAAACTCTAATCACAACAAATCCATCAGCAGCACTGTGTTCGTCTTATTTCCTTATTGAAGGTGCCGCTGTCTGCAATCCTGAAGTTCACAAGTTCACAACTCAGTCATGCTCTTCTATCCTCCTCCTCCAGACTCCCCCTATCCATTTCCCTCAAGGCAGATGGCTGGATTACGCAGAACAAAGAAACTGTCGCTTGGTAGCTGAGTTCCCTTAAAAGAAGTGGAACTGGAATTACAGACTATATGCTGATTGCTGACAGTTACTTCTGAAATTGACAAAAGAGGTCTGCCCTGTGGGCCTTCACTTTAAGAACAAGATGCGGACAAAAAGTGGAACAGGTAATGAATAATGAGATGGCATGCAGTAGACAGCACTGGCTGTCTGGCTCTGATTAAAGCAATTGCTGTTTGCTTGTTGTGCATGAAATGAATCATCATATGTCTTCTGTTATTATTTCATCTTTTACACACTAAATGTAACTCAAGTCTACTCTGTTTTTTTTACCTTGTTTAATTCAAATTGTACTTCTACTGCAGGGGCCACTATGTTGCATTTTTTAATATGCAAAATGTCCTTGGACTCACTGTGTGTGTGGACTGTGACTGCATTAACAACATTGAGTTTGTCAATATACCATGATGATGATGAGTCTTGATGATCATAGTTACATAATATCTTTTTTCTTTACAGTCACTCACTGGGATGGATGGATCATCATCGCTGGTTTACGGTAGAACTATAGCCATTTCGTGAGTGGCAAACAGGTAAACAAGTCAACAACAACCACAGCAGAACTACATGTCTGTCTAGTCGTGGTATGGAGTGGTCAAGCCGTGTAGTGTTGTTATGCCAGAGTCCAGACAGCAGTTCATGTAAAATTGCGGCTATGTGGCTTGCTGCATACAATTAGATATGCTTTGTCTGTCTGTGTCAAAGAAGTATGCTCAGGTTGTTTCACTCAATGGTGCCTTCCTTGACCATCTGCATGGCCCTGGCCTGCAGTGCTGTGTGCTCATTACTATCCTTGAAAAGGAGACTCAGAATACGCACTTTAGTAATGGTGCTTGTATGTAATACTACAGTCACCTCTGAAACTGAAAGTGTTATTTTTGCAATGCACACTGTACCTTATATTTTTTTCTCTGTGGTGTTTTTTAATATCACTTTCTGTTTTTCCATCAACAATTGCAGGCTGGCTTTTACCCTGTGAGATGGGAAAAACGATTAACTCAGGCTTACCATTAGCGATCCGCAATTTCGCATCCGCTAGGCAGGCAGTAGACAGTGTGTCTGTCTGGTCACCAAGATTGATCGACGTAGCATCAGATGGAATGGAGGAGTACCGCGAATAAGAGGAATGGCTGGATGCATGCAACTTCCCAAATTGAACAGGACAACAACAACATACAGTTACAGTATCCTCTTCACTTCTCCTTATCTATTGAATAATGGTATTGTTGTGAACTTCTCTGAGTATAAATTTTATTTAAAGTATATTAAATGGTTTTTATCGTCATATTTTAGAAAACGTAGACCCCTTAATTTAAGGGATTCTTATCTAATGTTGATTTCTCTTGACACCGATGAATTGGTTTTTCGCACTAGCACTTTTTTGAGATTGATAACTCGTGCACGTAAAATGATGGAAAGCCCGTCTATATTTGATGTATGAGAGCTGCAACAAATTCTAACTATCCTAAATAGATCTGTAAAAGAGTTTAGGGGGCTATTTTATTGTATGTTGCTTTTATGAATTTTATGCAATTCGAATAAAGGTCTTTTGAAACTTGAACAGGACAACAACAACATACAGTTATAGTATCCTCTTCACTTCTCCTTATCTTTTATATAATGTTATTGTTGTGAACTTCTATGAGTGTGACTCTGTGTGTTTGTTTGCTCTCTGCTTCAAATTCATCCCTCCAGCTATTTGATAAGTTTCTTTGCTATTTATAAAACTAATTTAATGTACTAATACGTGTGTATTCTCTCTGAGGGCTGATAGGCAAGTGAAAGTGCGTAATTACTGCAGCCTATTATCACCAATGCCCTATTTCTTGTCCATATTCTGTATGTGCAGAATAGTTCCTGCAACAGTAGTAGTATGTCCTCCTATCCAATCAAAAAGTAAACCAGTATCTTATTCTTGGTGGCCGATGACATTTTATTGTTGGGAATTGTCAAAGCATAAACATTTAGAAGACTTCAATAGACATTATGGACAACCCAGAAGACTGCACTCAGTGCCTACAGCTATTGCTGAATAGGAGTTTTGTTTAACACCTTTTGCCAACTGTGCAAGCTTAGCTAGCTACACAGACAGACTAATAATAATCTAGTAGTAGCACAGACAGTCATAGTAGAGGCAGGATAAGAATTTAGAAACAGTCTACAAGAAGATCAATCCACCACCACTATCTCTTCTTAGTGGTAGGAGTACAAAGGAAGGACTCGAATTGAGTCTCTAGTGTCTAGCATTACGCTCTTCTGTAGAGTACACTCATACATAATCACCCAGGCCAAATGAGCACAAAATTGAAAACAAGTAAGCATAGTAGCAGCACCAGTGAGCAGGCGAGCACCTGCAATCACTGAAGCTTTTGAAACATAATTTACCTGCAATGTAATCTCTAGTGTCTAGCATTACACACTTCTGTATAATACACTCATACATAATCACCCAGGCCAAATGAGCACAAAATTGAAAATAAGTAAGCATAGTAGCACCGCTAGTGAGCAGGCGAGCAGCCGAGCACCTGCAATCACAGAGCTTTTGAAACATAATTTACCTGCAATGTAATCAGCAGCATTCTTGCTCTTCGGAAAAAAAAAATATTTGCAATATCATAACACACACCAGGAGAAAACAAAGT
This sequence comes from Lissotriton vulgaris, assembly GCF_964263255.1. NCBI lineage: Eukaryota > Metazoa > Chordata > Amphibia > Caudata > Salamandridae > Lissotriton > Lissotriton vulgaris. The sequence continues at coordinate 8,094 of NW_028247957.1, forward strand.
AGTGATTAAATAGCTACTACTACTCACCAAGCCCAGGGATCCCCATGCCAATCAGGTAAAACAGGTCGTGTTCCCGGTCCAGGATGTCAGACCACCGGTGCGTCGGCTGTTTGTAGGTGTGCCGGACCCCAGACTCCGGATACATGGCCTGGCAAACCTTCCCCCACAGCTGGCGACACTCCTGGAGCCCGTAATCGGCACCGGGCCTGCCGCCTGATGCAACGATCTTGGGGAGGTGGCGTTGGACGAAGAAAACCAGTGCATCAGCCTCCACCGTGCTAAAGATCTCCCGGGCAATTACATCCTCCCCCCTTAAGCGCCCGCAAGGGAGCCGGCCACAGGGTGCGAGACCCTTCCCCTTAGACTTGCCGGCTCACTTTGCCATGGTCCTGAGTGAAAGAAGAAAAGAATAGGGAAACAATAGTCAGTAGAGAGGTGTGGCTCACTGGTTAGAGGTGGCTGACCTGTAAGCAGAGAATCTCCCGGGACCAGGGTTCAATTCCCGACGCGGCAGGGTCATGGACCAGGGGTCAACAGACTCGATAATTCTTGCCTCTGTGCCTACTCTAACCAGGGAACACACTCGGTAACTCTGGGCATTAAGCTTGCCTCATCTCTACAACGGCCCCCCACAGACGCCGGGGATGCCTGGTTTCAACCTGGAGATACCCAGAAAGGGACCATCTCACAGGGAAAACCAGGACGGGTTCCCCAGCAGTCTGCAGCGCCAGGACACTCGGTTAGAGTAGCAGTGCGCTTTACAAGTACCCCACATTACATTTACATTTAAAAGAAAAGAGAGAGCTAAACAAAAAAGTAGTTATTAAAGTAACAAAAAGTTGGAAAAAACACAAAATATAGATGTAGAAATAGAGAGGGATAGATAATGAGTAAAAAAGATTAAAAAAAGTTCAAACAAACAAATGATTGCAAAGATTAAAGCAGGATAGAAAAAGCATGCCCAGAGCCATAGCAATGAATGAAAAACAAGGTAGCCGCACCCATTCCGACCACGTGAGTTTATTTGTAATACTTTATTCAATATATTTCATATCATAAAAGTACAGACATTTACTAAACATAAAACTAATATACAAAGAGTTACATCCATTTAATCTTAAAAATAATTAAAAAGAGCTCTATACAGTAAAAATGAATAATTATAGAGGGCTAAAGTGCATTTCCAATATTGTTCATAAGGTGTGTTTTTTTTATTTTTGATATTATCCAGTAGCCTAGTCCATATAAACCAAGCGCTATAAAGATACTTTGCAACCCCGCATACAATAGACATAGAAGTTGTATCAATTAAGAGGATACGTAGTGCAGTTCTAAAATCTCTAACACCCATCTCTCTACACACAGGTTTTAACCATCTTGCTCTAGGGGACCTATAAGCCATGCAAGCAAACAAAAAATGGGGTAGAGATTCTTTAATGCATGGGCAGCCCGGACAAGTGGCATCATGATCCCTCGCTCGTTTCCACCCCGCTGTAAACATTTTCAGGGGGAGTGTACCGTATCTCTACCGCATCTCAACTTTAAGAAGAGGGATCTATCTCTTGGAATTTGAATGTAATCCAGAAGGGGCTCTAGCTTCCTAGTTGGCTTATGGTCCAAAAATTGGTTGGTCATTGGGCCCCACTTTATACATTTAAACTCCTCAGTCTCTACCCAATCCCAATAAAAAAATTAACAATTTGTTTGTGGGGGGAGGGGGGGGTGACTGGGAAACCCAGAATTCTGCCATGCCTAGGCTCATCACTGTCTTAATTTATTGAGCCACTTTATTTTGTTTGAGGCATTCAATTTGAACAACTCGTCCAGCACCAAGGCATAGTTTGCCAATTCTGGTGTCCTTCTCAGGCGTGCCCAGAACAGCAAGGGGCGGAGACGTACTATGTCCGCAATTGATCATTTGCCCATATCATTAAAAATGGAGTTTCAGAGGGGTCGAGTAGGGAAGCGATACTAAATCTCTCACAAACTTATTCTCAGCTCTTACCAAATCCATCATGTCCTCTCCTCCCCATAATTCGGATCCATAAACTGCTGAGGCTAGCACCTTTCCCTCATATACTGCAAGGGCCGGTGCTATAGGTCTACTAATAGATAATCGCTGGTTCCTCAGGATTACTCCAGAAACCCTTTTAAGATTTAGGAGCATTTTTGCTAGATGTGAATCCCATTTCATATTGTTACATAACCTGATTCCCAGATAATCAAATTCTTTAAACACCTCTAAAGTGGCCCCATTTAAGGTGAGATGGACTTTTCCTGCCTTTTTTTTGAAGATAGCACCATCAGCTTCGCTTTGGTGGTATTAATAGTTAGCCCTCGTTCGACGCAAAATAAACTAAAACGATTGAGGAGTTTCAGTAAACCTGATGGGGTTTTGGACATCAGGAGGGTGTCGTCAGCAAAGAGGAGGGTAGGTGTTTTCTCCCCAGCCAGGACTGGAGCATCCGCAGAGTCCTTCCTCAAATGGTCTACCACCCCATTGATGAAGAGGGAGAATAATGTCGGAGCCAAAACACAGCCCTGGCGAACCCCTCTGCTGACTGTCACCCTCCCTGTTAACTGACCTTGACTACCCCACCGAATTCTTGCATAAGTATCTTCGTGAAGCCTAACAACAAACTGTAAGAGTTGGCACGGGAAGCCCATGTCCAACAAGACCTTCCAGAGCTTATCACAGGGAATTACATCAAATGCAGTTTTTAAATCTATAAAAGCCAAATATAGGCTACCCTTTGCGATGGACACAGATTTCCAGTATACTGCACAGAACCTGAAAACCTGGTCCATCGTGCCCACATTTTTCCTACAGCCCGCTTGAAAGTGGGTCAGAATATCATCCTCATTTAGCCATGTCCCTATTCTATTAATTATGACCCTGCCAACTACCTTCTGAATTGTATCAATTAAACTTATAGGTCTGTAGTTGGCAGGGTCCTCTCTGTCACCTTTTTTATATATGGTTATAACCTCTGCACCTTTCCATGATTCGGGGACAGGGTGTCCATACATGATTAAATTCATTATACGTGCAATGAGGTCAGACCATAGTTTTGGGTCCTGCAGAAGTAAGTCGCCCGGCAGCCCATCCGGGCCTGCCGCCTTTCCTGGTATTATATTTAAAATAGCATCCTGCACTTCCCGGGGGGCAAAGGCTTCTGTCTGCACTTGTTTCTCCATACAGTGATTATTATAAGCCCCTTTTGATTGCCCTAGCCCTACCTTCCCGCAATACAATTTGAAAAAATGGTCATGCCACTGCTGTTCCGTTATATGATTTAATATTGGCTCCACCCCTCTTCTATCCAGTTTATTAACTAAGTTCCAAAATAGGGTTGAGTCTTTTACTTTGGCAGCAGATTTAAGATGCTGCCAATGGTCCTCCTCCCAGTCCCTCTTAGGTGTTTTAATACTCATACTGTACTTCCTTGCTAGTCTTACTGTTGGCGGGTCCTTTTTTTTGATGGAAGTTATTATAGCCTTCCTCTTTTCCCTGCATTCAGTAGTATACCAGGGGGAACCACTCGAGGCTTTACTATTTGAAGTTCTGGGTCCCTTGGACACCGCTATATTAAAAAACACTCCAATCTTATCTATTAGGTTCTTATAAGAATCTATTGGTTTAAAATCTGGGGAATTAGACTCTGCTAAACTACTAGATGTTAACTCTCTGATCTCTACTTGTACCAGATTTTTAATACTATTTAGTTTTTCTACTTCGCAACTTACCCTATTCCATTTTAATTTCCGGTTACAATTTGTGGGGATTACTTCCGTATTGATCATCTTAGGACTACTACTTGTTTTGGCCTTACTCCCCATATAAATCTAATGCAAAGTGAGTTATGGTCACTGTCCTGTGTTTGCCTCACCACCATATCTACTAGGCTGCCCCATGATCGAATGCCCATTAGTATATAATCTATTCGTGACGGGAAACCTAATCTATTATATGTCATTGACCCATTAGAGTCGGAAGGAGTCCTCCCATTGAGAGCCCGTAAGTTGTGTTCTAACGTTAGAGCATTCAATTGTATTGCTCTAGCCGTCCACTTCTTAATAGGATTTAAATTAAGAAGGGGAATGGACTGCCTCCAGTCCTCTGCACTGAACCCGAGCACCCTCTCATCATCTAAGGGTTCATAAGTGCAGTTGAGGTCGCCTCCCACTATCACTTTGGACCCTGGTGGAATATATGCTAGTGTCGCATCTAGTAGTGCTATTGTGGGTGAAGATTGTCTGCCCTGGGAACCTCTTGCATATACACAGAACAGTTCCAAAGTGGTTCTACCACTCGGGCTCTTAAGTGATAAATATAAAATGTAATTTGAGGGCAAATTGTGGGCATTGACAGCCCAGTTCAGTGCCACACTAATCCATATGTGCAAGCCACCTGATGGTCGGCCTCTCCCTAGCGTAACTGCAGGGATGAAGTAAGTAGCATACCCATTTTTGTGGATTGGGACCAAGCTCCATGTTTCTTGGAACAAGCAAATATTAAATGTTTCAATAAAAGCGTTCCATTCTGGGAGGGCCATTTTTTTTCCACCCCGGGTATGTTCCATGAAAGAAGATAATGATATTGGGAACTGAAGCTGTTTCCGTATCTATTGTATTCACTACTACAGGTGTCAGTAATACTTTATCTACTATGCTAGGGCTAATTTGTCCATAGGTATTAAAATGTTCCCTCCAGCAACCAGACTCATGTCTGCTAAAAGGGTTCCTCTTCTCTCCCAGCTGTACTTGCCATAGACTTGGAATCGGACAATTCATGATTTTGGGAAATGTGAGGTTTCTCGATGGCAATAGGTTGGAGTCAATCCTCATCTTCCAGTCCATATAACATCGAGAATTAATTAAAGGTCGAAATGTTAAAGCCATGATGATCCATATTGTGCCCATTTGTAACCCGATTTCCCCAACTTGGTTTTTGTGGGTAGTTAAAAACTGGGTAAGCATAGCCATTATGTCCTGTACTATACCTATTATGAGACAGGTGTCCTAGGGAAGAACCTTGGAGGTTTGAGAACGACTTTTGGGGATAGAAGTAGCTAAGGTTATGCATTGAAATTTCTTCATAGCCACCTATGTCATACCACTCACTGATATGCCTGACTGCTCTATAATCCTTAAAATTAATGTTGATAGAGTCTCCTTTTCTATCTTTCGGCCTAGTACCAACCCAGTTCACACGTCTTACACTTAAAAACTCACCATTGACGTGAGCTGGCAAAGGTCTGTTTTTGCACAGCCACAATATTACTTTGTTTTTAAGGGCACAATGGTCCTCCTTCACTCCTACAGGGAGAACTGGAACTCCTACCATAATCACAACATAAGGAGCAGATTTTGGGGGTAGATCTACTTTGCTATTGCTTGATCTATTTATATTTTGTAACTCAGTAAACCCATTGCCCGTTTTTCCGGCTATTGTGGTTTTATTTACCGTTTCTCTAATATCGTCCGCTTTATGATCACCCAATTTACATGTTTATGCTACTTTGGGAGTTGGTTTCTTCAGTATAGGGGGAGGATTTTGGCCCTTTGTGGGAGGTTTAGATATTAGTATGTTACTTACATGGTTATCTTTAGGGACAGTTATGAGACAATCGGAACAATGCTTACTTAACAGCAGGGAATTCTTTGCCACCTCCGTTTCAATAGAGCCTAGCTGTTCATGTATTCTCTTCACCCTTTCCATTAGTGGGAGAATTAATGATTTAACCAATTTTTTCAAGATAGGTAACAGCTCATTCATGAATGTTATTGGGAGCTGTTGTGACGTGGTAATTTTCGAAGTGGTGGCTCGTGATCTTTCTGAGTGAGCTTTGGTTAAGGTCATCCCTTTATTATTCTTGACACCATGTTCTTTGGTCATAAGTTTTCTCTTTTTAGTCGGCGGTGCAGTAATTTTTTTAATCGGAACCTCATTTCCAGCCGGTCCCCTTTTGGGTGATTTATCTGTAGGGACCAGAGACAAACTTGGGGTGATTTCTAGTAATGAATCAATTTCAGCTGAATCATATGTTGTTAGTTCCAGCTGTGGCGACGTGATAAGTCATTTGCAGTGAGTGAGTCATCAATGTGTAGGGGGATATCTTCTAGGTGCTGTCTAATTGGAGTCACCGCAGATTTGATCGCCCCCAGTGAAGAATGTGTTTTATTCATAAGTTCTACGGACAGTCGTTTCTCCGTTAGTAAAATCTCTTTTTCTAATGAAGAAGCAGCCCTAGTAATGAATGCGTCAAGTGTCCCTCTTACACTGCCCCCTATCAAGGAGGGCCTACCTGAACTACTTTGTCTGCTCATTATTCCCTATTGGATATAGCAAGTAGTCAGAAAAGAAGGGAACTGGGCTAGGGAACATAATGAACCAAATAGTCTACTTTATCAAAACAAACACAACCAGATTTACAGTTTTGCTCAACAAATACTAGGGATAATGTCCTTACTTCTAGATATGGTCACACTCCCGTTTTTGTTAGATGGGTGGCCCAGCCCAGCCCTGAACAGCCCCGGACGGCCCGCCTTTTGCCCAGGCGTCCACCCACGCGTGTCCCGCGTCGCGGTAATAGAGAGGTGGTAATATTACTACGGGTGGGGGGCGGGAACACCGAGGGAAGAGGCAGCAGCTGTGTGTGTAAGAGCCTGCTGGACCTCGCAGTCCCTCAGTGTTTGTAGTTCTCAAGTTCTCTTCCCCATTAATAGCGCTCAGGAAGCGGCATCCGTGAAAGGCTCCAAATGCTCCCGCAAAGTCCTCTTTAATCAGGCACAGGAATGTCAGCAGGGAATCCAAATGAGAGCATAGTGAGTGGCTCCCACGAAGCGGGGGCCGCGAAAGGTATTTCAAAGGTCCGGGCGGGGGCGGGAACACCGAGGGAAGAGGCAGCAGCTGTGTGTGTAAGAGCCTGCTGGACCTCGCAGTCCCTCTGTGTTTGTAGTTCTCAAGTTCTCTCCCCCGTTAATAGCGCTCGGGAAGCGGCATCTGTGAAAGGCTCCAGATGCTCCCGCAAAGTCCTCTTTAATCAGGCACAGAAATGTCAGCAGGGAATCCAAATGAGAGTACAGTGAGCGGCACCCACGAAGCGGGGGCCGGGAAAGGTATTTCAAAGGTCCGGGCGGGGGCGGGAACACCGAGGGAAGAGGCAGCAGCTGTGTGTGTAAAAGCCTGCTGGACCTCGCAGTCCCTCGGTGTCTGTAGTTCTCAAGTTCTCTCCCCCGTTAATAGCGCTTGGGAAGCAGCATCCGTGAAAGGCTCCAAATGCTCCCGCAAAGTCCTCTTTAATCAGGCACAGGCATGCAGAATGGAGCAGCCAGGGCCAAGTACAGCACACATCAACAACCCCCTTAAGCCACCCAACATCCAGTAAGACCAGGATGAGAGACTGGATGCCTCTCTGGACCTGAGCCTGGAGCCTGGATGTCTCGCTGGATCTGCATCTGGAGCCTGGAGTGGGATGCGGAGGAGCTGTGGAGTCCATAAGCCATGGCGGTGGACATTGAGGCGTGATGATCGCCCGTCCCTGAAGGTGAAGTCTGGCCGGTCGCATGGAGACACATTGCTGATCTGTGTGTGAAGACTGTCTTGCCCCCTGGAGCTGTGAATGGTAGAGGCTCTCCTGCGTACCAACGTAGAGAGGTATGTGATCTACCACTACACCGTAGTGCACGGAAGGGATTACCAATGGTGGGGGGCGCTTCTCTGCATCACAGGCCAGATGAAGTTGCGCTGGCCAGATGCTGTGGACTGTGAGGCCCCTGAACTGCGCCCAACTTATGTGGTGGGAGAGCTGCAAATTCACGCCAAAGGGGGTCCGGCTGCATCAACTGCATTAGGAGGTTCACCAGCGGACTTGGCGTCTGCTGTACCCAGGCTTGTGAATTTCTATCTGGCTGAGGCTCCTGCTGGCTGAGTCACAGATCTGGAGAGAGTTTAGCGGATTGCGCCACGGTGTCAATGGCCATGGAAGGAGAAGGTACGACGTGTAGCGGAGAAGGCCTGGGGTTGAGGCGCCCAGGCCTAGCACCTGTAGATGACGCACCCCAGTGGCAGCTCATCCACTATGGCGGAAGAGCATCACCCCACTGCTTCCAAGCAGTGCAAGAAGAGGAACAATCATCACATGATGATAACTTTCTGATGTAATTGTGTCATGTTTCCTTTGTGGGCGGGAGGGTGGGTAGGGCTGCTCTGCTCAGGGAGCAGGGCAGAGGCGGAGTGGCATGTTCACTCAAGTGCACAGTGATTGTTTGGTCGGCCTGCTCCGGCCACCAAAAGCAGTCATGCACACTGTCCTGTTCTCAATGCAGGCTGCATTATGACCTGCATGAAGAACATTCCCACCCTTACAGCCCCCGGCTGAACGCCTCGTCCCGGTGCCAATGACCAATCCCAACACTGCATTGCAGCGTTATGATTGGCTTAGGGGAGGGAGCCTGGCAGCCTACTTCCTGTTCCTGGAAGCAGACTCAGGAGAGCAGGAGCAACAATGACATGGGACCCGGCCTGGAGGTAAGATTTCTCTCATTTAAATATTTACAACACCCGCTCATACACAAACCCCTAGGCCCACACCCCATTCAGTGTTCTTTCCGGCTTTTCCCACCTCCGAGCTGTCCAGTTCCCCTGCAGTACTTCTAAATGGCAGCCGCTGTGTGGCCATGCGCAGCGGGTGGACCACTGGTGTGCCAAAGCTATACATGGAGTTACGATGCATACCATTACATCGCATTCCATTACAATGCATACCAATACCAGGCATATTGCATTAGTGGGGAAGGTGTTAGATTGCGGAGATGTAAACATTACTATTCCCATTTCAGTGAGTGCAACTCTAAAACTCGACCTTGCACCCCAAAGCAAACCCTGAACCCTAAAATTCATCTTTGAGTCCCCAAAACACACCCTAAAAATCATATTTGACCCAAAGGGACACCACAATTTTCATATTTGACCCAAATGCACACCCCAATTTTCATGATTGACCCAAAAACAGCCCCCAAATTTCAGATTTTACGCCATAATACACCCCACATTTCATCTCCAACACCCGAAACCCATATCCACCCTAAAACCTAAATATACCCTATTACTGACCTCACAATGCGTTGTAAGGTAATGCGATGTAAAGGCATCTGCGTAGTTGGAGTTGCAAGGTAAAGGCATTACGATTTAATGCCTGTGTTGTAATTGACAACTCCTGCGCCAAAGGCAAGCCAGGCTGCGTCCGTCTGCCCCTGGACCATGCTAAGCACCAAGAACCCTTCCTCTAGGACACTCCACTCCTACAGCACCAGCACCCTCCTCACCTTCAACCCTGGATGCCACATCCCCTGCCAGGACCAACATCTGCTCCAGACTGGACATCACCATCACTGACGGCTACTAAATAACCTGCAAGACCACCCCGACGGTTCAGGAGGAAGCATTGCCATCACCTACAGAAGCACACTACGACTGACCATGCACTCTAATGACTCAACGGTGACCATGGAACACCTCAACTTCCAGATCCAGAATAATCCCATCCCCATCCTCTGCGGCACCCTCATCTGCATGCCCCCCGGGCCATGGACATCCATTCTTCAATACCAATGTAGAACTCATTGCACACCAGGCTCTCCCAACCACTGACGACATCCTACTGGGGCAAACTCAAGGTCCACCTGGACAACCAAAGGGAACAGAATACCACCCCTTCCTGGGGAAGCTCCCCAACATCAGACATAAGCAGCTAGTCACCTCGGCAAGCCACATAGCAGTGCACATGGTCGAGCATGTCTCCTCCACCAGCTGGACCTTCAACTACAGGCCCCACAACTGGACTCTCCTGGACCAACAATCATTGTATACATCACGTCTTCACCATGCCCACCGTACTCCATCATCATCCCCCTCACACCTGGATCAAGACCACCGAAGTACGTCTTGTCAACTCCCTTAGCACCACTACTCAACCAATGCATACAGAAAATTGCAGCGCACCGCGCAACCGCCACCAATAGATCTCCAACTTCGCCAGCACCAGGGCACCCCTCAAGAATGGCATTGCATCAGTACCTAACTCCTGCCTGAGGGCAGGTGTAAGGATGACGCAGTGCCATAGGATTAGGCTGGCCCCTTGCATTGCTAGAGTTGCGTCATGGTTTTGACACAACTGCAGTAATGCGTGACTTTAGCACTGACAGACACATCAGGATTCCAGACGGATCTGTCATTACTTGTGTCATGGAGCTCTGTCCAGTGAATACAGCACATCCGTAGTGTCACAAGAAGGGAGTAGTGAAAAGTGTTGCAACTCCGTCTTGTTGCAGCGCTGCAACACTTTTCATGAGTGAGGTTTAGGAATGCGCACTATATTATTGATGGTGCGCAGTCTTGCCCTGTAGTTTTGTCGCAGGACAGCACTGCAACATTGCTTGCAGTACTGTTCAGCACCAAAACCTGCTGAAATGATGCCCCAACGGCTATCTACATTTTTAAGACGAGCTATTTTCTGGTCTTAAAAAACGTCCTCTAACTGCAGTTAGCAGCATTATTTTTGGTCCTCCAAACTTCATAAATCACCTTATCAATATCGCAAATTGGGGTTAGCTGCCTTTTTTGCACAGTACGCCTCCCTTGCATGTCATTATCACTAACAAAGGTGGAGATCTTTAAAATGGATGCTTTTGCCGGAAAACTGTCCCTAACAGAGTTTAGTGGCAGCTTGTACATAAGGCAATAAAAATCTCGCAAAAAAGCCAGAAAAGTGCCACTAATTCAGCGTTAACTCCTTGTACATATGCCCCCTAGGTCATTAGGACCACAATACCACTTGCTCATGGGGTGAAGACATTTTGTTTTCACCCTACCTTGGTAGCCTTTCTAAGCACATCTTAAGTCCAGTAATTCCCTCTCCACTTACAAATCCATCATATGTAAGAAGATGCTATTAATATTAAAATGATATCCCCTGACAAAAATCCTCTTTCAGTTCGCATTGCTGTTGGTAATTAATAATGTAACATCACTGTAGAAGCAACTGAACATTTGGGTGGTTGGAAATGTCTAGAGATTATATTCAGATCCAACAATTCTTGATGGGCCACTCAAATTTAATAATGCACTGGAAATGAAAGTGTCTAACAAGGACAAATTATTATACTAGGTGATTAGCTCACACTTCCAATAGCACCATCATAGCATTCACCTTCCATCACATCAGGCCCTTCTCTGGCTGGTCTACTTTAATTTTGACTAGCAAGGGCAGGCCACGATTTCTTTGGCAAGATTTATGTCCTGATAGCATGGACCGTACACACTTCCTCCCAGGCATTACAGTGATCAGTACTTCCAATCCTAAATGGGTCCACCAACATCGGGGTGCAAGTCATCTAGATATTATGGAATATTGGCAGATTATTAATATGGAATATTGTGGAAAACCATATCAACTCAACAAAATGTCAACAACATGGTATTATTTGCAAAACATTTTGCAATCCTATATTTAATTTAAAACAACACAAATATTGATAACAAAAATAGTGTCATTAAAATATCTAAACTTAATAATATCAAAAACATAAATATCAAAAAAAGATTGCAAACTAATTAAATATATAGACAATGGTAAAATATTGAAATACACATTATTGATCACAATAAATTCATTAAAAATATATATATTTCATTATATAAACTCCTAATTTTGAATGTAATAAATATAAAATATCAATAAATAAATAAACTAAAATAAAAAATACAAAAACGTCAGACCAAGATCATACAGTTAATATTATATATTAGACCCAAATAATTTTTATAAATCAAATCTATTCACCATACATTTATTAAAAAAAACACAATTTATACCAATTAACTTAAATACAAGAAAATAAATACTCCCAAAAACAATATATATACCTACAATACATTAAACAGTAAATATATAGTATTAATGCAACAAATAAGTAAAAACTAATAATTCAAAGTAAAATAGAAACACTAATTAGCATCCTCAAAAAAAAGGTAATCACTGAAAAAATTTAAACTTGACACAAAGGGGAATATGCACAAGAACTTACCTATTGCAAACGCCAGTTAGTGCCAGATTTTTTATCGCCGCCTGACCTTGAAAGCTATCGCCAAGTTAGCACCGTATTTCCAAGCCATCGCTACATGGGAACGGCAGGGAAAATTGCTGCTAACATTAGTGCGATGGCGATAGGAATTCCGGCATTAGCGGGCGAAAACCAGCGATAGGCCCAATAGCGGCAAAAAAACACGTTAGTCATCCCAACATGAGCTTTCTTGCCTCTAATTCAAAAAGTAGCCTATCAGTCACCCTCCAATAGAAAATAGGCATAAAAAACAATAACATGCAGAATGGGGCAGCCATGGCCAAGTGCAGCACACATCAACCACCCCTGCAAGCCAGCCAACATCCAGGATGTGAGCCTTGATGCCTTGCTTGACCTGCGTCTGGAGTCTGGATGCCTCGCTGGACCTGCGTCTGGAGCCTGGATGCCTTGCTGGACCTGCATCTGGAGCCTTTATGCCTCACTGGACCTGCTTCTGGAGCCTGGATGCCTCGCTTGACCTGCGTCTGGAGCCTGAATGCCTGCCTGAATCTGCGTCTAAATCCTGGAGTGGGATGTGGAGGAGCTGTGGAATCGAAGAGCTGTGGCGGAGACATTGAGGTGCAATGATCGCCCATACCTGGTGGTGAAGTCGGGCAGGTCGCATGGAGACAAGTTGCTTACCTTTGTGAGAAGCCCGCCTCACTCCCCTTGGAGCTGTTAATGGTAGAGGCACTCCTGCGCACTTACATAGTGAGGTCTGCATCTCATACTATGATCCACTACTACACCGTGGTGCACAGAGGGGATTACCAACGGTGAGTGTTATCTCCCAGCTTCACTGGCCGGTTGATGTTGGGCTGGCCGTATGCTGTGGAGGGTGAGGCCCCTGTGCTACGCCGAACTTGTGTGGCATGAGCGCTGCAATTTCACGCCTAAGGGGGCCCTGCTGCATCAACTGCATTGGGAGGTCCACCAGTGGACTAGATGGCAAATGTTGTACCCAGCCTAATGAAATCACACCTGGCTGACGATCCTGCTGGATGAGTCACCTATTTGCAGAGAGTGCAGTGGATTGCACCACAGTGTCAATGCCCATGAATCAATCAATCAGGGGATTATAGAGCGCACTACTCACACATGAGGGTCTCATGGTGCTGGGGAAGGGTGAGTGCAGCTCTGTATCATTCAAAGAGGCAGGTTTTGAGGCTCTTCCTGAAGGTGTGCAGGGTGGGGAAGCATCTTATATTGACTGGGAGCTCATTCCAGGTCTTAGCTGCGAGGTAGGAGAAAAACCTCCGCCTGCTCTGGTTCTGCGGATGCTTGGGGTTTCTGCCATGGACAGATCAGCGGAGCGGAGGTTCCTTTTGGGTACGTGGAAGGTAGACTCTTGCTTTGAGGTTTTTGGGTCTGATTTTGTGGAGGGATATGTAGGCATTGGTGAGTAGCTTGAATGTTACTCTCTTCTTGATGGAGAGCCAGTGTAGGTCGCGTAGGTGCTGGGTCATATGCTTGTGTCCTGGGGAACTGAGGACGAGTCTGGCTGCAGTGTTCTGGATTGTTTGCAGTTTGTGTTGTTGTACAGCATTTTATTTCCCTAGTGTAATTTTCCTGATTCATGCCCTTAAATAGGTATAAATCACCTTGTCCTTATATAGGCATAGAAATTAAAACCATATTTAGACATAGCCCATGCAGTCCAAATATGGCATGGATACTTCCACTAGTTCCGATAATCCACAACGATTTCTTGAAAAACTCGGCTTCAGCAGTTAGGGACTTGCCCTCGCTTGAATATTGATTTGTCCATGAAGTCATGGAGTTTTCAAAGAACTACGACTCGTTGATGACGTTATTATGTCCAACTGTACGTCAGCTGCGGCTGATCGCGAGTGTTTTGAAATTGCGAGTACAGAGGAACGCTGAAAGGAGGCAATTGATATTTATACAGATCACAGGTTTTTTCAGCGGGTTTCTTGTGTGGAAATATAGGAGAGGTATAGAGACGCTGGTGAAGAACATTAGGGATTAATTACGGTACCTTTTTGTGACTTGAACAGATTTTGGATATCTAAGAGGAATTATCGCAGGAGCTGTTTTTACACCGGAGTAAGAGGAGGTCACGGGCTATACTCATAGGTGAGGATAAATATGGTTGTTGTAGCATGATTTGCACACGCAGATCGAAGATAGTATCACACAGTATTTTGTTTTTGTGTTCTCTTGTGCAGTTATTTCTCATTTGGCACATTCGAGGCAGTGAAGGTGAGACGCATGGTAGCGAAATATGCTTTTCTAAGCACATATCTCTTTTAAGCACTATGGCTTTTATGCACTAGTTTGTTTTGCTTGGACACTGAAGGTAGTTGAGACATGATGAGCGGCACTATTAGGATTGACAGGTTCATGTTGCATGAGTATGACAAACAGCATGACCACATGTTTTTTTTGGTACCGGTTTGGTGTATCCCCTTGTTTCCTTTTTTGTACTATTACACCGTAAGTTGTATATTACATTCGTAATTACAAGCTGATGTTTTTGTGAATTGAAGCATTTCCCCTGATGAAGGTTCATATAGAAATGCATTGGGTGTTCAATATACCAGGGATTCTACTACACTGCAACCAAATGGAATGCATTTTGTGAATCTGTTAAACTTCATTTGAATATTCATAAACTGAAATGAATTAAAATTAAGATTTGAAGTATTATGAATAAGGTGTCATTCGATGGTTAAATGATGAGCATTTACAAGGATGTTTGTGCTGACATATAGAATGACCAATTTTCAAAAATATGTTGTATAATATATTTATTGTACATTGGATACATTTTTTCTAAGGCACTGTAGTGGGCCAGTGAATAGTGTATCCCAATCAACAGTTTCTGTTGTTTTTTGTTTGACTTTTCATCTGGCAGGGGACAGCCAGAATTTGGGACAGCACCAGGACACAATTCATTGTAATAACAGATAAAATTGTTAACCAGAGTTGTTTAGTTAGGAGTGCAGGTCATCCCATTTTATGTGAAGAGATCATTATGCCAGCCGTCTCAAATCATATTCCTATTCATAAAAAGACACCTATGTCAGAAAATCGGCTGTGGGCCAGGCTCCAGCATTATATAAAACTATTGTGGGATGGGATGAGGATTTTCCTCACCATAAGATACAGTTAAAAAATCAACCTACTGCTCAGAGGCAGTATCCAATTAAGCAAGAAGCTAAAAAACAGGTCAGGGAGATCTTAGATCAACTTGAATACCAAGGGGTGATTGAAACATTCACCTTGTCCATGAACAATATTTTGTTTCCTGTCTCCAAACCAGACAATACATATCGTCCAGTTTTGGACTACAGACATTTAAATTCTTGTTGCAAAACTTTTGCAGTACAAAATGCACACAGTGCAGCACTGATGAATAACACTGTGCGAAAAAAATATAAAATCACGTTAGATATTTCTAATGGTTTCTTCTGTCAAAATATCTCACCTGAAAGCAGGTATTTGACCGCTTTCTCAATTATGGGGACACAGGGTCACTTCTGTCGTCTCCCCCAAGGATTCAAGAATAGTCCAGGGTTATTTTCAGCCAGAGTAACAGAGTTACTGCAAACGTATGATGATGAGGCATTATCTTATGTGGATGACATCTATCTTACAGATCATGACTTGGACAGCCACTTGAACAGGGTGAAAACCATAATACTTGGATTCGCCTCTGAAGGGTATAAATTCAACTTTAAAAAATCAAGAATTGCCCATCTCAGCGTCCTATTCTTGGGATACAAACTTTCAAGTAAAGGCAAAAGCTTGGCAGAAAACCTTTTAGAGAAATGGGCGATGCTCCAACCTCCAAAAATGCTTAAAAACTTACAGTAAATTCCAGGTTTCCTGAATTTCGGAAGAACTTATATTAGAAACTACACAGAAAGGGTTAAACCTCTCTACGAATTAATCAAGCCTGATTTCAAATCAACTAGCTGGACTCAAAAACACACAGAAATGTTGTGTTCAGTGCAAACAGACATGTTAGTAACAACCCATTTACAGAAACGCGTAAATATACGCAACCTTGTAATCCGAATCATCCCAGGGAGATGGGGATTCACGTACCTAACCTTTTATGAAGATGAAAAGGTACCAATCTATATATATAAAAATGAAGTATGTCTGTCTGTTTGTCCTTTATGCATTACTACACCATTCATCAGATCGGCATGAAACTTTGGGAAGTTGTTGAGTACACTCCTGCAAAGGTTTCGAGCCAAAAAAAAAATGTTAAATATCGGCCCCCTGGCCCCCCAGGGCCCTCATAATCTTTCCAATACTGAATGTTTACAGTTTCCAGTGCGACTCGCTTTTGCAATGACCATCAACAAAGCACAAGGACAATCGTTGCAAGTGTGTGGACTAGATTTGGAGAATACGTGCTTCTCACATGGACAACTGTATCTGGCCAGCTCACGCATCGGAAAACCTTCTGATTTATTCGTGTATGCACCAGACGGAAAAATAAAAAAATACCCTGTATCCACAAGCAATTGAATAATTAAACATAATTAAAAGAACACTGTAAAACGTACCAATACTGAACATTTATATTTTCCGGTGCGACTCGCTTTTGCAATGACCATCAACAAAGCACAAGGACAATCGCTGAAAGTGTGTGGACTAGATTTGGAGAATCCGTGCTTCTCACATGGAGAACTGTATGAGGCCAGCTCACGCGTCGGAAAACCTTCTGATTTATTCGTGTACGCACCAGACGGAAAAAGAAAAAATACTGTGTATCCAAAAGCAATCGAATAAATAAACAGAATTAAAGCAACACTTTAAAATGTTTTCGATAATAAAATGAATACGTTTCAATCAAAATGACACAATGTAAATTGAATGTTATCATAACAAGTTTCCTTAAATTTCCTTTCTTCTGAGATCGCAGCAACGTGCAACGGGTAAGCTAGTAGCTTATAAATCACACTTGTACAAACAAGCTGAAATGAAATTCACTTCAACAGAAAACGCATAAAAGTCGATACTCCTGTACCTGCCATAGAGGCAGTGACAAAAGCAAGCATTCTGAATGCAAAAGCTTTACATCCGAGATGGATACAATGGGTTAATTCTCTTGCTGCAACAGAAGTTGAATACGTTTTTGACCCCTACTTG
Source organism: Lissotriton vulgaris (assembly GCF_964263255.1). Classification (NCBI taxonomy): domain Eukaryota; kingdom Metazoa; phylum Chordata; class Amphibia; order Caudata; family Salamandridae; genus Lissotriton; species Lissotriton vulgaris. The sequence continues at coordinate 25,350 of NW_028247957.1, forward strand.
AAAACTCAAGAATTTCTACAATATGAACAAGAATGTCCTCTGCCCACTGAGATTCTGCCTCTAGAACATTACGAATGTATAATTTATACAGACGGATCAGCACAACCCGCAATTGGGGGCAAACAAGCTTATAGTGCAGCGTGTGCGATTGTTAAAGGTCGCTGGTGAGATGGTAAATTTCGACTGTATGGTCACAAAACGCAATATCTAGGAGATTGTACAGCTCAGCGAGCTGAATTACAAGCTTTCAAAATGGAGCTTGAAAATACCGATCGCGAATTCCCCACACTCATAGTGTGCAATTCGTATTACTGCGTCCAATCTTATAATGAATACTTGCAGACCTGGGTTCAAAACAGTTTCAAAGACACAAACGGTAGCACAATCAAGCATAAGTTGCTTTGGGAACAAGAAGTTCTATTACAGAAAAAACGACAAAATACTCATGTGATCCATACACTGAGTCATCAACGTGATGGCGTTCACGTTGCAGATAATTAATTGGCTGATGAAGCCGCGAAGGCATCTGTGCAAACGGCTCCCGTAGCTGCAATCACTCGTTTAAAAACAAAAATAGACAGCGAAGTAATGCAAACTGTCTCTGCTTTTATAAAAGATGGCGGTAAAACGTTACCATAAGGCTTTCCACTCAAGTACTCATATATAACTGATGTAAATAATGTTCCTTTTGCTCGAATCCCTGGAGTGGGGGATAGAGTAATTCCAAACATGGAACATAGATTAGGACTAATTTTAGCAGCACATGAAGGGCTCGCCTCTGCACACGCAGGTGTTTTCGCCAAGGTGTCATTATTAAAACAAAGATACTGGTGGCCACGCATTAAGAAACAGACCAGAAACTATGTTTTGGAATGTGAAATCTGCCAGAAAATGAAAGTTTCAACAGTGACACGCCCGGCGCAGACGCACCTTCTAATTTCAGATAAACCATTAGCATGAGTTTACCTGGACCACTGTGGTCCCTTACAAAGGGATGGTAACTATAAATATATAATGGTCACAGTGGATTCCTGCTCAAGATTCATCTGGATGTGGCCTCAGTGCTCGGCTGATGCCCGAACTGTTATAAAAGATTTGCTAGTCTTTATCGGCACATACGTAATCGGCACGCTACATTCTGCCCAGAGTTCTGCGTTTATCTCTCAAGTTTACAAGGAAGCCATGGCCAGCTTGGGCGTTGCATTGCGGTACTCAAGTCCATTCCATCCTGAGGGAAATTTGGTTGTGGAAAGAAAAAAAGTGACATAAAGCAATCTATACCAGCAAAGGTATTAGGCTCCGGTGACGGGTGGGTCAAACATTTAATAAGTGTCCAACGTAGTCTTAACAATCTGCCAAGAAATTCCCTGGGTGGAATCACTCCATATGAAATCCTTTTTGGTACTAGAATGATTGTCGAAGACCTCAATCATCATACTTCAGTGATAGAACAAAAACTCTTTGATATCAAAGACCGTTTGGCTGTTTTGCAGGACTTAAATGAAACAAGAAGAAGTCTAAGCAACACATTACAGAAACCAAAGGCCACTGAAGAAAAAACACCTGTCCCAGCAAGACCTGTTGGATTCCAAAGATTTGGGATCTGGTTAGGGAGAAAATAGCGGATAAGAAGGAATTTGGACCTTCTTACAGAACACCAGTACTTGTGTTAGCAATCTACGGATCAAGAACAGTGTTACTGCCGCCCCTTGCTGGAAGAAAGGAGAACAGGTTCGTATCAATTGACCTGGTAAAACCACACCAAGTGGCCAATAATAAGTAGCAGGCCGAGTGGACTCCAAAGATGTAGCAGACGACCAAATCTTGCTACTATCCAAGAGGTTCAAACTGAGAGACTCATCACCTTTGAAGAATCTGCAGTAAGAAAAGAAGGACTATGCAACAAAGCCATGGAACTTGTGCCTCTTGAAACCCAAATAACAGTTCGTCAAGAAGCTCCTGTGAGAAGTTGGCCTGGTATATAATGCTCACTAATTCTAGTGATCACCTTGTACCATGCCAAGCAACCCTTATGATGATTGGTTGTAATTCAACCTTGTTGACCAGTTATCCTAGTGGTAACTTGGACAAAGCAGTCTTAGGCTAAACTCTGAAAGGCATGTGAAGCCAGCTGTATTACCATACACAACCCCCTTGAATACCAAATGAAAGGGACACCACACAGATATATATTGAAAATATATATTGATTTATTAACTATAAAATCCCCTGGACTCTTTATGAGCACAGAAGCACAAGCGTTAAATCACAAGACAGTTTAAAATACACAAAAGTTGCACAATATGGATGAGCCCTAGGGGCCACCTAAACCATATACTAAGAAAGTGGTATAAGAGATACCAATTAGAAAGGGAACAGGCCTAGGGCCTTGGGAATCGCTGGAGGTATTCGAGACTAGCAGTGACTAAGTCGGGAAAGGCCCGCGGGACTCGGTGCAGTGTTCAAAGTGCACTTTCCAATGTAAAGTCTATTGTGCGTAAAAAGTACAAAGTTAAATAGTTAGGAACCTTCCGAGTGACCTAGAACGCTGAAACTTAAGACACAGGCCCTTGAGATGTGTACCAGTGTAGGAACACCGGCAGAGCTGAGTTACCTCACCCACAGGAAGCGGGTGCACAGGGTCGAATTAGTGTCGGGTTTCGTCACGCTGGTCGATGGTGCTTGGAGCTGAAGATGATGCAGGCGGCTCGATGTGAAGAGTTCCGGTGGATCCAAGGGTGGATCTGAAGTTGTGAAGACCTGAAAGCAGAGGGGACAATGTTCAAAGCCACTAGCCAGTGACTACCGTGGAACCAGATTGGAACCAGGCGATGTCGGGTGCAAACAGGCGTTGTCGGGTAGCTTCTCTCTGCAGCCACGTGGACACCGGGGTTGAGGACGTCCAGGAGTCGGTCACGAGCTGTCCCACGCAGGCTTCTCACTGTTGGCGGTGTCGGCGACCTGATCGGAGCAAACAGGCCTTGGCTAATGCAAGCCACGCAGGAATCAAAAGATGCTTAACACTCGGACCAGCAAGGTCAGAGCGAGTGCTCCTTTTCACAGGAGCTTGGGCAAGTCTGGAGCAACCAGACCCGCAGTGTAGTTCGTCGGTTTCGTCGCCAAGATGGCCACTGACCACGTGGCTAGTGGCCGGGATGGCACGTTGAGTGGCACAATGCAAAAGGGCCCCACGCAGATCGTGGAGATGCTGGGGGGCTGATCTTCGGTGCAAGGGCTGCTCGATGGTGGGGGTTCTCAGTCCTCAAAGCACAACATCGAGGATACCTCAGAAGCTGCGCAGTCAGCTTTTCGAGTGTCTTCCAAGAGGTCAGGTCCCACGTCACTCGGGGCCTCCACGGGTCCCTTCTTTGCAGGGACTGTGGATCGGGCTCTGAGAGGTCTGGGAGTCTGGTTCTTGTTGGGCTCTGGGCTCGGGCTCCGGCGGGAGGCGGCGGCAAAGCAGACGTCGAGTTGCTGGTTGGTGCCTGTGTTCACAGGGTGGCCACTCCTAGGCCACAAGGGAGATTCTCTTCAGTCTTCTGAGCAGCAGAATGTCGAAGTCCAGTCTTCTTCTTTATTTCAAGTTGATTCAGGATGATCTGCTGTGCAATGGCACTGCTCCCACTCTTATTCCCAATCTGAGGGGTGGATCACCTACCAGGTCCCTCCTCTGGGAGGAACCAGGAAGGGGGGTGGTTACACCCCCTTTCCTTTGTCCAGCTCCTCGCCAGGCCTGGGTCTGGAAAGTCCCTGGACCGGTTTGGACTGGCCTATGCACGGGGACACCTTGTGTGCCCCGGACATGTCTGATTCTATTCAGCCCTGTCCTATCCAATACACAAAACCCTGTCTGGGGTGGTGCTCGCACCTCCCAAGGCAGGAAACCCTTTGTCCAGGCCACCATCTGCTGAGTTTCGGTCATCAGCAGGAGGCCAGACTCGTGTCTGTGGTGGCAGCATCCATTTTGTGATGCTGTGGCTCTGGTTAACTTTAACCGGGGTTAAGGCTACACACATGTCGTGTCCCTCTAGAAGGGTGGAATGCTATCCCCGTCAACAGAACTGTCGAGGGGATAGTATTCCAATTCATATGACACCTTACTCGACATGTTTTGATAAAGCCAAACCAAAGATAGCATTTAACCGCGAGGATTATAATGCACTTAAGAGTATATGGTATGGCAATATCCCGGAACAGCTTAGGGAGTGGTTCCCAACAGCTACAGACAGGCTCAGCTCATGCTAGAGCACCATCTCACATATTTCCAAGCACTCTGCCTCCAGGATTGATGAGGCCTTCCATAGGAGTGGCCGATAGGAACATATGTTTCCAGTTTAAGGTTAGATATAGGGATACTATATCTAAGTAAGAGGTGATTATACCAACTTACCTCAGCTGAGTGATCAGCCAGTTGTGTCAAATATGGAGGCCAGGCCAGGGGTGGTACAATACATGCTGCAGCCCCTGGTAGGCCTTGGAAACACCTATGCCCTGGGTACCTAGGGCACACTGTTACAGGGGCCAATAAGGTGAACCAGTTCCAATTGGGTATGCACCTAAGGTACATGGAGTCCATTTTAAGGAGAGAGCAATCAGCCTGGGGCCCTGAACAGCAGGATCCCAGGCCAACTATGTCAAAAACCAGCTAAACACCAGGCAAAAAGTTTGGGGGTAACCATAGTCAGATATCCACCTTCCTACATAACCCCCCCCCCCAAACGAAAGGAGATAAGGCTATTCTTGACCAGGTAAGCCTATATTGCCTAAATGGCCATATAAGGAAGTACCAGCTCTGGCTTGGTAACCCCCTGTCTCATGGTCCACTAAGCAATCCCTCACCCTAAGGGCATCTGAGGGTCTCCACCATAGGGAATCTCTACCTGTGGTGTGTCTTTGCAAAGTCAAAGGCTGGTGTTGAGATGGAGTACTGAAGTGAGTTTCCTCTGTAGGGCTCAGCTTCCTCCAATCACTCTCCACCATGTGTGCCTTTCTTTCTTTGACTGAGTTGCACTGTGCTCTCAGGGTCAACCTCTGGCTACCTAAAGCTGGAGGCTGGGTCCCTCTATTTGGCTTACTGGACGGACAGTTCAGGTTTGGGCCCTTAGGGTCCCAGGTTTGGCTGTGCCCAACAATATCCATCTGGGGGAGGTCCCTAACTACTTTTAAGGGGGATCCCTCAGGAGTTTTTAAAGTTTGCACCTCACTAGGGCTACTAGTTTTGGTGCGCCTAATCTGTTGATGGGGGTGCTTTATTTGACAGGGGCCCCCTTGGGTCTCACTGTCCTTCTTGTCCTCTGCAGCCCTGGGCTGAGTAAGGCAAGGCAGAGAGGGGCAGGTTACCTGCTCCAGACTGGGTCCCACCTGAGAAGGGTCCACTGCCTTCAGAGGCTCTGTTAGGCCAGGCCTAACAACCTCTGGGACAGTTCCTTCATCAGGGGTAAGATCAGTTCCCTGAGGAGGCTGATCCTTTCCTAAAGTCTGGTGGGAGGGAGATTTCTCTTCCTCCTCAATGCTCTCTGTTTGGGTGGAGTGGTCCATCATTTCAGGCTTCACTACCCATGTATCAGTTTGAGTTTGGGCTGTGGCAATCACAGCCCCGCCAACCTTTTCAGGAGGAGACTCAGTTTGGGTATGGGCTGTTACTAGTACAGTCCTGCTACTCTTTTCAGGAGGGAAGTTATCTAAAGATGGGGCTGAGGTTTGCTCAGCCCTCCCAACCTTTTCAGGAAGGACATCTTGGATTGGGGCTGTAGCCATCACAGCCCCACTAACCTTTCCATGGAGATTTACCATTCTAGAATGGGTTTGCTGTTCAACCTCAGCCCAGGCTGAGATTTCCAAATCATTACCCAGTAGGCAATCTACAGGCAAGTTTGCTGACACTGCCACTCTCTTTGGGCCAGTGACACCTCCCCAGCTAAGATTGACTACTGCCATGGGATGATTGGTTTCTATGCCATCAATGTTTGTCACCTGATATTTGGCATCAGGTAAAAGTTGCCTTGAGGGGACTAGACATTCAGCCACCATGGTGATGCTAGCCCCTGTGTCTCTGAAGGCCTCAACTTTCAAGCCATTGATGAGGGGCTCCTGTCTATACTTGCTCAAAGTGTTTGGGCAAGCAGTGAAATTGGCAAACCCCATGCCATTCTTATAGACAAGAGTATCTGAGTTAGGGGACCTGGATAGGCCAGAGTCCACCTGTCCTCCAAAAGTAAACCCACCCAAATTCTTACGGGTGCTCCCACCACCTGGGGGACCACTGCTAACAGTGACAGGAGGTGTTGAAGCCTTACCTGGAGGTATATTCTCTTTATTGCCATTCTTGGGACAACAGCTGTCTGTTTTATAATGCCCCACCTGTTTACAGGTATGACAATAAGGCTTTTTCTGGGTTGTAGAAGTGTCTTGGGACCCACCCCCATTCTTGGAGTTTTGGGGCCCTGGGGAAGTCTTTTCCTTACTTTTATCCCCACCCTTCTCTTGAGGCTTGGTAGTCTCTTTCTTTTGGTCACCACCCTGGTTCTTAGGCCTGATCCTGGTTCTGACCCATTTGTCTGCCCTCCTACCCAATTCTTGTGGGGAGGTCAGATCAGAGTCAACCAGGTGCTGATGTAGAAGCTGATTTTGACATTTACTTAAGATTTGCTCTCTCATAATTAAATTATACAATCATGTATAGTCAGTATCCTTACTTCCCAGCAACCAGCCCTCCAGAGCCTTAGTGGCACATTCAACAAATTCAGACCAGTCCCGAGTCTGTGTCTTCTGGGTGTCTCTGAACATTAACCTGTACTGTTCAGTGGTTAAGCCTAACCCATCAATCAGAGCACTCTTCAGTGTGAGAAGTTGGCCTGGTATATAATGCTCACTAATTCTTAGTGATCACTTTGTACCATGCCAAGCAACCCTTATGATGATGGTTGTAATTCAACCTTGTAGACCAGTTATCCTAGTGGTAACGTGGACAAAGCAGTCTTAGGCTAAACTCTGAAAGGCATGTGAAGCCAGCTGTTATACCATACACAACCCCCTTGAATACCAAATGAAAGGGACACCACACAGATATATATAGAAAATATATATTGATTTATTAACTATAAAATCCCCTGGACTCTTTATGAGCACAGAAGCACAAGCGTTAAATCACAAGACAGTTTAAAATACACAAAAGTTGCACAATATGGATGAGCCCTAGGGGCCACCTAAACCATATACTAAGAAAGTGGTATAAGAGATACCAATAGGAAAGGGAACAGGCCTAGGGCCTTGGGAATCGCTGGAGCTATTCGAGACTAGCAGTGACTAAGTCGGGAAAGGCCCGCGGGACTCGGGTGCAGTGTTCAAAGTGCACGCACTTTCCAATGCAAAGTCAATGGTGCGTAAAAGTTACACAAAGTTAGTTTAAGGGCACTTCCGCTGAACCTAGAGGAACAAAACTTAAGACACAGACCTTAGAGGTGTGTACCAGTGTAGGGACACCGGCGTTGCAATGTTACCTCACCCACAGGAAGTGGGTGCACAGGGTCGAAGTGGCGTCGGGTTTTGACACGCAGGTTCTTGGCGCTTGAAGCTGAAGATGCTGCAGGCGATGTGAAGGAGAAGTGTCCGGTGGATCCAAGGGTGGATCTGAAGTGGTGAAGACCTGAAAGCAGAGGGGACAATGTTCAAAGTCACTGACCAGTGACCACCGTGGAACCAGATTGGAACCAGGCAAAGTTGGGTGCAAACAGGTGATGAGGTGTTGCTTCTCTCTGCAGCCACGTGGACACGAAGAAGTCAAGGACATCCAGGAGTCGATCACGAGCTGTCCCTTGAAGGCTCTAGCTGATGGCGGTATCAGCAACTCAATTGAAGCAAACAAGCCTTGGCTAATGCAAGCCACGGGGAAAGTGAAAAAGGCTTATTACTCGAACCAGCAAGGTCAGAGCGGGTACTCCTTTCTACAGGAGCAAGGGCAGGTCTGACGCAATTAGACCCACAGTGTAAATCGTAGGTTTCGTCGCCAAGATGGCCACTGATCACGTGACAAGCGGCCGGGATGGCGAGTCGAGTGGCACAAAGCAAAAGGGCCCCACGCAGATTGTGGAGATGCTGGAGGGCTGATCTTTGGTGCAAATGCTGCTCGGTTGTGAGGCTTCTTAAACCCCAAAGCACAGAGTCGAGGGTGCCTCGGGTGCTGCGCAGTCAGCGCCTCAGGGGTCTTTCAAGATGTCTGCTCCCACGTCTCTCGGTGCCTCCACGGGTCCCTTCTTTGCAGGGACTGTGGATCGGGCTGGAAGAAAGCTGGGAAGCTGGGTCTTGTCAGGCTCTGCACTCGGGCTCCGGCGGGAGGCGGCGGCAAAGCAGATGTCGAGGCGCTGGGTGATGCCTGTGTTCACAGGGTGGCCCCTCCTAGGCCACTAGGGAGATTCTCTTCAGTCTTCTGTGCAGCAGAATGTCGAAGTCCAGTCTTCTTCTTGTTTAAAGTTGATTTCAGGATGATCTGAGTTGCATTGGCACTGCTCCCACTCTTATTCCAATCTGAGGGGTGGATCTCCTGCTAGGTCCCTCCCCTATGGGTGGGACCAGGAAGGGGGGTGGTTACACCCCCTTTCCTTTGTCCAGCTCCTCGCCAGGACTGGGGCTGGAAAGCCCCAGAACGGGTTTGGGCTGGCTTATGCACAGGGACACCTTGTGTGCCCCAGGCATGTCTCAATCTATTCAGCCCTGTCCTACCCAATACACAAAACCCTGTCTGGGGTGGTGCTCGCACCTCCCAAGGCAGGAAACCCTTTGTCCAGGCCCTCCTCGCTGGAAGGACTCCCAGCAGCAGGAGGCCAGACATGTGTCTGTGGTGGCAGCATCCATTTTGTGATGCTGAGGCTCTGTTTAACTTTAACCGGGGTTAAGGCTACACACACGTCGTGTCCCTCTAGAAGGGTGGAATGCTATCCCCGTCGCCAGAGCTGGCGAGGGGATAGTATTCCAATTCGTATGACACCTTACTCGACATGTTTTGATAAAGCCAAACCAAAGATAGCATTTAACCGCGAGGATTATAATGCACTTAAGAGTATATGGTATGGCAATATCCCGGAACAGCTTAGGGAGTGGTTCCCGACAGCTGCAGACAGGCTCAGCTCATGCTAGAGCACCATCTCACATATTTCCAAGCACTCTGCCTCCAGGATTGATGAGGCCTTCCATAGGAGTGGCTGATAGGAACATATGTGTCCAGTTTAGGGTTAGGCACAGGCATACTGTACCTAAGTAAGAGGTGATTACACCAACTTACCCCAGCTGAGTGATCAGCCAGTTGTGTCAAATATGGAGGCCAGGCCAGGGGTGGCACAATACATGCTGCAGCCCCTGGTAGGCCTTGGCTACACCTATGCCCTGGGTACCTATGGTACTCTACTACAGGGGCTCATAAGGTGAACCAGTCCCAATTGTGTTATGCACCTAAGGTACATGGAGTCCATTTTAAGGAGAGAGCAATCAGCCTGGGGCCCTGAATAGCAGGATCCCAGGCCAACTAAGTCAAAAACCAGCTAAACACCAGGCAAAAAGTTTGGGGGTAACCAAAGTCAGATATCCACCTTCCTACATAACCCCCCCCCCAACGAAAGGAGATAAGGCTATCCTTGACCAGGTAAGCCTATATTGCCTAAGTGGCCATATAAGGAAGTACCAGCTCTGGCTTGGTAACCCCCTGTTTCATGGTCCACTAAGCAATCCCTCACCCTAAGGGTATCTGAGGGTCTCCACCATAGGGAATCTCTACCTGTGGTGTGTCTTTGCAAAGTCAAAGGCTGGTGTTGAGATGGAGTACTGAAGTGAGTCTCCTCTGTAGGGCTCAGCTTCCTCCAATCACTCTTCACCATGTGTGCCTTTCTTTCTCTGACTGAGTTGCACTGTGCTCTCAGGGTCAACCTCTGGCTACCTAAAGCTGGAGGCTGGGTCCCTCTGTTTGGCTTACTGGAGGGACAGGTCAGGTGTGGGGCCTTTTGGTCCCAGGTTTGGCTGTGCCCAACAATATCCATCTGGGGGAGGTCCCTAACTACTTTTAAGGGGGATCCCTCAGGAGTTTTTAAAGTTTTCACCTCACTAGGGCTACTAGTTTCGGTGCCCCTAATCTGTTGATGGGGGTTCTTTATTTGACAGGGGGCCCTTTGGGTCTCACTGTCCTTCTTGTCCTCTGCAGCCCTGGGCTGAGTAAGGCAAGGTAGAGAGGGGCAGGTTACCTGCTCCAGACTGGGTCCCTCCTGAGAAGGGTCCACTGCCATCAGAGGCTCTGTCAGGCCAGGCCTAACAACCTCTGGGACAGTTCCTTCATCAGGGGTAAGATCAGTTCCCTGAGGAGGCTGATCCTTTCCTAAAGTCTGGTGGGAGGGAGATTTCTCTTCCTCCTCAATGCTCTCTGTTTGGGTGGAGTGATCCATCATTTCAGGCTTCACTACCCATGTATCAGTTTGAGTTTGGGCTGTGGCCATCACAGCCCCACCAACCTTTTCAGGAGGAGACTCAGTTTGGGTATGGGCTGTTATTAGTACAGCCCTGCTACTCTTTTCAGGAGGGAGGTTATCTAAAGATGGGGCTGAGGTTTGCTCAGCCCTCCCAACCTTTTCAGGAAGGACATCTTGGATTGGGGCTGTAGCCAGCACAGCCCCACTAACCCTTCCATGGAGATTTACCATTCTAGAATGGGTTTGCTGTTCAACCTCAGCCCAGGCTGAGATTTCCAAATCATTACCCAGTAGGCAATCTACAGGCAAGTTTGCTGACACTGCCACTCTCTTTGGGCCAGTGACACCTCCCCAGCTAAGATTGACTACTGCCATGGGATGATTGGTTTCTATGCCATCAATGTTTGTCACCTGATATCTGGCATCAGGTAAAAGTTGCCTTGAGGGGACTAGACATTCAGCCACCATGGTGATGCTAGCCCCTGTGTCTCTGAAGGCCTCAACTTTCAAACCATTGATGAGGGGCTCCTGTCTATACTTGCTCAAAGTGTTTGGGCAAGCAGTGAAATTGGCAAACCCCATGCCAGTCTCATAGACAAGAGTATCTGAGTTAGGGGACCTGGATGGGCCAGAGTCCACCTGTCCTCCAAAAGTAAACCCACCCAAATTCTTGGGGGTGCTCCCACCACCTGGGGGACCACTGCTAACAGTGACAGGAGGTGTTGGAGCCTTACCTGGAGGTATATTCTCCTTATTGCCATTCTTGGGACAACGGCTATCTGTTTTGTAATGCCCCACCTGTTTACAGGTATGACAATAAGGCTTTTTCTGGGTTGTAGAAGTGTCTTGGGACCCACCCCCATTCTTAGAGTTTTGGGGCCCTGGGGAAGTCTTTTCCTTACTTTTATCCCCACCCTTCTCTTGAGGCTTGGTAGTCTCTTTCTTTTGGTCACCACCCTGGTTCTTAGGCCTGATCCTGGTTCTGACCCATTTGTCTGCCCTCCTACCCAATTCTTGTGGGGAGGTCAGATCAGAGTCAACCAGGTGCTGATGTAGAAGCTGATTTTGACAATTACTTAAGATTTGCTCTCTCATAATTAAATTATACAATCCTGTATAGTCAGTAACCTTACTTCCCAGCAACCAGCCCTCTAGAGCCTTAGTGGCACATTCAACAAATTCAGACCAGTCCTGAGTCTGTGTCTTCTGGGTATCTCTGAAAATTAACCTGTACTGTTCAGTGGTTAAGCCTAACCCATCAATCAGAGCACTCTTCAGGACCAGGTAGTTTCTAGAATCCCCATCACTAACTGTGAGGAGTCTGTCTCGGCCTCTACCTTCAAAGGAGAGCCACAAGATTGCTGCCCACTGCTCCTGAGGGATCTGCTGTACTCTGCAGGCTCTCTCCATTGCAGTAATCCATTTATGGATATCATCCCCAGCTTTGTAGGGGGGCACAATCTTACTCAGGTTTCTGTTATCAAAAGACCTGTCTTTATCCTTGTGGATATTGCTGCCACCAGTGGGTTCTATTACCCCACTCTCTCTAGGCTGTCTTGCTCTAGCAAGTTTCTCTTGGGCCAGGGCAATCTCTAACTCTTGTCTCTGGACTCTCAATTCAGCCTCTCTAATTTGAGATTCTCTCAATTTGGTCTCATGTTCCCTTCTCTGAGGGCTAGTCATCCTCTTTCTGGAGTGACCATGAGAACCTCTAGAAGCATGGGAGTTGTCAGAGTCACCTGAGTGAGTCCTTCTCCTCCTAGGCTTCTGGTTAAGTCCACCTGGGGGTCTGAATGGGTTGTTACCTGATTCATTCCCAAGTAAGCTTAAGTTAGCCTGGTTCAGTCTACTGACCAGCACCTGACTATTTCTGTCATCATCTGACTCACTGCTTTCCACCTCGTCCTCTTCTTCCTCATCTACCTGAGGAGCTCCAGTGGTGGAGGCTTCCTCATCTACCAGGATGATAGGGCCAGGGGTGTCTACAGTGTCATCCTCTGAAGGATGGCCTCCTTCAGCATTCCCTGTGGGGTTTGCCTTAAAGGGCTTTAGAGTCTCAGACTGGTCTAAGAGCTCTCTTAGGTGGTCTGTAGTAGGGGAAGGCCCTGTCTTCAGACCCCTTAAGACACAAAGCTGTCTTAATTCCTTAAAGGAAAAAATAGCAAATTTGGATGGTGCCCTAGGAGGGTCACTCTCAACAGGAGTAAGTCCACTGGACCCCTCTGCTCCAGACATTGCTCTAGTGTGGGTGGATGTGTTGCAATCTACCTACACTGGTGTTTACCTACTAAACCTATCTAGTAGTTGTAGCTAGGGTGTGCTACTCCCTTTGCTCTACAACAACTAAGTTCAGTAGAACTTAAGTATACTAGTCTTGTTTTATATGTACCTAGCAGGTACCTGTATGATCTTTCAAATGATAATCTCAAAGATTGTAATGGTAAAACAACAGCAAGCTCAGATCCCACCGCTGCCACCAATGTGAGAAGTTGGCCTGGTATATAATGCTCACTAATTCTTAGTGATCACTTTGTACCATGCCAAGCAACCCTTATGATGATGGTTGTAATTCAACCTTGTAGACCAGTTATCCTAGTGGTAACGTGGACAAAGCAGTCTTAGGCTAAACTCTGAAAGGCATGTGAAGCCAGCTGTTATACCATACACAACCCCCTTGAATACCAAATGAAAGGGACACCACACAGATATATATTGAAAATATATATTGATTTATTAACTATAAAATCCCCTGGACTCTTTATGAGCACAGAAGCACAAGCGTTAAATCACAAGACAGTTTAAAATACACAAAAGTTGCACAATATGGATGAGCCCTAGGGGCCACCTAAACCATATACTAAGAAAGTGGTATAAGAGATACCAATAGGAAAGGGAACAGGCCTAGGGCCTTGGGAATCGCTGGAGCTATTCGAGACTAGCAGTGACTAAGTCGGGAAAGGCCCGCGGGACTCGGGTGCAGTGTTCAAAGTGCACGCACTTTCCAATGCAAAGTCAATGGTGCATAAAAGTTACACAAAGTTAGTTTAAGGGCACTTCCGCTGAACCTAGAGGAACAAAACTTAAGACACAGACCCTAGAGGTGTGTACCAGTGTAGGGACACTGGCGTTGCAATGTTACCTCACCCACAGGAAGTGGGTGCACAGGGTCGAAGTGGCGTCGGGTTTTGACACGCAGGTTCTTGGCGCTTGAAGCTGAAGATGCTGCAGGCGATGTGAAGGAGAAGTGTCCGGTGGATCCAAGGGTGGATCTGAAGTGGTGAAGACCTGAAAGCAGAGGGGACAATGTTCAAAGTCACTGACCAGTGACCACCGTGGAACCAGATTGGAACCAGGCAAAGTCGGGTGCAAACAGGTGATGAGGTGTTGCTTCTCTCTGCAGCCACGTGGACACGAAGAAGTCAAGGACGTCCAGGAGTCGATCACAAGCTGTGCTTTGAAGGTTCTAGCTGATGGCGGTGTCAGCAACTCAATTGAAGCAAACAAGCCTTGGCTAATGCAAGCCACGGGGAAAGTGAAAAAGGCTTATTACTCGGACCAGCAAGGTCAGAGCGGGTACTCCTTTCTACAGGAGCGAGGGCAGGTCTGAAGCAATCAGACCCACAGTGTAAATCGTAGGTTTCGTCGCCAAGATGGCCGCTGATCACGTGACAAGCGGCCGGGATGGCGAGTCGAGTGGCACAAAGCAAAAGGGCCCCACGCAGATCGTGGAGATGCTGGAGGGCTGATCTTTGGTGCAAATGCTGCTCGGTTGTTGGGCTTCATAAACCTCAAAGCACAGAGTCGAGGTAGCCTCGGGTGCTGCGCAGTCAGCGTCTCGGGGGTCTTTCAAGATGTCCGCTCCCACGTCTCTCGGTGCCTCCACGGGTCCCTTCTTTGCAGGGACTGTGGATCGGGCTGGGAGAAAGCTGGAAAGCTGGGTCTTGTCAGGCTCTGCACTCGGGCTCCGGCGGGAGGCGGCGGCAAAGCAGATGTCGAGGCGCTGGGTGATGCCTGTGTTCACAGGGTGGCCCCTCCTAGGCCACTAGGGAGATTCTCTTCAGTCTTCTGTGCAGCAGAATGTCGAAGTCCAGTCTTCTTCTTGTTTAAAGTTGATTTCAGGATGATCTGAGTTGCATTGGCACTGCTCCCACTCTTATTCCAATCTGAGGGGTGGATCTCCTGCTAGGTCCCTCCCCTATGGGTGGGACCAGGAAGGGGGGTGGTTACACCCCCTTTCCTTTGTCCAGCTCCTCGCCAGGACTGGGGCTGGAAAGCCCCAGAACCGGTTTGGGCTGGCTTATGCACAGGGACACCTTGTGTGCCCCAGGCATGTCTCAATCTATTCAGCCCTGTCCTACCCAATACACAAAACCCTGTCTGGGGTGGTGCTTGCACCTCCCAAGGCAGGAAACCCTTCGTCCAGGCCCTCCTCGCTGGAAGGACTCCCAGCAGCAGGAGGCCAGACATGTGTCTGTGGTGGCAGCATCCATTTTGTGATGCTGAGGCTCTGTTTAACTTTAACCGGGGTTAAGGCTACACACACGTCGTGTCCCTCTAGAAGGGTGGAATGCTATCCCCGTCGCCAGAGCTGGCGAGGGGATAGTATTCCAATTCGTATGACACCTTACTCGACATGTTTTGATAAAGCCAAACCAAAGATAGCATTTAACCGCGAGGATTATAATGCACTTAAGAGTATATGGTATGGCAATATCCCGGAACAGCTTAGGGAGTGGTTCCCGACAGCTGCAGACAGGCTCAGCTCATGCTAGAGCACCATCTTACATATTTCCAAGCACTCTGCCTCCAGGATTGATGAGGCCTTCCATAGGAGTGGCTGATAGGAACATATGTGTCCAGTTTAGGGTTAGGCACAGGCATACTGTACCTAAGTAAGAGGTGATTACACCAACTTACCCCAGCTGAGTGATCAGCCAGTTGTGTCAAATATGGAGGCCAGGCCAGGGGTGGCACAATACATGCTGCAGCCCCTGGTAGGCCTTGGCTACACCTATGCCCTGGGTACCTATGGTACTCTACTACAGGGGCTCATAAGGTGAACCAGTCCCAATTGTGTTATGCACCTAAGGTACATGGAGTCCATTTTAAGGAGAGAGCAATCAGCCTGGGGCCCTGAATAGCAGGATCCCAGGCCAACTAAGTCAAAAACCAGCTAAACACCAGGCAAAAAGTTTGGGGGTAACCATAGTCAGATATCCACCTTCCTACATTCAGGACCATGTAGTTTCTAGAATCCGCATCACTAACTGTGAGGAGTCTGTCTCTGCCTCTACCTTCAAAGGAGAGCCACAGGATTGCTGCCCACTGCTCCTGAGGGATCTGCTGTACCATGCAGGCTCTCTCAAGTGCAGTCATCCATTTGTGGATATCATCCCCAGCTTTGTAGGGGGGCACAATCTTAATCAGGTTTATTGTATCAAATGACCTGTCTTTATCCTTCTGGATAGTGCTGCCACCAGTGGATCCTAATCCACTCTCTCTAGGCTGTCTTGCTCTAGCAAGCTTCTCTTGGGCCAGGGCAACTTCTAATTCTTGTCTCTGGATCCTCAATTCAGCCTCTCTCATTTTGGCCTCATGTTCCCTTCTCGGAGGGCTAGTCATCTCCCTTCTGGAGTGACCATGAGAGCCTCTAGAAGCATGGGAGTTGTTAGAGTCACCTGAGTGAGTCCTTCTCCTCCTAGGCTTCTGGTTAAGTCCACCTGGGGGTCTGAATGGGTTGTTACCAGATTCAGTCCCAAATAGGCTTAAGTTAGCCTGGTTCAGTCTACTGACCAGCACCTGACTATTTCTGTCATCATCTGACTCACTGCTCCCCCCTTCTGTCTCTTCTTCCTCTTCCCCTTCATCTACCTGAGGAGCTCCAGTGATGGGGGCTTCCTCATCTACTAGGATGATAGGGCCAGGGGTGTCTACAGTGTCATCCTCTGAAGGATGGCCTCCTTCAGCATCCCCAGTGGGGTCTGCCTTAGAGGTCTTTAGAGTCTCAGACTGATCCAAGATCTCTCTAAGGTGGTCTGTGGTAGGGGAAGGCCCTGTCCTCAGACCCCTTAAGACACAAAGCTGTCTTAATTCCTTAAAGGAAAAAATAGCAAATTTGGATGGTGCCCTTGGAGGGTCACTCTCAACAGGGATGTTCCCAGTGGAACCCTCTGCTCCAGACATTGCTCTAGTGTGGGTGGATGTGTTGCAATCTACCTACACTGGTGTTTACCTACTAAACCTATCTAGTAGTTGTAGTCAGGGTGTGCTACTCCCTTTGCTCTACAACAAATAAGTTCAGTAGAACTTAAGTATACTAGTCTTGTTTTATATGTACCTAGCAGGTACCTGTATGATCTTTCAAATGATAATCTCAAAGATTGCAATGGTAAAACAACAGCAAGCTCAGATCCCAATCCGCTGCTCACCAATGTGAGAAGTTGGCCTGGTATATAATGCTCACTAATTCTAGTGATCACTTTGTACCATGCCAAGCAACCCTTATGATGATTGGTTGTAATTCAACCTTGTAGACCAGTTATCCTAGTGGTAACGTGGACAAAGCAGTCTTAGGATAAACTCTGAAAGGCATGTGAAGCCAGCTGTATTACCATACACAACCCCCTTGAATACCAAATGAAAAGGACACCTCACAGATATATATTGAAAATATATATTGATTTATTAACTATAAAATGCACTGGACTCTTTATGAGCACAGAAGCACAAGCGTTAAATCACAAGACAGTTTAAAATACACAAAAGTTGCACAATATGGATGAGCCCTAGGGGCCACCTAAACCATATACTAAGAAAGTGGTACAAGAGATACCAATTAGAAAGGGAACAAGCCTAGGGCCTTGGGAATCGCTGGAGCTATTCGAGACTAGCAGTGACTAAGTCGGGAAAGGCCCGCGGGACTCGGTGCAGTGTTCAAAGTGCACGCACTTTCCAATGTAAAGTCTATTGTGCGTAAAAAGTACAAAGTTAAATAGTTAGGAACCTTCCGAGTGACCTAGAACGCTGAAACTTAAGACACAGGCCCTTGAGATGTGTACCAGTGTAGGAACACCCGCGGAGCTGAGTTACCTCACCCACAGGAAGCGGGTGCACAGGGTCGAAGTAGTGTCGGGTTTCGTCACGCTGGTCGATGGTGCTTGGAGCTGAAGATGCTGCAGGCGGCTCGATGTGAAGAGTTCCGGTAGATCCAAGGGTGGATCTGAAGTTGTGAAGACCTGAAAGCAGAGGGGACAATGTTCAAAGCCACTAGCCAGGGACTACCGTGGAACCAGATTGGAACCAGGCGATGTCGGGTGCAAACAGGCGTTGTCGGGTAGCTTCTCTCTGCAGCCACGTGGACACCGGGGGTTGAGGACGTCCAGGAGTCGGTCACGAGCTGTCCCACGCAGGCTTCTCACTGTTGGCGGTGTCGGCGACCTGATCGGACCAAACAGGCCTTGGCTAATGCAAGCCACGCAGGAATCAAAAGATGCTTAACACTCGGACCAGCAAGGTCAGAGCGAGTGCTCCTTTTCACAGGAGCTTGGGCATGTCTGGAGCAACCGGACCCGCAGTGTAGTTTGTCGGTTTCGTCGCCAAGATGGCCACTGACCATGTGGCTAGTGGCCGGGATGGCACGTTGAGTGGCACAATGCAAAAGGGCCCCACGCAGATCGTGGAGATGCTGGGGGGCTGATCTTCGGTGCAAGGGCTGCTCGATGGTGGGGGTTCTCAGTCCCCAAAGCACAACGTCGAGGATACCTCAGAAGCTGCGCAGTCAGCTTTTCAAGTGTCTTCCAAGAGGTCCGGTCCCACGTCACTCGGTGCCTCAACGGGTCCCTTCTTTGCAGGGACTGTGGATCGGGCTCTGAGAGGTCTGAGAGTCTGGTTCTTGTTGGGCTCTGGGCTCGGGCTCCGGCGGGAGGCGGCGGCAAAGCAGACGTCGAGTTGCTGGTTGGTGCCTGTGTTCACAGGGTGGCCACTCCTAGGCCACAAGGGAGATTCTCTTCAGTCTTCTGAGCAGCAGAATGTCGAAGTCCAGTCTTCTTCTTTATTTCAAGTTGATTCAGGATGATCTGCTGTGCAATGGCACTGCTCCCACTCTTATTCCCAATCTGAGGGGTGGATCACCTACTAGGTCCCTCCTCTGGGAGGAACCAGGAAGGGGGGCGGTTACACCCCCTTTCCTTTGTCCAGCTCCTTGCCAGGCCTGGGTCTGGAAAGTCCCTGGACCGGTTTGGACTGGCCTATGCACGGGGACACCGTGTGTGCCCCGGACAGGTCTGATTCTATTCAGCCCTGTCCTATCCAATAGACAAAACCCTGTCTGGGGTGGTGCTCGCACCTCCCAAGGCAGGAAACCCTTTGTCCAGGCCACCATCTGCCGAGTTTCGGTCAGCAGCAGGAGGCCAGACTCGTGTCTGTGGTGGCAGCATCCATTTTGTGATGCTGTGGCTCTGGTTAACTTTAACCGGGGTTAAGGCTACACACATGTCGTGTCCCTCTAGAAGGGTGGAATGCTATCCCCGTCAACAGAACTGTCGAGGGGATAGTATTCCAATTCTTATGACACCTTACTCGACATGTTTTGATAAAGCCAAACCAAAGATAGCATTTAACCGCGAGGATTATAATGCACTTAAGAGTATATGGTATGGCAATATCCCGGAACAGCTTAGGGAGTGGTTCCCGACAGCTGCAGACAGGCTCAGCTCATGCTAGAGCACCATCTCACATATTTCCAAGCACTCTGCCTCCAGGATTGATGAGGCCTTCCATAGGAGTGGCTGATAGGAACATATGTGTCCAGTTTAAGGTTAGATATAGGGATACTATATCTAAGTAAGAGGTGATTACACCAACTTACCCCAGCTGAGTGATCAGCCAGTTGTGTCAAATATGGAGGCCAGGCCAGGGGTGGCACAATACATGCTGCAGCCCCTGGTAGGCCTTGGAAACACCTATGCCCTGGGTACCTAGGGCACACTGTTACAGGGGCCAATAAGGTGAACCAGTTCCAATTGGGTATGCACCTAAGGTACATGGAGTCCATTTTAAGGAGAGAGCAATCAGCCTGGGGCCCTGAACAGCAGGATCCCAGGCCAACTATGTCAAAAACCAGCTAAACACTAGGCAAAAAGTTTGGGGGTAACCATAGTCAGATATCCACCTTCCTACATAACCCCCCCCCCAAACGAAAGGAGATAAGGCTATCCTTGACCAGGTAAGCCTATATTGCCTAAGTGGCCATATAAGGAAGTACCAGCTCTGGCTTGGTAACCCCCTGTCTCATGGTCCACTAAGCAATCCCTCACCCTAAGGGCATCTGAGGGTCTCCACCATAGGGAATCTCTACCTGTGGTGTGTCTTTGCAAAGTCAAAGGCTGGTGTTGAGATGGAGTACTGAAGTGAGTTTCCTCTGTAGGGCTCAGCTTCCTCCAATCACTCTCCACCATGTGTGCCTTTCTTTCTTTGACTGAGTTGCACTGTGCTCTCAGGGTCAACCTCTGGCTACCTAAAGCTGGAGGCTGGGTCCCTCTGTTTGGCTTACTGGACGGACAGTTCAGGTTTGGGACCTTAGGGTCCCAGGTTTGGCTGTGCCCAACAATATCCATCTGGGGGAGGTCCCTAACTACTTTTAAGGGGGATCCCTCAGGAGTTTTTAAAGTTTGCACCTCACTAGGGCTACTAGTTTCGGTGCCCCTAATCTGTTGATGGGGGTGCTTTATTTGACAGGGGCCCCCTTGGGTCTCACTGTCCTTCTTGTCCTCTGCAGCCCTGGGCTGAGTAAGGCAAGGCAGAGAGGGGCAGGTTACCTGCTCCAGACTGGGTCCCACCTGAGAAGGGTCCACTGCCTTCAGAGGCTCTGTTAGGCCAGGCCTAACAACCTCTGGGACAGTTCCTTCATCAGGGGTAAGATCAGTTCCCTGAGGAGGCTGATCCTTTCCTAAAGTCTGGTGGGAGGGAGATTTCTCTTCCTCCTCAATGCTCTCTGTTTGGGTGGAGTGATCCATCATTTCAGGCTTCACTACCCATGTATCAGTTTGAGTTTGGGCTGTGGCAATCACAGCCCCACCAACCTTTTCAGGAGGAGACTCAGTTTGGGTATGGGCTGTTACTAGTACAGTCCTGCTACTCTTTTCAGGAGGGAAGTTATCTAAAGATGGGGCTGAGGTTTGCTCAGCCCTCCCAACCTTTTCAGGAAGGACATCTTGGATTGGGGCTGTAGCCATCACAGCCCCACTAACCTATCCATGGAGATTTACCATTCTAGAATGGGTTTGCTGTTCAACCTCAGCCCAGGCTGAGATTTCCAAATCATTACCCAGTAGGCAATCTACAGGCAAGTTTGCTGACACTGCCACTCTCTTTGGGCCAGTGACACCTCCCCAGCTAAGATTGACTACTGCCATGGGATGATTGGTTTCTATGCCATCAATGTTTGTCACCTGATATTTGGCATCAGGTAAAAGTTGCCTTGAGGGGACTAGACATTCAGCCACCATGGTGATGCTAGCCCCTGTGTCTCTGAAGGCCTTAACTTTCAAGCCATTGATGAGGGGCTCCTGTCTATACTTGCTCAAAGTGTTTGGGCAAGCAGTGAAATTGGCAAACCCCATGCCAGTCTCATAGACAAGAGTATCTGAGTTAGGGGACCTGGATAGGCCAGAGTCCACCTGTCCTCCAAAAGTAAACCCACCCAAATTCTTGGGGGTGCTCCCACCACCTGGGGGACCACTGCTAACAGTGACAGGAGGTGTTGGAGCCTTACCTGGAGGTATATTCTCTTTATTGCCATTCTTGGGACAACAGCTGTCTGTTTTGTAATGCCCCACCTGTTTACAGGTATGACAATAAGGCTTTTTCTGGGTTGTAGAAGTGTCTTGGGACCCACCCCCATTCTTGGAGTTTTGGGGCCCTGGGGAAGTCTTTTCCTTACTTTTATCCCCACCCTTCTCTTGAGGCTTGGTAGTCTCTTTCTTTTGGTCACCACCCTGGTTCTTAGGCCTGATCCTGGTTCTGACCCATTTGTCTGCCCTCCTACCCAATTCTTGTGGGGAGGTCAGATTAGAGTCAACCAGGTGCTGATGTAGAAGCTGATTTTGACAATTACTTAAGATTTGCTCTCTCATAATTAAATTATACAATCATGTATAGTCAGTAACCTTACTTCCCAGCAACCAGCCCTCCAGAGCCTTAGTGGCACATTCAACAAATTCAGACCAGTCCTGAGTCTGTGTCTTCTGGGTGTCTCTGAACATTAACCTGTACTGTTCAGTGGTTAAGCCTAACCCATCAATCAGAGCACTCTTCAGGACCATGTAGTTTCTAGAATCCTCATCACTAACTGTGAGGAGTCTGTCTCTGCCTCTACCTTCAAAGGAGAGCCACAGGATTGCTGCCCACTGCTCCTGAGGGATCTGCTGTACCATGCAGGCTCTCTCAAGTACAGTCATCCATTTGTGGATATCATCCCCAGCTTTGTAGGAGGGCACAATCTTAATCAGCTTTCTTGTATCAAAGGACCTGTCTTTATCCTTCTGGATAGTGCTGCCACCAGTGGATCCTAATCCACTCTTTCTAGGCTGTCTTGCTCTAGCAAGCTTCTCTTGGGCCAGGGCAACTTCTAATTCTTGTCTCTGGATCCTCAATTCAGCCTCTCTCATTTTGGCCTCATGTTCCCTTCTCGGAGGGCTAGTCATCTCCCTTCTGGAGTGACCATGAGAGCCTCTAGAAGCATGGGAGTTGTTAGAGTCACCTGAGTGAGTCCTTCTCCTCCTAGGCTTCTGGTTAAGTCCACCTGGGGGTCTGAATGGGTTGTTACCAGATTCAGTCCCAAATAGGCTTAAGTTAGCCTGGTTCAGTCTACTGACCAGCACCTGACTATTTCTGTCATCATCTGACTCACTGCTCCCCCCTTCTGTCTCTTCTTCCTCTTCCTCTTCATCTACCTGAGGAGCTCCAGTGATTGGGGCTTCCTCATCTACCAGGATGATAGGGCCAGGGGTGTCTACAGTGTCATCCTCTGAAGGATGGCCTCCTTCAGCATCCCCAGTGGGGTCTGCCTTAGAAGTCTTTAGAGTCTCAGACTGATCCAAGATCTCTCCAAGGTGGTCTGTGGTAGGGGAAGGCCCTGTCCTCAGACCCCTTAAGACACAAAGCTGTCTTAATTCCTTAAAGGAAAAATAGCAAATTTGGATGGTGCCCTTGGAGGGTCACTCTCAACAGGGATGTTCCCAGTGGAACCCTCTGCTCCAGACATTGCTCTAGTGTGGGTGGATGTGTTGCAATCTACCTACACTGGTGTTTACCTACTAAACCTATGTAGTAGTTGTAGTCAGGGTGTGCTACTCCCTTTGCTCTACAACAAATAAGTTCAGTAGAACTTAAGTATACTAGTCTTGTTTTATATGTACCTAGCAGGTACCTGTATGATCTTTCAAATGATAATCTCAAAGATTGCAATGGTAAAACAACAGCAAGCTCAGATCCCAATCCGCGGCTCACCAATGTGAGAAGTTGGCCTGGTATATAATGCTCACTAATTCTAGTGATCACTTTGTACCATGCCAAGCAACCCTTATGATGATTGGTTGTAATTCAACCTTGTAGACCAGTTATCCAAGTGGTAAAGTGGAGAAAGCAGTCTTAGGCTAAACTCTGAAAGGCATGTGAAGCCAGCTGTATTACCATACACAACACCCTTGAATACCAAATGAAAGGGACACCACACAGATATATATTGAAAATATATATTGATTTATTAACTATAAAATGCCCTGGACTCTTTATGAGCACAGAAGCACAAGCGTTAAATCACAAGACAGTTTAAAATACACAAAAGTTGCACAATATGGATGAGCCCTAGGGGCCACCTAAACCATATACTAAGAAAGTGGTATAAGAGATACCAATTAGAAAGGGAACAGGCCTAGGGCCTTGGGAATCGCTGGAGCTATTCGAGACTAGCAGTGACTAAGTCGGGAAAGGCCCGCGGGACTCGGGTGCAGTGTTCAAAGTGCACGCACTTTCCAATGTAAAGTCTATTGTGCGTAAAAAGTACAAAGTTAAATAGTTAGGAACCTTCCGAGTGACCTAGAACGCTGAAACTTAAGACACAGGCGTAGGAACACCGGCAGAGCTGAGTTACCTCACCCACAGGAAGCGGGTGCACAGGGTCGAAGTAGTGTCGGGTTTCGTCACGCTGGTCGATGGTGCTTGGAGCTGAGGATGCTGCAGGCGGCTCGATGTGAAGAGTTCCGGTGGATCCAAGGGTGGATCTGAAGTTGTGAAGACCTGAAAGCAGAGGGGACAATGTTCAAAGTCACTAGCCAGTGACAACTGTGGAACCAGATTGGAACCAGGCGATGTCGGGTGCAAACAGGCGTTGTTGGGCAGCTTCTCTCTGCAGCCACGTGGACACCGGGGGTTGAGGACATCCAGGAGTCGGTCACGAGCTGTCCCACGCAGGCTTTTCACTGTTGGCGGTGTTGGCGACGTGATTGGAGCAAACAGGCCTTGGCTAATGCAAGTCACGCAGGAATCAAAAGATGCTTAACACTCGGACAGGCAAGGTCAGAGCGAGTGCTCCTTTTCACAGGAGCTTGGGCAAGTCTGGAGCAACCAGACCCGCAGTGTAGTTTGTCGGTTTCGTTGCCAAGATGGCCACTGACCACGTGGCTAGTGGCCGGGATGGCGCGTTGAGTGGCTCAATGCAAAAGGGCCCTACGCAGATCGTGGAGATGCTGGGGGGCTGATCTTCGGTGCAAGGGCTGCTCGATAGTGGGGGTTCTCAGTCCCCAAAGCACAACGTCGAGGATACCTCAGAAGCTGCGCAGTCAGCTTTTCGAGTGTCTTCCAAGAGGTCTGGTCCCACGTCACTCGGTGCCTCCACGGGTCCCTTCTTTGCAGGGACTGTGGATCGGGCTCTGAGAGGTCTGGGAGTCTGGTTCTTGTTGGGCTCTGGGCTCGGGCTCCGGCGGGAGGCGGCGGCAAAGCAGATGTCAAGTTGCTGGTTGGTGCCTGTGTTCACAGGGTGGCCACTCCTAGGCCACAAGGGAGATTCTCTTCAGTCTTCTGAGCAGCAGAATGTCGAAGTCCAGTCTTCTTCTTTATTTCAAGTTGATTCAGGATGATCTGCTGTGCAATGGCACTGCTCCCACTCTTATTCCCAATCTGAGGGGTGGATCACCTACTAGGTCCCTCCTCTGGGAGGAACCAGGAAGGGGGGCGGTTACACCCCTTTCCTTTGTCCAGCTCCTCGCCAGGCCTGGGTCTGGAAAGTCCCAGGACCGGTTTGGACTGGCCTATGCACGGGGACACCTTGTGTGCCACGGACATGTCTGATTCTATTCAGCCCTGTCCTATCCAATACACAAAACCCTGTCTGGGGTGGTGCTCGCACCTCCCAAGGCAGGAAACCCTTTGTCCAGGCCACCATCTGCCGAGTTTCGGTCAGCAGCAGGAGGCCAGACTCGTGTCTGTGGTGGCAGCATCCATTTTGTGATGCTGAGGCTCTGGTTAACTTTAACCGGGGTTAAGGCTACACACATGTTGTGTCCCTCTAGAAGGGTGGAATGCTATCCCCGTCGACAGAACTGTCGAGGGGATAGTATTCCAATTCGTATGACACCTTACTCGACATGTTTTGATAAAGCCAAACCAAAGATAGCATTTAACCGCGAGGATTATAATGCACTTAAGAGTATATGGTATGGCAATATCCCAGAACAGCTTAGGGAGTGGTTCCCGACAGCTGCAGACAGGCTCAGCTCATGCTAGAGCACCATCTCACATATTTCCAAGCACTCTGCCTCCAGGATTGATGAGGCCTTCTATAGGAGTGGCTGATAGGAACATATGTGTCCAGTTTAAGGTTAGATATAGGGATACTATATCTAAGTAAGAGGTGATTACACCAACTTACCCCAGCTGAGTGATCAGCCAGTTGTGTCAAATATGGAGGCCAGGCCAGGGGTGGCACAATACATGCTGCAGCCCCTGGTAGGCCTTGGAAACACCTATGCCCTGGGTACCTAGGGCACACTGTTACAGGGGCCAATAAGGTGAACCAGTTCCAATTGGGTATGCACCTAAGGTACATGGAGTCCATTTTAAGGAGAGAGCAATCAGCCTGGGGCCCTGAATAGCAGGATCCCAGGCCAACTATGTCAAAAACCAGCTAAACACCAGGCAAAAAGTTTGGGGGTAACCATAGTCAGATATCCACCTTCCTACAGCTCCTGTCTACCTTCATGTAGCATCTGACTTTACTAATATGTCAAGGGACTAAGCAGCACCAGTGATTTCAAATAATCTGGATGCAATACCAACAATTGACAGAACTGCCTCTGGCTATTTCATCAATTTTGTTGAGGACCCAAGTGAGCCAGAAATAACGCCAGTAAATAAAACTTTCAAGGAACAAGTAACAGAACTTTTCACCAGCTTGAACATACATATCTGGTTCCTCCATGGGTTGAACTTTGGATTGTGTTAGGCGTGCTTTTTATTCTACTTTGGCTCATTCTCGTTTTAAGTTTGGGAAAGCTGATTGATGGAAAATATAGTAAAATGGACATAGCAAGAAAGAACATCAACTTGCTCCTGAAGCCACACAAACCATCTCATCATGAACAAAGAGACCTTTCATCAGTAAACATCACAGCCGTTCCTCTACCTGCTGGTATAGCATGGGACAGAACTGATTATGACATTTATGGTCCTGTAGAGCTGTTGAAGATTTCACACCAATTTAAGGTTTCGTTGAGTGATTTTGTTTCACCCAGCAAATTGTCTGATGTTTGGAACTTTGAGACTGTTAATAACATGATGTTAGACTTAGAAATGTCAACAAAATTTACAAAACATGAATACTTAGAAGGTTCATCAGATTATGAACAAATGTATTGTTTTAATCATCATGGTCATCTTTATTTGCACAAATCTGCAAACCCTAGAAATGTTTTTACTTATAATCAATGGGTACATTGTCCAACTCCACCAAAGGATTGCTTCAAAATATTTAATGAGAAATTTTCATACTTCTCAGGTTTTAATGTCACAAATCCAGAAACATTTTACTTCAAAAATGTTAATAAGACAGGAATGAAAAGTATGTTGACCAATACTAAGCAACTTTATTCTGCAGCCTTTTATGCTCAATTGTCCACATTAGGTTTTGACTTTTGGAATGACAACATTGAAACCTGCACCTTTACTGTGGGCCATTAACTCTCCAGGACCTGTGCCTTCAAGCACTCGAGCTCCTTCGTGACCGCAGGTGTTCGCTGGTCCCCCCCGCTGCTGCACCAGAAGATCTTGCGGCCGCCGTGCGGGGGGACTATAGCCCCCAGAGGACTTTGCTTCCTGATCCCGCCCACCTCCACCCATTTCTGCGCCCGGGAGGCGCATAAAGCAACGGTGCTCCCTTGGGGGAGCGGGAAACCTGCACCTTTACTGTGGGCCATGAACTCTCAAGGACCTGTGCCTTCAAGCACTCGAGCTCCTTCATGACCACTGGTGTCCGCTGGTCCCCCCCGCTGCCGCACCAAAAGATCTTGCGTCTGCCGTGAGGGGGGATTACAGCCCCCAGAGGACTTTGCTTCCTGATCCCACCCACCTCCACCCATTTCCGCGCCCGGGAGGCGCATAAATCAACGGCGCTACCTTGGGGGAGCGGGACACCTGCACCTTTACTGTGGGCCATAAACTCTCCAGGACCTTTGCCTTCAAGCACTCGAGCTCCTTCTTGACCGCTGGTGTTCGCTGGTCCCCCCGCTGCGGCACCGGAAGATCTTGCGGCCGCCGTGCGGGGGGACTACAGCCCCCAGAGGACTTTGCTTCCTGATCCTGCCCACCTCCACCCATTTCCGTGCCTGGGAGGCGCATAAATCAACGGCGCTCCCTTGGGGGAGCGGGAAAACCTGCACCTTTACTGTGGGCCATAAACTTTCCAGGACCTGTGCCTTCAAGCACTCGAGCTCCTTCGTGACCGCTGGTGTTCGCTGGTCCCCCCCGCTTCCGCACCAGAAGATCTCGCGGCCACCGTGTGGGGGGACTACAGCCCCCAGAAGACTTTGCTTCCTGATCCTGCCCACCTCCATCAATTTCCACACCCGGAAGGCCCATAAATCAACGGCACTCCCTCCGCATCGCGGGACGGCGCCGGGCGAAGCCCGGGCCAAGGGCGGGCCTGTCTAAGCCCGTCCAAGACCGGAAAAGGCTGGGCTGGGCCACAGTCCTTGGTAACATCCCGAGGTAGAAGTGATTTTCACAACAAGTTTAAACACACCACTTATGCCCCTTTTTCACCAAAGAATTAAAATACTAATCAATGGAGATTCCATCACGATGGTCGTAGGGTAACAGAAAAACCAGATAGTTACTGGGCTGGGAACGTACGGCCTGCCCAATTCGCGCCATTTACTTCATATACTCCACATTGGACAATTCCCTTAACGATTCGATATAATGCTTTCTCTGGTTTGGATGACCTAGATTGACAGGCAAGGCATTCCCCGGGGGCACACGTAGAAACATCTACAACTTTGTTAACTATAGTGCCACACCAGAACTTGAGGGAAGACACCCTCGGCAACGTAGAAAAGCAATATGATTTAAATGGAACTGCTTTACGCAGTGACATAGCTGTGGAAGAAACCATCAAGCCACATGGGGCCGACAGCCAGCCTCTAACTATCCCCTTGGCCCCGATGGACTGCATTCCATCAAAGGACATTAGAACCAGAGAAAGCCCCCTCTTAGAGAACACAGGTGCCAAGCTGAACAATCATTTTCATAGCCTCATATCTTGGAACGTGGCGGGTCTGTCAACTAAGGTCTCCCAGCAATCATGGTTAGATATTGTAACGGAGCATAGCATAATATGTTTGCAGGAAACATGGACGACAGAGGAACGCCACATTATAGGTTGCCAAACCTTTCATACACCAGCTTTGGTTAGCGTACAGGGCAGAAACAAAGGAGGCCTCTGCATTTATGTCCAAACGACAGCGGATATAAAAGTTCACAGGTTCCTGAGTACGAGGTTTTATCAGGTATTGGTGTTTAGATGGGGCCAATCACAAAAAATAAAAACAATATTAGTAAACTTTTATAACAACGTGCCACCTAACACAGTAGAGCTTATAATTCATAATCTCATGACTAATTTAACATCTTTAAGAGACCAGACAAGTGGAGAGAAGGTGATAATTTGGGTTGGGGATTTTAACTGTACTATTTGCTCCCATCATGCAACTGGCCTCTGCGGCCTGGCTGACCACAGGAACGTCCCTTTTGAACCGACTTATAACGGACGCGGGAACAATTCCGTAATTGACTTTACCTTAATGTCCTCTGATCATGTGGGATTTGTGAGTACTTGGGAAACAGGTTCGGCCCTACTCAGTGATCACTACCCTATCTCTTTTACAGTGAAAATTAGCGGGGAGAAACAAATTACAAAGGGTAATCCCCTTTATACCCCAACGATGAATTTGGCCGCTAAAAACGGCTATGTTATTAAATGGGAGAAGGTTGACCCTCCTGGGTTCCTGAAAAAATTAATATCGTCATCCCTTGAAGACATTGGGGTATGTTTGGCACACGATGAGGAACCAGCTAAAGTAATGGCTTCCTTTTCAAATATTCAATTAGCGGTGAAGAATTTATTGTTTAGAGAACACACATCTGTTGCAAACAAAGCATATGGGTGGTTCGACAGTAAGTGCACAAAGGCATTAAAACTTTTAAAAAAGGCCTTGAAAAGTACACCCAAAAATCCTGACCTAATCCGCCAAGCCAGAGGGACATATAAAATGACCATTAAGACCAGGAAAGCCACTCTAAAGAAAGAGGCCTGGGCGTCTCTACGTGAGGCCGCACATCGGAGAGACAACACTGCTTTCTGGAAAGTGGTAAACACTCCATGCCTGCAAAGTAGAGCTGAGGTCTTTATTGATGTAGCAATAACAGGAGACACCTGGGTGACTCATTTCAAACACCTTTATAATAGACCGACGAGTGGACCTAGTATGAACACTCCTAGTGACATTATACCTAGTTCCAGTGATCCTATCTATTCAACAAAATTCCCCTTAGACATAATTTTTAATTGCCAGGAGGTCATCAAAGCCATTAAAGAAAGTTCATCTGGCAAGGCACCCGGCCGGCCCCGATGGCGTCCGATCGATGTCTACAAGGCAGAGATTGATCTCTGGGCCCCCTTGCTCACGAATGTGTTAAATAAGGCCAACCAATGTGGGTTTGTTTCATCTTGGCCTGACGCTATCGTCGTGCCAATTTTTAAAAAAGACAAAAAAAACAACGCTATTTGTTACAGGCCAATATCACTCCTAGATGCACCTATGAAAGTGGCTGACAGAATAATTTTAAATAGGATCCACATCTGGGAGGAGGAAAATCAGGCGATTTCTAACTTGCAGTATGGCTTCAGAGCAGGGAAAGGGACCTTGGAACAGTGTCTGAACTTGGCCTTACTTATTTCCAAATACACCCAGGCCAGGAGCGGAAAATTTTACATCACCTTTGTTGATTTAACCTCCGCTTTCGACTGCGTGGACCACGACCTATTATGGAAAACCCCTTTAGATTTGGGCATCGATAGTCCTATTGTAACCTTCATTAAAGAATTATATTAGGACGCAGGAGCCAGAGTGAGGTTTGGACGCCAGGGGGAGTGCTCGGATAAATTTCCCATTTTTAGAGGGGTCAGACATGGGGTGCATATTAGCACCCCTGTTGTTTACCATATATGTCAACTCCATCGGACAATATTTAAGAGAGTCACAACACGATTACCCCTCCATAAATGGGACACCCATGCCATTACTATTATACGCTGATGATGCAGCGATAATGTCACGGACCAGGCTAGGATTACAGCGGACCGTGGTCAGATTTACCAGCTTCATGAGGGACAGAGGCTTAAAAGTGAATACCTCTAAAACTTATACAATGTCCTGTGGCCCAGAGTTAAAGAGGGTGTCTTGTCCAATATTTCTGGAAGGTCAAAAAATTGAAACAACTGACAGGTTCTGCTATCTGGGCGTAACCTTCGACAGGAGGGGGAGCTTGCATGCAGCGGGAGCTGCTAGAAAATTAGCTTTTACACGGACCATCGGTGCCTTGAAAAATTTCTCGGCAAAAATAGGCAGGAAACCTGTCAAGGAACTGATACACATTTACAAGGCCAAATGTATATCTACAGCTCCTTATGGTGCGGGGCTATGGGGGGTAGAAAATGCTCAGTCGTTACAATGTGGTGAGAACCAGTTTATCTGTCATCTACTGGGTGTCTCTAAATTTACATCAACTTACATGACACACATTGAAGCAGGAATTCCTTATATTTGTGACACCATTAGGATCTCCCCCATACTGTTGTGGCATAAGGTCTGGGTCACCAAGGAGACTACTTTAAACAGAGACCTAATAACTGATTGTCTCGCATTGGATGGGGTGGCAAACATTAGATGGCTATCTTATGTGAGAAACATCCTCACGGAGATTCACTCACCTGGACTGGCTGTTCCCTGATACCAGTACTGTCGGTATTGTGCGAGCAAATCCCTCACTGCTGCCTGCTTCCTGCGCTGTTAGTCTTGTGCAAGCAAGGATAAACCAACTTTCAGTGCTCCGTGGTGCCGCCTCCCCGAGGACTCGCTGGTGTGAGCGAGAGCTGCAGTCGGCAGGCTCTGTCCTACGCTCCCAGCTTGAGTCCATAGGGTCAGAGGCCAGGGCGGAACTACACATCCAGCCCGGGGGACTGCGAGGACCAGCAACCCCTGCTCGGATCAGCTGGTTCCTCTTCCCCCAGGCGACACGCCCACGGACACGCCCACCGGCGATACGTATAAAAACAACCTCTAGCCCACCGCGACGCGGGACGCGCACGGGACTAAGCGCGGAGCTAAGCCCGGGCAAAGGGCGGGCCGTCTGTGGCCATCCGAGGACGTACAAGGACGGGACGGGCCACCCCACCAACATCTGCCCCTGATAAGTAAAGCGAAATTGTAACTATAAATTGTGACAAACTCTGCTCCCCAAGTACGGGGGTTAGAAGCTTGATAGTAACAACAGATTTTGTAGAAAAGGAAATGGGGCTCAAAAAACTACGATCACGGACTATTTTCATGAAACGTATGGGCACAGAAGATGCGGTACGGAAAACTACAGATAAATCAATAAAACAAGGTCGCATAACACGGACCCCGGCTATCAGTGAATATTTCTCTGCCCTAACATCTAAAGACGAAATAGACAAGAAAATATTGGAGACAGAAACGATAACCAATTCGATAACCAATTCAGTAAAATACACAGGGTCAGAAGTATGCACTGAAATTAAAGCTGAACCAAATCTAAATCTAAATTTGAGTAATCTGGTTTCTGACAACATACAAAAATCCATTAATTCCTCCAAAAACTTACAATCCCAGGATCAAGAGGAGATTCATTTAATATCCTCCACACCAAAAAAAAGCTTTGGAAATACATGCCAACTAGAAGAACTTTGTGCAAATAAATCAAAGATATCAGAAAATCAATCAGAGTTTAAATTAACTAATAGTCCTCCTCTGCTAAAAAACCCAGAACAACCTTTTACACTTGAATCATCTGCAGATCCTTTCAATATAAAAACCAACTATTCAGCTAACATTGTCACACCAATGTCAAAAGCCCTCTTTTCGCTACATGAAATACTAGAGTCGGTCCTTTCCTTTCTGGGAAATATATTAGAAAATTCGGACCAAACCCTGGACGTTCAAATTGGAATCCTTAGGCATCTAGTAGAGGAAAAGAAGAAAAGAAAAGAACTCCCTGAAATGGAAAAAAAACAATCGATACCCAACAATAATGAACTACAAAAGAACAATTCAAGTAATCACAACACTGAAAAGGAGACATTAAAACACGACTGTGGTACTCAGACATCAGATATACTAAAACGAAAAAAGGGAAAGCTAGAAAGTCAACATGAAACATCAATATTCTCCTTAAAAAAACTATTTACGGAAAAACCCCAAAATGAAAGGCAATATCCAATTTTCACAAAAGCAATCAAATCAAATACACAAAAAAATGATGATACTGTTGAAAATACTCAAGATGCCAGCCTTAACAAGACATCAGAAAGTGAAAAGGGTGAAAAAACTAACAAAAAGATAGAAACTGAGCAAGTTGAAGGAAAAAGAAAGATGAAAAAGCCACTAAGGCGTATCCATAAAAAGAAAAACCGCAAGTTGAAATTCCAAAAGCTTTTAACTGTCAATAAAACACAAGAAGTACAAGAAGCTGAATCTATAAAGTCTCAACCTATTGAAATAATGGAAACCAGCTACAGAAAAAAAGAAGAGAAATTACAATTATTGGATCCGGCAGCAAAAGAATTTCATCCATACAAGCTCTTTGAAAAACCAGTACACCAAAATACATGTGAAAGAAATAACGAAGAAAAAATCCATTATGGAACAGGAATGCCGTATTCCAAAACATTACAACTTGAAGAACTTTTTCCAACGGATACGGTTCCTCTTAATAGAAGAAGGGTCATCAACCTCCTTCACTATATAAAGCCACTGGAATCCCTGAATAGCAATGAAATAGATTTAGTAATTTTCCCGCAACAAGACAATAATAAAATAGTAACAGTAACCTTTTGGTCATCTGTTATTCCCAGGATCATACTCAACGAAAAAGAGATTTTACACAAACACGGATACGATGTCATCGAAAGAATGGATCCAAAAGAAAACAGAATTCCCTCATGGTACGATGACCAAATACGACTAATCTCTAACTCACAATACAAAAATCGTCTGAGAGACACTGACGTGAATGGAGCGACGAACTCAGGAACTAATCATTCAGGGAAAGACATACTAAAAATAAAGGTGGCAAATGGAGAAAGGGAAGTATGGCATCAAGATTCAAGGGAAAAGAATACAGTGAATGTATAAAGTCATGGTCATGGGTATCTGAGACCTTGAACAGCAATACATTTTCTTCATGTCCAGGACAATCTGTTTAACAATGGTTTAAAAATAATATCGTGGAATATGGCGGGAAAAACTAAGATTAAATTGACGGAAGCCATAAGTAACCATCCAGATATCTTGATGCTACAAGAAACCTGGGCAACTGAATCATTTTCCCAGAAAAGCTATTATGTTTACGATATCCCAGCCAAAGCCACCAATCGGGGCCACGCAAAAGGTGGTCTGGCCATTCTACTGAGGGAGGAATACATGTGGGCCCAGGAAGTTATCCAGACTAAATCATACAACCTGCAATGCATTAAGGTCTTCTTAAAAACACATAATGCAGCATCCAAAAAGGCAATCTTGCTTTTCAATGTGTATGCCCCTCCCGGTAAGAATCAAGATATCACATTTCTGGAGATCATGGAAACCATTATACAGATAGTAGAAGACCAATTACACATTCCATACATAATAACAGGTGATCTAAATGGCAAAATCTCTAATCTGGAAATTAGTAAATGGGTTCAACTATACAATGAGGAATCTGCCGAATTCTCAGCCCCACAATTCCCTAAAGGTTCAAAATCCGATAAAAGAGGAAAACTAATATTATCAACATTACCTACTTTAAATGGAGTAATCCTGAATTGTAATATAGAAGGTGACATTCCGGCATCATACACCAGACGGGGCAACGGAAGCTTATCTATTATTGACTACATCGTCTGCAGCATGAATCTATTGGAGACTGCCACATACTTACAAGTAAAGCTAAGTCAAGAGAGTGACCATGCGTTGATGAATCTAACTACTGAATGGAGGCCTCAAACAGCATCTGATAGGCAGTTAATTTTTCATAGAAGTTCTGTCTTGATAAATAAAGAACAGAGACGAATTTTCTGGAGCTCTAAAATTCTGGACAGAATATCCACATTGATTGAGCATACTGAACTCCTAGCAAAAACAATCTCGGAAGACCCAATAGAAAATTGTGAACATATAATTAAGGAGCTCAAAAATTTTTTACTAGATAAACTACATCGAGCTTCCTCTGGAGTTAACAGGTGGAATAATCAAAACCTTAAAAAAAACAATACCCAAAATACCCAAAATTCTATTACGAAGAAAAAATTGAATAAACTTGTACGTGCACAATACATGAACTCTTCTTTGTCTACTGAGAAAGAAATCAATAAACTAAAAAATAAACTCAGGAGAGAGAAGCAAAGAAATAAAAAAGAAATACAAGATCGCAATTGGGTTGACATCCAAGTAGCTGCAAAAGACTATAATCAACGCAAATATTGGTCCCTCATAGCCAAATTAACAGGGACGAAAAAGAAACTCCAATCAATACCTGTTCCACCAAAGGATTGGGAAACTTATCTGACTGACTTGTACAAAGCAAACCCGATTAGCTCTGATGGGAAAAGCCCAGAAAAAAATAAGGGAAAAGATGACTCACAAATACTCAGAATCACAGCTACCTCAGTGGAATGGAATATCAGAAAAGCAAGAAAAACAGGTGCCTCTGGCCCAGACCAGATTCCTATAAAGATCTATCAAGCAAACCCAAGGGAATGGAGCAAGTTGTTATCAAATCTATTTAACCATATCCTCAAAACTGGACAAATTCCAAAATCCTGGCAGGGGAGTACCATCATCCCAATACACAAAAAGGGGAGCAAGATAATTGCAGGAAATTATCGGCAAATTGCATTAATGGATGCTGCAGGAAAAATCTTTGCAGCAAAGGTTTTACAAAGATTAAAGGACTGGGCCTTCTCACTGGATAAAATTCCAATGTTCCAAGCTGGTTTCAGGCCAAAACATTCAGTTACAGATAATATTGCTATCATCCAAACAATATTAGACAAATATGTAACAGGAAAATCCCAGGCAGTATACGCAGTGTTTATAGATTACTCGACTGCGTTCGATCGTGTTGATCGACCAACTTTATGGCATAAACTCAGGGGACTTGGAATCCCAGAACAAATGCTCCAAACTATAGTAAATCTCCACACCAGCACCTGGTGCCAGGTACAAATGGGGGGAGAAAAAGGTTTAACAAAAAGGATAAATACAGCTAACGGTCTAAAGCAAGGGTGTCTTTTGGCCCCGTTACTATTCTCCCTATACCTTAGCGACTTGCCCAAACAGTTACAGCAGGGCTCAAGTTTACCCCCAAAAATCGCTAAGCAAAGCATACAAGTACTACTCTATGCTGTCGATATAGTGATGCTTGATCTCACTCCCTTCGGTTTGCAAAAATCTTTGGACATTCTCTACAATTACTCAAAAGCAAACTTTTTAATTCCGAATTTAAAGAAAACAAAAATTGTGGTCTTTTCGGGAAAGAAATCTAGGGCTAAATACAGTTGGAGCCTAGGCGGAGAAAAAATATAAATAGTGAATGAATATCCTTATCTAGGCAGGATACTATCCAAGAACATCTCAAACGTAAAACAGATAGAAAACTTAATGAGGAAATCTGAAGTACACGCTGAGGCCCTCTTAAGACTTTATCGTTCTACTGGGAATCAGCACTTTTCTTCTCTGATAAAAATATATAAAGTAAAAATTCCTCCTGTGCTATCATATGCAACAGAGTATATTCCGATAAAACAGTGGACCTATATGGACCGTAAAGAGGGGAAAATCTTAAAAAGAATAATGAAGGTCTCTGATTCCATACCAGTTCAAGCCCTACGTTTGGAATTCTCTATCACAAGTTCCTACGCCACAGCGGTAGCCAATGTAATTAGGTGGAGCTACAATCTTCTCCATGCAAAGGAGGGCACATTAAGATACTTACTGAAAAAAGAAACCTTTGACGATGAAACAAAAAATCTGACTTTTTTAAACAATATGACAGCTATATTTCAAATGGCAGAAATTAGCCCGGAAATCTTGTTCAGCTGGTCAGCAGCCCAACTGAAACTCTTTTTAAAATGCTTCACCCCGAAGTTAAGCTATGAACTAAACTACGAACATTGTAAAAAATTGTCAACATATAAATCCTTCGTAGACTCTCTGGAATACCACCATACTCATCCATACATCGGGTTCTCCCTGACTCACGGCGCAAGGAGGTCAATCACTATGTTAAGACTGGGTATCTTACCCGTACTATCCTACACAGTAAGATGGTTGCCAGGAGGATCGTCGCTATGCCCCTTGTGTGAAGGGGGTGACCAAAACATTGAGCACTTGCTGTTCGTCTGTCCTAGTACAAAAGTAACTTTAGCACGCACAAGATACCTTGCCCCTATTTATCGCACTTGTAGAATCATCCGAGTGAGTGAACTATTAGAGTTGTGTAGACAGCCACCAAATGAATTTGTTTGCTACAATTTCTTTAAATTTTCAAAATCTTTTTTACCATTGTATTGATTAAATGTGAAATTATTTTTTAATTCTGTAAACTGTATATTTGTGGTCCTCTGTCGAGTACCAATACAAATAAAACTTTTGACTGACTTTGACTGTCCTCACGGAGATAGGTCACCCAGAGTTCTTTGAAAACCGAGCTACCATGGAGGGGATATCAAGAGGTTCTTTGAAAAAGATGGTCTTCGCCCATCTAGTAAGTGTCAGATGGAATCTTGAGAAAAAGAAATACACTGTTCTTAGATACGAGGAAATTACTTACAGTGAGGGTTTACAACACTATCTCACCCTGGTCTTAAGCCCCTATGCCCGCACACTGCTGACCCGCCTTAGATTAGGTACTTATTTCCGTTTAGTTACCTTCCCTACCTGTAACGATTGGTCTATGGATAATCAAACTTGCCCTTGCGATGACAATTCAAAGCAATCAAATATACACTGTATGTTATTTTGCAAATTCTACCAGGGACCACGAAGGGCCCTTTTGAAACCTATCCTTAAAGCGTGGGGGATCCGCACTTGTAGATTAGCATACGTGAAATTGCAACAGTTAGAAGGTGATCATGTTATTTTTGCAGTTTCAAGCTTTTTAAAAGTTGTTATTAAATTTAGGAATACTATGTAGAGCCGTGTATTTTATCCCCAAGCATACACATTTTTATGTATTTAATCATGACGTTTTTATAAGATTTGTTTTATCAAGCTTTTCTGAACATTATGGATGTATTTTGCTCTTTTTAAAACATAACAAGAAAATGATCTTTTAATGTTATACTACGCTTTTATGATTTTAATCTGAAAATCGAATAAAGCTTGTTTTGATTTGATTTGATTTGACAACATTGAGACAAAAATGTCTTGGGCATGAAAGACTGGCAGGTGCAAGGTTTAGCAGCCTTATTCAGAGCCTGCATCATCCCAGAACAAATAATGTTCTTAAATGAAACTGTTCAACAGACATCTTGTCTTGGCCTTGCTTCGATAAAGGACTTAAACAAACTGTCCATACCTAAGCCAATCCCTGATAGTAATGGAACTACAGATGAGGAGGTAGACGTGAAATATAGTTTACAACAAAGCAGAACTGATCCTGATTGGAAAAGATGGTTGATCTGTCCCACAGACACGAATAACTGTCGAGATCGATTCCTGAACAAGACACAAGGTTTTACAATAACTTTGCCAGATCCAAGATATGTCCAGAGATTGTAACAACATACAGTGTAGGAAAACTGTGCCTTGAATGACTACAAAAACCCGCACTCCCAGACATAAAACAACACTTAACTTTATTTAAAGATGGCATTGATTTGAGAGACTTTTTACAAGAACCTTGTAAACCACGTCATAAACGTTTCATATATGCCTGTATTAATGCTGCTTATAATGAAGCATGGAAAGTTACCCAATTGGAAACTACAGAACAAATACGAGAAATTGATCGTAGCAATTTAGAGAAAGCTCTCTCTGTAGCTGACAATGGGTTAACAACTCTGTCATCCAGAATTTATTCTTTGGACAGCATTGTATCCTCTGCCATAGACATAATGGAACAGGAATTGCTCATGTTACAACATGGACAGTCTCAACTGGGTTCTATAATGCTGCTAGGCTGGACGTTACAAAACCTTTGTTCGGGCTATGTGCCTTGGCGCCTAATCAACACTACGTCATTGTTTACTGGATTTAACCTTACAGATAAACAAATCCCTTTGGCACAGAAGGGAGCAGACTATATGGTACTGAGCATTGAAAAACTGGAAAGATTACCATTAACCGTTTCTGAGAAACCAGCAGTGGAATGGATAATACATGGAACCATCACGATGCCAGTGACAATTTTCCAGTTTCAGTATTGCTTAAAACACATACCAGCGGGCCCGTATGAGAGGTCGGGTAAAGAATACATAAAGTCGACCTAGGATTTACCATACACACACAAATGTTGGAGTGGGAAAAAGGAGGTAGTTCTTAGTGGTAAAAATTGCAAAAGCCCACTGAGCGGTACACTTTTATGTCAGGGTATTAATTTACATGGAGCCTGCGATGGTTCTTTGACCAACTTATCCTGCCACCTGCAAGGTTCCCCGGCAGCAGAGATAGATCCAATTTTTGAGCAGGTATTTAATGGGAGCTACATAATGTTGACTGATAACAGCTGTTTTGGAATGATGCCAGGAATTGCCTATCTCGTTAGTGTGTCAGCCAGGGTCACTTGTTGTATGCAAATATTGTTTATTAAAACTAAGACAGACGGGGAGTCGCCGCTATGGCCTTCACTGAACATCTCTTCTATACGAATTGATACTTTAAGCAGAATGAAAGCTATTCTTTTACAAAAAACTGCGCCACTGACCTCGTCCAGAGAGAGGTATGATCTGCAAGTTGCTAGGTCCTCTGTGGAGATACATGCCTTATTATCAACGAACTGCCCCATACATTTCGCAGAAATGTTACGTCGTATCTTAAACATGTCTAATACCAGTGGTGTTGTACATGTATTTAAGACGATTTTTTCAGGACTGTTAGCACCCTTTGAAGCAGTCCTAGGCATTTTTCCAAACTTCGTGCACTCTGTGTTTGGCATTCTGCCACTGATTTTGGGACTCGTAGCAGGGATACTATTTTTGTTCCTTCTGCTCTGATATGGCAAGTCCAGTCACCAGCGATACCCAGATTACCATGGAGAACACTCTTCTGGCAATGCAGTATTGTGAGCGCATAACACAGATTCTTGGCGGGGCTCATTTGAGAGATCTGAATACCACATGGTTCCTATTGTTCAGACCAATCTGGCAAGATTGCATCTTACCTGTTCTACGATGACTGCTTTGTGGAGAAGAATGCATGTTGGATATTTGCCTTACACTTCCATCAGCACTGCCAATGGATGTTGATGCTTTGGTTGGTTTGGTAACGGCTCATGCATTGTGTTGTCCCCAGCGGCTACCAACCCTGATGACAGCATTCATTGAGGTCTCACCAGCAATTCCAGCTGAAGGTGGGATATGTGGACCAACAGGCACACAGGTACCATCTACCACGAACATTGCTAATGCGACTGACGCTGACGGGGATGCTTTTAATCTATGTACGATTGATCTACTTAATGAAGTGGTTCAACATTCACCAACTGTGGTAGACAATTTCTTTGCCAGCCGAGAAGATGTTTTGTTTTCTCCTGACACCTAGAATAACATTTGAAATTAGCACACAGCGTTCTATCAACTATAAATTCGACCTTCATTTAAAAAAAAAAAAACGTTTCTATTTTTCTACGAGTGGAACTGACTTTTTACAAAATTGATCCTTGGCACAAGGTAATCTGCTTAAAGTAGACCTATTCTTAGAAAACAAGAATTCTTTGAAATCCTTCCTAGAGTTTACATCTTCTGCTATGGATAATCTCGACCTTTTTTCTTCTGTATTTCAGAGCCATTTCATAAATGTAATTTTCATGATTCATTCAGTTAGCATTGCCAATATCATAATATATGCTTAAAATGAAATAATTACTTTCAAATGCGTACGGTACAACTGCTCATTTTCATGTGCAACCATTTCAAATGCATTTTATGTATTTTTGGGTGGGATTGTAGACACATGCTTTAGATATGTTTTAGTGCTTAAATTTAGTACTGTCGAACATAAAAAAGTGGAGTGGGTGTTGTATAGCATTTTAGGACCCTAGTGTCATTTTCCCAATTCATGCCCTTATATAGATATAAATCACCTTGTCCTTATATAGGCATGGAAATTATACCCATATTTAGACATAACCCATGCAGTCAAAATACGGCATGGATACTTCCACTAGTTCCGAAACTCCACAGCGATTTCTTGGAAAATTCTACTTCAAATATTAGGGACTTCCCCTTGCTTGAATATTGATTTGTCCAAGAACTCATGGAGTTTTTAAAGAACTACGGGGCATATTATCAAGCCTGTGCGCTAAAATTATCGCCGCTTTATCGCCGAAAACGGCCGATAAAGCGGCGATAATGGGCTTGATAATATGCTCTATGGAATTCCAATCGAAGCACATGTTAGATGTGAAGATATCTAACATGGGCTTCGATTGGAATCCCACAGAGCATATTATCAAGCCCATAATCGCCGCTTTATCGGCCGTTTTCAGCCGATAAAGCGGCGATAATTTTAGCGCACAGGCTTGATAATATGCCCCACAGACTCTTTGATGACGTTATTATGTCCAACTTAACGTCAAACTCGGCACCTTCAAGGTATATATATGCCCACACTTGCCATAGCAAACACACAGTGGTTTGGAGCAGTTCGACTATCTACTTGCCCGACGCAGCTCGCTACAGCAAGTGCCGAAGCAAGCCGACCCTCCAGCAAACACACTGAGACAGACGCTGTCTTTTCTCTTGCCCGAGAAATCCAGCTTCAGTGTTTCCAAGCTCCCCATGTGGGGTGTTGGGAAATCGAGTCCTGAGACAGAGAGATACCAGACCTCCTACATTCTAAAACCAAGGTACGGAGCTGATTAGACCCTAAGAGAAATCTTGGATAGATTCTTGGCAAAAGAATACTAAACTTATGCTACACCTTACTTACTTCTTCCCTCGTACTAGACTTAGGTTAG
The DNA here is from genome assembly GCF_964263255.1 of Lissotriton vulgaris. Classification (NCBI taxonomy): domain Eukaryota; kingdom Metazoa; phylum Chordata; class Amphibia; order Caudata; family Salamandridae; genus Lissotriton; species Lissotriton vulgaris. Next base: position 66,809 of record NW_028247957.1, read on the forward strand.
GTACATCGGGGTAGGCGTATTTTAGAAGCACCAGTTGAGTACTTTTAGTCTTTATTTATTTATGTATGTATTTTATGGCTTAAAAACCATACCATGCTTTTACAGTAATAATTTATAAAACTCTTCTTGCTGTGCACATTATACTTTACAGCCAGTATTACGATTGTAGCAGTTAATTTCTGCTGCATGGGAAAGAAGACTGTTCAATAAATACTTTTATTGAAAACGCCCGTCTCTCTATTTCTCTGCACCTCTGGTGAAAAAGAAGCATGCACAAATGACTACGTAAAATATCTATCTATTGTTTCCATGACTCTGAAGATACGTTTTATCTTGGGGAAACAAAGTTGTCATGTTTATGCAGTTGTCAGAAACTAATCCCATCTTATGAATTTGAGAAAGTTTCTAGTGACCTCTGAGCTAGCTGGCACTCACAATTAATTTTAATATATTCGATAGAGACCTAGTAGATATAAGTCCTACGTCACATCTTTAGGATATACTATCCCAATGCGCAGAGCCTATTGGGAATAAAGGAACTACACTACGGTGTAGCAGGGGTTTGTTAATTCCTGCGTAGAGGGCATTACTGTAGTCCAGTCTGCTGGTTATGAGTGCATGGGTGACAGTCTTTCTGCATGTGGAGGGATCCACTTGAAGGTATTGCAGAGGATACAGAGGGAGTTGAAGCAGGTGGAGGCAACGGCGTTATCCTGGCGGGTCATAGGGAGGGAGGAGTCTAGAATGAAGCCGATGTTCTGGGGGTGGTCAATTGGGGTGGGTGGGTTTCCAAGCGCAGGGGCCCACCAGGAGTTGTCCCATGCAGTGGGGAAGGGTTCGAGGACGAGGACCTCAGTCTTCTCTAAGTTCAGTTTTAGGCAGCTGGTGTTCATCCATGCTGTGATGTCTTTCATTCCTTCATGGAGGCTGAGTCTGGTGTATTCGGGGTTCTTCGTGAGAGAGAGGATGAGCTGGGTGTCATTGGCATAAGATGCTATGCTGAGCCCAAGCTGTCTGACGTTGGAGGTGAGGGTGGCCATGTAGAAGTTGAAGAGCGTGGGGCTGAGCGAGGATCCTTTGAGTACTCCACAGTTGATCTCTTTGTGTTCGGAGAGGAAGGGGGGAGTCTGATCCTTTTGGTTCTGCCGGAAAGAAAGGAGCGAATTTAGTCAAGGGTGGTTCCTTGTATACCAGCATCGTGGAGTCTGGCTGTGAGTGTGCGGTGTGATATGGTGTTGAAGGCTGCAGAGAGGTCCAGTAGGGTGAGGGCCGCAGTATGGCACATGTCGAGTAGCATGTGGATAGCTTCAGTGGCTGCGAGGAGGCCTGTCTTGGTGCTGTGGTTGCTGCAAAATCTGTACTGGGAGAAGTCGAGGATGGCATACTCTTAGATGAAGGTGGTCAGCAGGGCGTTGATGAATCATTCAGTTACTTTGGCTGCAAAGGGAAGGAGAGAGATGGGCTGGTAGTGTTTCAGGTCCGTCGGGTCAGCTGAGGGTTTTTGAGGAGCAGCTTGACCTTTACCCATGCCCATTCATCGGGGAAAATGCTGGATTCGAGGGAGGAGTTGATGGTCCAGCCTAGTTCTGGTGCTAAGGCAGTGGCGGCTCGGTGGTAGATGTGCAGCGGGCAGGGGTCCGTGTGGGCTCCTGAACGGGTGTTCTTTATGGTCGTGGAGGTGTCTGTGGTAGAAGCGGTTTTTCAGGTGGTGATGGTCGTTTGGTTGTCAGTGGTGGGGAGGGGGATGGTGACCGCAATATGTTCACTGAAGTTGTCATAGAGGGCCCTGATTTTTAGGTGGAAGTAGGAGCAGAGCCTGTTGCCGAGATCCCAGGAAGGTGTGACGGCTTTCGCTTCGCTGGGGGGTTTGGTGAACTTCTATATGATGTTGAAGAGTTCTTTGGCGTTACTAGCATTGGTGTGGATTTTGTTCTTGATGAGGGTCTGCTTGATGGCTCTTATGCGCTGGTGGTATTCATTCATGGCATTCCTGTAGTTGTTCTGGTCTTCGTAGTTTTCCTGTTCCACCATAGTTTCTCAAGGCGTCTGCAGGAGTGCCTGGCTTCTTGGAGTTCGGTGGTGAACCAGGCTGCCTTCAGGGGGCATTGTTTGATGGGGTGGTGGAGGGGTGCGAGCTTGTCAGCACAGCTGGAGATCCAGCATTGTAGTTCTTTGGCTGTGAAGTTGAAGTCGGCACTGCTGGGGGGGTCATGGAGGAGGGTGGTGATGAGGTATTCCTCTGTGATCTTTCTCCAGTTCCTTCAAGGTGGGCACGGGCGGGTTTGGGTGCAGTGGTGGTATTAAAGGCAACATGTACGCAGTGGTGGTCTGTCCAGAGGAGCTCTGTGGTGTGGCTGTAGTGGATGTTTTTCCCTCCTGTGAAGATGTGGTCGAGTGTGTATCCGGCTCTGTGGTGACAAGCTGCTTCAGTCCGAGGTAGGAGAGGTTGTCAAGGAGGGTGGTGTTCAGCGTCGATTTTTGGCCGTTGTTGTTTCTTCCAGGAATGAGTGCAAAGAAGGTAGTGGAGTTGTAACAGTGGAAGGGTATAGATTTAGGGTTCCTGGTGCTGGCCACGGTTGGCTCGCGGAGGGGTTCCGGCGGGCTTGCAAATTGGTATGCCTTTGGCGTGCCAGCGGCGTGGCCATGCAGCAGATGGCATTAAATAGGGGTGGGAGGAGGGAGGCACAGCTGGGAGGCAGGAGTGGGAATCAGCAGGGGGAAAGCCCACAGGTGCAGCAACTGCCGCTGGGGAAGCGGGAAAAAATGCGCAGAGAGGGCAGAACGGCACAATGACAAACAAAGCCACAATAAGTGAAAAGAGAATAAAAAGCACAAAATAATAAAAGCACAATGAGGAAAGGCAATTAGAGAGACAAGGGGGCAAAAACAAAAAAGGGCGCAACCTAGGCAGGAGCCGAGGTTCCAATCCTTACCTGTACTGAGTCCTGTCTAGGGCAGATGCGCAGCCCGGCAACTGGAGCTATGGAGGGAGAGAGCAGGTCCCTGGTCGAGGACAGTGGCCCTGTCCAGATAAGGAAAAGGTGGGATGCGCTGCACAGGAGGGCCGGTCGCTCAGGCCTATTACACTTAGATGACACACCCCAAGTGGTGGCTCATCCACTATGAAGGAAGAGCATTGTCCCACTGCCTTCAAGCAGTGCAGAAGAGGGAGAAACATCACATGATGATAACTTACTGAAGTAATCATGCTATGTATCCTTAGAGGGTGGGAGGGTGGGTACAGGGCACGAGCGGATTGGCATGCCCACTCAAGTGCACAATGCATTACAGCCTGCATGGAGAACATACTCACCCCTCGAGCCCTAGGCTGCTTTACCTTGAACTGTTGCCCATTACCCATCCCGCCGCCGCATCACTGCATTGTGATTGACTCAGGGAAGGGACCCTGGCTGCCTACATCTTGTCCCTGGAAGCAGACACAGGAGAGCAGGAGCTACAAAGAGACCGAGCCCGGCTTCGAGGTAAGACTTACCTCATTAAAATATTTGCAACACCCGCTCACACACACATCCCAGCATCCACATCCCATCCAGTATTCTTTCCAGCGTTTACCACTTCACAGCTGTCCAGCCCCCCAGCATTTCTTGTGTGCCCATGCACAGTGGGCGCATCACTCGTGTGCTAAATGCACATACGAAGTTACGACACATGACATAACATGAAAAACGTGTAATGAAAAATGAAAAATGAAAAACAAATGAAGGAAAAAGAGCAGCGATGGATTTATAGACGGATGGATTTATAGATTTATAGACTTTCGACCCACAAGATGGGTCTGAATGATAATATTCCATAGGCTTCTGTGTTTAAATGAAGAGAAGAGAACCAAGTCCTCCCTTGAGAAACATACCTGTTTACTAGGAACTCTAACCCACAGGACATCTACTTGTCCTTTCTCATTACATTCCATTGGACCTCAATGCCGGAATGAATAATGCCCATTCTCGACACTCACCCTGCTATTGAGACTCTTCCCAGTCTCCTTTTAGCATATAAGCAGCGCGTAGAATCTTCACCTGCCAAACTCTGGGGCTGCAAACAATGCAACCGCTGTTTTTTCCCCCCTTTCACATTAACACTAAACCGTCCCTTGTATAACATTCGGATGCCTTTAAGCACCTCGCCCACTTGAAAATCGTCTCTTGTAAAACAATCGGATGCTCTTTAGCACCTCGCTCAACTCTTTGATCTGTGATATTGTCCTGAAAATACCAATCACTTTACTACGCATGCGCGTAATCCGTAGCATTCTATCTCCGTGGCAACCCACGGCCCTTCCGACTTCCCGTAGCTCAACCAGCCCAGCCGGTGACGCGGCTCCCACGTGATCGCGCCCGGAAGCAGGTTTTGTTTATCACTGACACCGGACCGCACGGCATTCATAGCCGAGCAGCTGATGGTAGACGTAGGTTATGGGCCTCTCGCCAAGCCAGTAAACTGTAAGTAACCATCTCTATCCCCACAGAATCAGGATGCAAGGCCATGCACCTGCACCAATGCGGCTATATTTTACCGCCACTCAGCACTGATTGTAATTCATTACCTAATCACGGGTACAATATTTCTTCATATAGAATACGTTGTACCGCGTGATGCACCTACCCCCTGCCCGCCGAAGCTACCTACAGTAAGCCTGCCCTTTGCCATAGAGTATCTGTGACCATCTCTATGTTACATGTTTGTTAGTCATGTATGTCCCATGCCGGCATAATAATCACTGAGGGCTACCATGATGTGGCCCTTGCCTAATAACAATGCGCATCAGAATATAGTTGCAACACAACAAAGCTATTCCGCCTACCATTGGAACATGGCGATAAGCATAACATTATTGCATGCAAATTTGCACGCACCTATAGACATTGATACAGAACCTTTCTGGCTATAATATTAAGTGTCCACATACACGATATGATCACGCTCATCGTCTCTTAAGGTCTTTCCAAACACCACTGTGGTATGCAGTGTGTATGCACTGAGAGTCTGCACGACGTAACAGGCTAGTAAGAATGATTTGCGCCTGACGCCTATTTACTTTTCTCTCCCCACAGGTTTTTGTCCATGCTCTTTAATTTTTGAGAGCATTCTACCTTTGGTAAACTTTACCATTGGTTTTTCAAAGGATTTAGGATAGGGTTAGTCTTTTAGGGGACTCATACCGTCCATTTCCTTGGTCCTGATGAATACCGGGAACCTTCCCTAACGGTTGAAACATGTTGACCAACGCACTATAATACATATTGAGATACGTAGGTCGTAACTCCCCTTCCAGTATCTCACACTTTATTATTTTATTATTGTCCAGTTGCTTTTTATTAAAATTCACCCATACAAAGTTAAACCAGGACAATTTTTAACACTAATTGTTTGCACTTACATTTCACAACCTGCTCCACTGTATTACAGGTGTCGAAGCACACCCTGGTGACGCTAGGCCACCAGGGTGGACCCCGATGATGAAGCATGTCACCACTAGGTGGTGAGTGAGGGTTTTTTTAGAAAAGGAATAATTATTCCACTTTTTGGAAAACCTTCAGCCTATACATCGGGTGATACTCCTTCATTTGTTTTTCATTATACGTGACCAGGGGAACAGGAGTATTCCTCGTCCACCACAAAGTGGACACAATCCCTTACTCTCCCCCTTGTTTTCTTAGTAACATGACATAACATCACATTCCATTCCAATGCATACTAATACTAGGCAGATTGCAACAGTAGGGTAGGTGTTGTGTGCCCATGCACAGCGGGCGCATCACTCATGTGCTAAATGCACATACGTAGTTACGACACATGACATAACATCACATTCCATTCCAATGCATTCTAATACTAGGCAGATTGCAACAGTAGGGTAGGTGTTGCATAGCGGAGACATAAATATCACTATTCCCACTTCAGTGAGTGCAACTCTAAACTAACCTTAGCACCCCAAACCCATCCGTGAGCCCTGGAATTCTATTATGAGCCCCCAAAACACACCCTGAGTTTCACATTGTACACCAAAGGCACACCCCAATTTTCATATTGTACCCCAAATTCACACCTCCATTTTCATATTTTACCCCAAATGCACACCCCAATTTTCTATATTTTACCCCAAAACACACCCGAAATTCCTGATCCGACATGGCCATCCGAACAACTTGAATTGACCGCATTAGTGACCTCACAATTCTTTGTAATCAAATGCGATGTAAAGGCACCTGCGTTGTTGGAGTTGAGTTGTTAACAATGTACTGCCTGCATTGTAATGGACGTCTACCGTGCCAAAGGTGACCCATAGGCAAGCCAGTTTATGTCCGTCTACCCCTGGACCACGCTCAGCACCAAGGAGCCTTCCTCTTGGACACTCCACTGCTACCACTTCTACCACGCTAACACCCTCCTCGGGTCATCAACCCTAGACACCACCTTGCCTGCCAGGACCAACCTCTGCTCTGGACCTGACATTGCCATCACCATCACTGATGGCTGCAGTATCACCCACAAGGAGCACCCCAACAGTCAAGGAGGAGGCATTGCCATTACCTACAGAAGCAGACTCCGACTGACAATGCACTCTAATGACCCAAGGATGACCATGGACCACCTCAACTCTCAGATTCAGACAAAGTCCAAGCACATCCTCTGCAGCACCCTCATAAGCAGGACCCCGGGCCATGGCCCCCCATTCTTCAATACCATTGTAGAACTCATTGCACCCGAGGGTCTTACATCCACAGACAACATCCTACTTGGTGAACTCAAGTTCCACCTGGACAACCCCAATGGCCAGAACACCACCCCCTCCTGGAGACGGTCCCCAACATCAGACACAAGCAGCAATTCACCTCAACAAGCCTCAACGGACACACAGCCGAGCACGTCACCTCCACCAGCGGAAACATCCACAGTCACAACACCGGACTATCCTGGACTGACCATCATAGGATACATCACGTATGCACCTTGCCCACTGTACGCCACCGCCATCATCGCACACCCTTGCAGCTGTAACAAGGCCACTGAAGAACGTTTTGTCAACTCCTTCCGCTTCAACACACCGCCAATGCTTCCAAACGATGACACCGCAGCGTGCAACCACCACTGTTGGATCTCCAACAGCGCCGACATTCAGCAAACCCTCATGAATGGCACTGCGTCAGTACCTTCCGCCTGCCTGATGGCAGGCATGAGGGTGATGCAGTGCCACAGGGATAGACTGGCCCCATGCATTGTGGAGTTGCATCATGGTTGTGACACAACTGCAGCAATGCGTGACTTTAGCTCAGACAGATGCAAAAGGATTCTCGACGTATCTGTCATTACTTGCACCATGGAGCGCTGTCCAGTGAATACAGTGGTTCCATGCTGTTGCAAGAAGGGCGTAGTGAGAATTGTTGCAATGCTGTCTTGTCGCAGCGCTGCAACACTTTTCATGACTGGGGCCCAGGAATGCGCACTATCTTGTTAATGGTGCACATTCCTGCACTGTAATTTTATTGCAGGGCAGCGCTGCAACATTACTTGCAGCACTGTCTAGTACCTAAACCTGCTGAGATGAGGCCCCAAGTGTTGCCTCCATCTTTAAGTCTAGAAACAACAGTGGTCCCCAAGAGTATATAAATTCAAAATCAGATAAACAATAGTCCACAATGGGAACTATATTGGCCACTGTCCAGCCGGACAGGGTAGTTTATTTTTTACAATGAGACAAATACTGGGGTGTGAAAGGGCACAATCCTGTACCGTTTTCAGGAACAAACAAGGGGAGTTTTTTAGGCAAGAAGGAGCATAATTGGCCACTTATAATTCAGTAAACATTGAAAGTAGTGCCAATAAAAGTGCTAGACACAGCATGAATCAGACATAATAGTAGGGCTGTGAAAACACTTAAAACAAGTCGACGTTTCGATCCCATATGCTCAATGTTGCGGGACCATCATCAGGACTAACAATACATACATTTGCTTGCCTGGTATAAAGAGTTAAACACACAACCGCCCATATGGGTCGGGGGGTTTTCAGGGATTTTAATAAATTGGTTGGTCCTCGTTTTGATGTTCGCCTGTTTGGTACCAGTCATACCGTTATGTCCACCTCATTTCCGTTAGGGCAAAATTATCTCACGGAGGGGATCGACCTGATAGGTCCGGTAGTAATCAAAACGAGTCAGTGGGAGGCGATGCCTCCGTAGTATCTGTGGTCCCTGGGTGCTCTGCCGAGTCGCAGTCCTCCATCTTTAAGACCAGCTATTTTCTGGCCTTAAGTTCCAGCAGTTAACAGGCCTTAGCCGCTGTTCTTTTAATGTATCGCTGGTCCATGCAATCGTTGTGAATATCGCGAAGTGGGGTTAGCATGCGTTTTTGCGCGGGAATGCCTACATTGCATATTATTACCAATAGTAATTGCTAACATTGTTGGCGATGCCGGATGCGGCCGCTATTGCCAGAAAACTGTTGCTAACAGCTGTTGGCGACAGCTTGGTAATACGGCGATAAAGATATTGTCACATTAGCAGCAGAAAAGTGCTGCTCGCGCGGCGATAACTCCTTGTGAATATGCCCCAAAATATCCAATTAAATCAACTGTAACCTAAAAAAACAATCAACATGCAACCATACTTAATATACCAGGAGAAAGAGCACAAAACAAATCTAGAAACTGAGAAAATTACACTGCTGGAGTAGACACAAAAAACCATAATAAATACCTGAAAAATATTACCAAGGACAGCACAAGCAAGTTTAAATTTTTAAGCAACTACAATGTAAGTTAACTGAACTTTAAATTATATATTGATAAATAATTTAAAGAAATCCTATTTATATTACTCCTTAGATAATAAAGTACCACCTCAACAAAAAGGATGGACTGAACACTGAAAAATCCAACTTCACATTTGTACACCATGACAAAGGTACATTCAAAATAAGTTAAATAATACAATAAAAAAAACAAAAACAAAATTAAAGAGGCATAGCTGTTGCAGACCAAGATGGCAGCCCCCAGGAGGATCTCCAAGGGTAAGGCCTTTGGAGAGCATCGCTATAGCTCTGCAGACGGCTTTCCCAGTGTGGGAGTGTATTGCAAAACCCCATGAGACATGGCCCTGCTGAAGAAGAGACCTTCAGCCACAGTAAAAGGGATCTTGTCCATCAGGATTTGAGGCTCAGTGACATTGCTTCAAGATGGCAGAGGCGCAATAAGAGTGCTGAACCACTGCTGGATCTCAACAATGCCTGCCTAGGTGCTCTGAAGTAATGTATCACAGAAACTCAGGGGGTTCAGCAACAAAACAGTGCCACAGGAGCAATAAGGATCGGATGGACGGTCATAAGAGCTTGTCAGTCTGGATCAACTATTCTCTTTGGAACCGACCAGCTAATGTGGGGCTGCAGCAGGTCATACATAGGGGGGCTCTGATTTTAATTGAGAAGCTGGGATCTAAGTTGTGAGATCATTAGGGCTTATCACCTGGTGAGAGGCGTAGTGAGGAGGGGAGTCGGGTTTGCTTCTCAGTGCGGGGTCCGTCGGTGGCTGATGATTGAAAGCTATGTGCCGAGCTAAGGAGAATTCCGCCACCTTCTTCAGGCATTGAGCCACTTAATGAAACCTCCGTTAAATCAACAGCATTGAGGAACTTGCTCACAGGCCTTTTAAGACTACACATGTGAAGAACCTTCCTGGAAAGTGCCCCTGGTTCACACCTGGATTCACTATCTTCTGGAATGTTTGGGACTGCTATACCCCTAATTAGCAACTTCAAGAGGATGATTATCTTGCTGTACTGGAATAAAAAGGCATCAATGAAAACAACTGAAAAGATGCCCTTCATTGTTGTCTTTGTTTGGCTCGGGCAGCTTCCTGTCCTCTAGAGCCACACTCCTCTGCTACCATCAGTTTCGCCCAATGACTGAACGCCTGGGGCAAAACAAATTCATCACTGATGACTTTTTCTGTTTGATATTGTCTTTACAAATCTTGAGGCAGAGGCCTGCACTTTTAGGGTCCTGATTTCCGATCCTGAGCCCCCTCCCCTAGATGAGACATCTGACTCAGTGAATGGAGACTCATGCCGACTGCTGATGCCCTGACAGCTATCTAAACCCCTCTCGTCGACAACCCAGAGGAAGATGCGACTACAGTGAAATAAGATCCCCTATTGTTGTTCTATAACATTAATACTCATTGGGCATGATCCGATTTTACATATCACCCAATCGGGCAGAACTGTTCTATTTAAGTTATCGCCACTCTCCAATGGTTCTCCCTTCGCGGTACAGACATATAAGACCTCCATGCATGAATGGTGTATATGATACTCCTGAGAAAAGGGGTGGAGGCCCTGACAACTGGACAGTGCCCTTAAATATATAGTGATATGTTAATGTGTACTTGTTTAGTCTTATTTTTTTAATTCTTTATTGTTGTAGGATGTTGGGGAAGAAGGGAGAGGTTGGAAAGGTCTTTCTTCTTGGTAATATGACACTTTCTATCAATATTCTACTTGTAATTTATGCAATAGGCGATAACACTGAGATGCACAGTAAAATTAGTATGATTGTGACTACATCCCTGCTTAAATCACTCTTATGGTTAAGATAGTTTGCCTCAATGTGAAGAGGCTACATTCTCCTAACAAACAAACAAAATGTGGCAATACATAGTAAGGAGGACCTAGGATATTTTTGCCTTGCAGGAAACCCACTTAAAATGATCAGAAGAATTCAAATGAAAACACAAAGAGTAACCTTCTACTCTTTGAATCCATCTAAACATAATGGAGCAGCCCTGTTCTTGCATAAAAATCTCCCTTTTATGAATATAGACACCAAACAAGACAGAGAGAGTAGGTTTCTCTGTGTAGTAATTAATGCCCCAATGTTGGTCAGGATGATCGCATCTATAATATGCTAGCCAAGTTAGCTGATTTTGCTGAAAAGGGAATTATCCTGTTGGGTAACTTCAATTTGGTGTGTAAAATTGCAAGGTGGATGTCATCCAACTTTTTACAATGCAATGTTGGAAAGACAGAGGTGATGCTCTTTGGTGAAGCCAGGATTCAATGGTCTCCTGAATGGTGGCCCTCTGAACTGGGCCCAGTCCCTGTGCCAAAAACTACGGTCAAGAACTTGGGCGTCAGGCTTGAACCAGAGCTAACCATGAAGCAAAATGTTAATATCACTGTAGGAGCGTGCTTTCATGTGATTGGCCTCCTTCGTAAAATCTTCCCTTTCCTCCCTGATTTTCACAGGAAAACTCTGGTTCAGGCTCTGATCATTAGTCGGCTTGACTATTGTAACGGCCTTCTACTGGGTGCAAACGAGGAGGTTCTGGACCGTTTGCAGGTGGTGCAAAACACGGCAGCTAGGCTGGTGTTAAATGCACCCCCTAGATCCCCCTCCAGACCACTACTTCATGAGCTTCACTGGTTGCCAATACGTCAACGAGTGAAGTTTAAAACATGCTGTACTATACACAGGGGCCTTAACCAACTGGGACCTGAGTATTTGGCGAACAAATTTGTTCCTTATGTTCCCATCCGTGCCCTTAGATCTAGTGACCAATTGTTACTAAACGTTCCCAAGATCACGAAAACCAGGTTGGGTGGAAGAGCATTATCTGTTGTGGGTCCCAAACTGTGGAACTCACTTCCGTTGTCACTAAGGAAATGTAATGACCACTGTCAATTCAGAAAACATTTAAAAACGTTTTTGTTTGGTTCATTTTAGAGTGTCCCTTGTTTACAGCATCTTTAACTATGCGCTCCCTAATTTCAGTCTTGCACCGGCCTGTTACAGCGCGGAGATACTCCCTCGGGAGTTTATTCATAGCGCTATATAAGCCCATAAATAAATAAATAAATAAATAAACCTGCTGACAGACCACACAAGGACAGCAACTCCACATTTGGGGGACTTCGCTGAACAAATCAAAAACAAATTCTGAAAGATAGGGCTTCATGGCATCTGGAGAGAAAACACAAGGATGAAAGATACTGTACATTCTTCTCCCAAGCCCATATGACATACTCTCGAAATTATTATATTTTTCTTTCCTTTCCCCTCATACAAATGGTATTCTACACACATATTGGCACAATTTACATTTCTGACCAAGCCATGAAAAGTTTGATATGGCCTGGGTGGGATGCAGATAGGAAGTTTAGCAGATGGACTTTCCATTTTTTTTTATTGAAAGACGCAATCCTAAGAGAGGAAATCAAAATACACATAACCATCTATTTTCTTTATAATGACACTCCGGTGTGTGTTCTTGGGACACATTTAAAGAGGTCCTTTGAGACATTGTATATGTACGGAAATACATCCTAATCTACGCAGACAGTAATATAGAACTTTTCCTCCTTGCAGGAAACTTAGAGCACTCACAAGGTCTCTGGGCCTTAGACACCTATACGGAAGAACTTTACTATAGGTAAAAAAGCAGACTTTTCGAAAGCAATAAGGTTGGTCTTCATCTGGCTCACTTTCTTAGAGAGCAACAAGAGGAGATCTTTAGAAGAGTATTGTCCTAGATGATGGCACAAGAGTCTTCTAATAGGAAGATACATTGGGAATAGGGAAGAGGGAAGAGGTGTGGCACAACTACCAGGACGGCTGACCCCGGAACCCGTAGGCTCACGGTTCGATCGCCGGTAGCAGATCAGCCCATAACCATGCGACTCTGGGCAATAGCTTGCTTAATCTTCCCGACAGCGCCCTCGGGTAATTGTTTGTGCTTTACAAATACTGGACATTTACATTTACATTGGCTGCCTTCCAGTATTCTACTGCAACTTATATTCTACAGAGCGCCTGTTGGGAAGTCTTCAAAATAGTTATTTTTAGTAATTCCCTTTAACTAACATCACCTCCCAACAATTTGAGGACCTCCAGGTGCTGATATATTTATTAGAGATTTCACAGGCACTTAGGACTCTCAAGCTGTTATAATTTTAGAGCACAGCTCTCATTTTGCTCCCCTCATTAACTCTATTTTAATAAGTAAAACAGTCGCCCGCCTTCATGAACAATGCTACAATGCTTCAGCGCGCCGAAGGTAAGCCAAAGGTGCGCCCGTCTGTGCCCGTCCGTGCACGGACCGTGCATAGGGCAGGAACCGCTGCCACTACTAGCCCTCTCATTACTTACAGCAGCCAGGAGCTATTGGCTATTGGTACCTCTGCTACGACCTGTTGCTGCAAACTAGATATAGCAACACTAAATGGTCCGCTAAGTTGCTGTAAATGCCATAGAGTTTTTCACCTGAAGCAGATTGCTGCTTACACTAACAACAACGCAGAGTTAAAAGGGGCACTGATCAGCGCCAGATCATTATCAAAACACGCACTTGACATATATGATGTCATTTTAGAAGAAAACCTTGATTGCCTGTTCGTCACAGAGACGTGGCTAAAATCATGGTCTACACCAGATATAGTTCATACACTCCCCCCGAGATATCAGATCCTAAGAACAGACAGGGAGGAGACTCGGGGGGGCGGAATAGCAATTATATATAGAGACTCCTTTAACTGCACCACAATGAAACTTCAAGAGCTTAAGGATGCGGAAGGGATGTGCTTTTTACTTAAACTCACCGATTCCTTTACCTTTGCTGGTGCTTTAATTTATCGCCCCCCAGGCCCATGCAAAAGCTTTCTGGAAAGCATTGGAGAGGCACTGAGCCCCCTGGCCATGCGCTTTTCTAATTTCACTCTATTAGGAGATATCAATATTCATCTTGAATCCCCTACGGATACATCAGCAATCGCCTTCAGGGACACCATGGAGGTATTAGGCCTTACTATATGCGTCACACAGCCCACACATGAGGCGGGTCACACGATTGATTGCATATCAACTAACCTGCAAGAAATTCAAATCAAATCCCATAAAGTCCAAACTTGGACAGATCACACCTTAATACCGTTTGTATTACCATTCAAATTGTTTAGAAATAATAAACTGGCAGGGAAAACTATACACGGCAGTCAAGTAGAATGGAAAGACGCCATGAAACACCCAGAACTGATTAATATAGCGAAAGAACATGAACCTTCATGGTCAGGACAACCAGAAGCTGATAATGACAACTTCAGAAAATGGATGTCAGACCTGAAAGCGATAGCAGCCCCGGCAAACCGTAAACCTAGGCCAGCTGCTAAGAAACAATCAGCACCATGGTTTAACCCCATGTTAAAAATAAAACAAGGAGAGGTGCGAAGAGCCGAACGCAGATGGAGAACAAACTACTGCAATGAATACCGGAATAAATACAAATCAACCAGAAGCGCATATCATGCACTGATTAAACAAGCCAAAACCAACTTTTACACTTCGGAAGTAGAAAATGCTAGAAATAAACAAAAAACGATTTTCAAAATTGTCAATAGCTTCAATAAACCCAAAATACTAGAACAAGAAATTCCGCCCTCGGAGTGTCTATGCAACACCATCGCAGACTACTTTGAAGACAAGGTACAGGCACTTACCAAGGATTTCATCACTCCCGAAGATAGGGTAGATGACGAAATCATGGGAAGGAACAGGTTGGAAACCTTCCATCCAATCAGCTTGGATGAGACCCATAAGGCCATATTAGCGGCTAGGTCAGGTTCTCCCTTCGACCCATGTCCTCCTGCACTGCTACACATGATGGTCGAGGTAGCTAACCCTGTGATCAACAGTATTTTGAACTCCTCTTTGACCACAGCAATAGTCCCAGCTGAATGGAAGCTAGCGGCAGTCAAACCACTACAAAAAAAGCCTCTCCCTGACCCTACCACTTTGTCCAATTTAAGACCAATATCTCTCCTTCCAATGCTATGTAAAATCACTGAAGCCTGTGTAAACAAACAGATCACCAAGTTCCTGGAAGAAAATGAAGCCTGGCATCCCAATCAATCTGGCTTCAGGGCACAACACTCCACGGAAACTGCCCTCCTGCTCACCTCAGATACCATCCGTATGGCACTGGACCAGGGTAAGAAGGCCGTCCTGATTTTATTAGACCTATCGGCGGCCTTCGACACTGTGTCGCATGCCATCCTGATTAACAGACTTGAAAGATCTGGCATCTCTGGTACAGTGTTGGAATGGATCAAAAACTTCCTGAGTGACAGGAGACAATTAGTCACCCTTGACGAATTTCGCTCTAAGGAAAAACTAATAAAGATGGGCGTTCCACAGGGCTCGAGCCTTAGCCCAACACTGTTTAATGTTTACACTGCCCCTTTGATTAAACTAATATCGTCATTTGGAATTGATGTTGTGGCTTATGCCGACGACACTCAATTGATATTGGTCCTGGACAAAGACACACAGGAATGGGAAGAAAAACTTAAAGGCTGCCTCACGGCTACATTCAACTGGATGAAAGCCAATCATCTAAAATGCAACACAGGCAAGACAGTAATCGTGCCTATGGGCTCAAATAACAACTTCACGCCCAAAACATGGTGGCCGGAAAAGGCAGAAATCCCACCAAATACAACTCAGTCGGCACAAAACTTAGGGATCACATTTGACAGCAACCTATCTTTCAAGCAGCAAGCCCTGAAGGTCGCAGGGAACTGCTTTGCCATCATTAAAGGACTCAGGAAGTTTTTTGACCTTCTCCCACTAGAGGCTAGGAAGACAGTAACAGTTGCTTTAGTGACGTCGAGGATTGACTATTGTAACAGTTTATATGCAGGCACTACTAAAACCACCACACATAAACTTCAAATGGTACAAAATGCCGCAGCTAGGTTAGTCCTCAAATGGCCGAGGAAATCCTCCACATCATCAGCACTAAATACACTGCATTGGCTCCCAATAAATAAGAGAGTCCTTTTTAAAATATTGATTATCACCTTTAGAGCTGACAATGCCCTTGGACCAAAATATCTACAGCAGAGATTTGCCAGATACCACCCTTCACGCAATCTCCGATCATCCAGCTCAAATTTCCTGTCAGTACCTAGGTTCAGGCTTAGCACGAGAGGTGGCAAATCCCTCCCAGTACTCGGAGCAAAAGCCTGGAACACTCTTCCACCCTATCTACGTGCCCTAGACAATGAAAAAGAATTCAGAAAGGGACTGAAAACCTGGGTTTTCAAGCTACAGGACACCTGTGTTAGAGCCCTAGTGTAACAGTTGGGTGAGCTTCCATCTACGCCCAACCTGTTTCCTACATCTCTGGATCAGTATGCGGCGCCTTGATGCTCCTTGGAGTGGCTGCTGCGTGGTACAAATGCTCTTTTACATTACATATAATCTGTATACCTTAATAAGGGAAATACCTGGACAGATGTGCCTTCTGTAGACCCACTGCATTCTTGAACATTGACATTAAAACTTACACCAAGATTGTAGCTACCTACCTCCAATCAATCATAACCATTTAACACCACCAAACTCATGGCAAAATTAGAAGAGCTCTTCACCTAGTTGAAAAAGCTAAGAAAGAGTGATCACAGCATAGATATTTGCCTTTGACGCTGAAAAAGCTCTCAACTGCATGGAATGTTTTTTTTAGCTAAGATTTTAACTATGATGGCTTTTGCTTCCAGTTTAAAATGATAGCTTAAGTGCACTACCAATCTCTGATCTCCTGTATTCCATTGAATGACAAACCAACCACAACCTTTACATTGATCAGAGGTATGCAACAAGGTTGTCCCTTGTATCCAATACTGTTTGCGCTCAGCATTGAATCCTTTTTGTTGCACATTCTGGGAAGATGAAGAGATATCCACTCATATTTTTTTTAAAAGAACATAAACCCATGATGCTCACAGACGAGGTGCTCCTAGTCCTTATGGACCCTAAAAAATAAAAATTTCACAAACAGTACTATAAAAAAGTATCCGGTGTGAAAATAACTGAAACAAAATCAGAGATCTTCAATCTTACTCTCTCACAAGAAACTATTGCTTAAGCTTGAGATTTTGCTTGTTTTAGGTGGATAGATAAATGCATTACCTATTTGGGAGTAAAACTTTCAGCAGACCTTTCCAATCTATGTAAAATAATTTGTTTCCCTTACATTCAGAGATATGTGGAGATCTTAAGAGGTGGTCATCTTTACAAATGTCCTGGTGTCATGTGCCCCGGTTAGGTCCATGTAGCAATGCTGCACATTTTCTTACATTGTTCTCTTTCTGCACGATAACACTTTACTGTGACCTTTTGCACATATTTGCTTGCATGACAATGTTGCCTTTGTTTCTCTGAAAATGCTTTGCTTACACATCTGGCTTTGAGCAACATTATCATCATGCCTCGAACACTGAGTGTAATTCCTTTGAACATGCTGGGCAAATGTCTTTCTATCTTCATCCATGGGGGGACAGGGCTTTCTGCATACCCATAACAGTGCTAATTTGCATATATATTGCAAGGAAGCGTGTTGTTATAAATAAATAAATAAATAAATAAATAAATAAATAAGCATTTCCAGTGGGGCTTGACAGAGGAAACACTTCAGCTGACATTGAGTTCCTGCATGCTCAGACTTCGCAACACTGCTGCCAAACATCTCCGTGAGGGGTGTCGTGTTCATGATCAAAACAGCGTCCTACATTCTGTCCTGCCAGGTAATGGGGTACATCATCCCGTGAGGGGGTTCTTGGCTCTAGATATACACACCTTCACATACTGTAGATGCACATAGAGTAGGGATTGCATAGTAGGAGTATGTCTGAATACCACCTGTTTAACATACCAGCATATATTCAGTGTTCGTAGCGCCATGGTGGAACTATACCTGCTATTTACTATTTTGGTGCTTCTTATCACTTTCATATGATTCTGTCTACCGATTATAACAGCACATGCATTCTATACAAGAATAACGTTGGTTCAATAAATATATTGAAGAATATCCCATTTGTATTCTTTGTATATTTCTCTGAGAAGAAGATTGCACAAGTAACTGAGAAAAAGGGTTCTAGATTTGTTACCACGACCCCTGAGTGGTCAGGGTTGTCATGTTCAGTGGTTGCAAGAGACTATTCAATCCCTGTGTGTATTGGGGGGCTTATGCTGGAACTGTGAGATAGCTGGTCTCTAGGCCAACATATAGCATGGAATCAGTCGAAGCACCTCACCCAATGTGCATGTTGTTCAGAGACGTGCAGATCCTATGGACTAGTAGGAACTGCATGACACTGGATAGGTAGAATCAGCGCTTCAAAATTGAATATCCTTCTAAGCCTTCTTCTTTAGAGGTAGGCAGAACTAGCTGAGTTTCACTTTGTTGACTACTGAGGAATTACATGAAAACTCTGCAAGATTCAGTAGAGTTCCGTGAACGGGCCAAAATCGGCATGTTACACTGTTCACTCAGACTTTTAGCACCGGGACCTTGTCTCACGCTGAAAATCAGTGCAAACTGCTGCACTTGGTGTGCCAGAGGGTGCTGATTCTTTGCTGCTACTAGAATAGATTTTCTACTTGATCAACAGATTTCTCACATTGAACGGTTGGGTACACCCGCAACTGCCCTCATTGGGAAAATCTCGATGGTGCCCTCCTAATGCCCGAAAATCACACTATGGGCTGCCAATTCTCACTAACGCTCACCAGCTTACTGTTGATGAGCTGCACAGGAGGTTGGCAGAATGTGGCTGGAACTCTGTTTTACATGAATAACCCGGAGTGGCAAGAACTCCACCAAATCCATCGGCCGATGTTTCATGCTCTGCTAATATTACTACCTAGCCTATTCTTTAACAGTAAAAGGCCTTTTAAAAATATATTTGGGTAGGGGGAGATTCTGAGTGGCCTGAAACATCAATCAAAAAATGTCATGTCATGTAATTTCAAAAAACCTGCCAGTCCTACCAGTAGGACTGGCGTCACATCATTTAAAAAACCCGCCAGTCCTACCAGTAGGACTGGCCTTTTTTAAAAAATGACGGGACGCTGAGTCGGGCGTATGGGCTCCTCTGTAAGGCACGACTTGTGACGGGTCGAAAATAGATACAGACAGAAATTGCTGAAAGTGACTATCAAATCAGGACATTATACTTGTGAATGGAATCGATTTTGGATTGAAAATATAACTGCAATTTGCAAGACATAGGACTACATCATTACTATACATAGGAATTATCGGTTTGGAGATGAATTGCATTGACTTAAGCACTATACAACAGCCGTTGAAATAATAAATGCCCTAAAGAAGTTCTGGTTACAGAACGAAACGCGTTGGCTGTGGTTCATTGAAAAAGAAGAATAAAAAGCAATAAAGAAGGAATTTCCTTTATCAGATGGACTTAATATGAATTTATTTGATAATATACAATCTGAAAGTGGTGGAACTTTAATATAAGTTACAAACACTCATAATATGTGGTGACATTTTATTCCGACCGATTTCCGCCTCTCTCACAAACTACTTGGAGGAAAAAACATTGATTTCAACTCATTTTTACTGTAATCCTGTATAAGTGAGGGGTTTTTTCAGTCTAGAGTTACCTTACAGCCTTTTACGAGGGTATAGATATACTCTAGCTAAGGGATTTTCCTGCAATTATCAAGGGCCAGGCAGTCCATAATTATCTCTTTTGTAAACTTTGTCTCTTCTTTCATCCATATCCCATGCCATAGGGTCATTTCTGTCATATCTATGAGGTCACTAATATAAGGAACAGCCAGTTCACTATGGACAATATAAAAAGATGTGGAGCTTGCGACTGCCAGCAGTTGTTTTAAAAACGTATTCTCTTGAGTTTGTAGGGAGGTAATATTGGACCTTCTCCATATGGCTGCCCCATAGCATGCAGTTGTAATGGATTTACTCCTATATAGGGCAAGGATTTCCCTTGTTGGTTTATTACCTATTTTTGAGGCGAATCTAAAAATACCCTCAATTGTATGTAAACATTTCTAATTTTGTACTTCTATGTGCGCAACCCAGGTGCCATTCCTATTAAACAATAGCCCCAGAAATGTAAAACTTGAAACTTTGTTGATTTTGATGCCGCCCACATGATGCTGTCTGGTCCTAGCTCTATTTTTACCACAAGTCATGACAAAGGTTTTTGTAAGATTTAGCTGTAGATCTTTTTCAGTCATGAATTGCGTACATTTTTCTAAAAGGCATTACAGACCATTTGTTGTCCTTGAACGCCTACTCCTGGGGCATCTATCTCTAAATTTTGTTAGTAAAAATCAACTTTATTTATCTAAATAAAAATAAAAGAAGAGCTAAAACATAACCCTGTCGTATCCCATGGGTTATCCTATAGCCCTGGGTACATTCGCCCTTTAAACTAAAACACACTCTAGATGTTAAAAAAGTATAAATCTGGCAGAGATAGGTAACTATGTCAGTGGGGGAGCCTAACTCAACCAGTGTTTGCCATAGTTTAACATGGTTCACCATGTCGAATGCACTGGTGAGGTCAACAAAGCAGAGATTTAGGACCCCTTCCTTGCCTAGGGTACATATTTTCCTACCAATAATTCCAAATTTACACATTGTTCTACCGTCCCAATACCCCTTCTAAAACCATACTGGGCCTCGGTGAAGATGTTGTTCTCGGATGCCCAGTTTCCTAATCTTCCTAACAATACTCTACCCATCAATTTCGAGGTGGATTCAAGAAGGGATATGGGACGGTAGCATTTGGCCTTCCCTCTATCCCCCTTTTTAAAAATGGGTACTATTATGCTTTCTAACCAGGATGCTGGTAGCATTCCACCTAAAATGGTGTTAAAAACATTCAATAAAATAGGTGACCAGAAATCAATATCATGATGAAAAACAGCAACAGGAACCCCATCAGGGCCTGCAGCTTTGCCAGGTGCACTTTTATTTAGGGGTGCTATAATCTCTTCCAGGGTTAACAGGGGTAACCTAACGGGCTCAACTATAATAAAGTTGCTCTTTCCCATTTTACTGATTGAAACAGCTCTTGGATAAAAATATTTTCAAAAAGGGCTATCTATTCTTCCGGCGGGACTAAAATGTCTATCTTTGCTGCAGAACTATCTATGGTTTTTCCAAAATAGGGTTGTATCTTGTGTCGCTGCAGCTTGAACTAGATTATCTCAAGCTTCCTTGTGGATATCTTTTCTTTAATTCAGGGAGTCTTTATAGGTTTTCCTCCACATACTAAGCAACTAAAAAACATGGAAACATGACATTTTCCACTGAAATCCAAACAATTAGTCCACAGTCATCGGATACAATAACAAAACCAAAAAATAACAATTAAAAACTGCTCCTCTAAAAATGAAAACTCCAATAACATTTAAAAATCATGTTGGCTTAAATTAAACCAAACTAATTTCCATAAATACAGCTCCAAATGATGCACTCTGACTTCAGAACATGCAAAAATGCATATGACACCCATCCTCACAAAATGTATAATCCAAATACAATAGAATCATTCCATTATAACTCTAGAAACATAGTGCACCGAGTAGCAATACTACTATGAAAATATAGTGCCACCTAATGAATTATACTATGAAACAACACATCACAAACTTCAACTTAATAATCATATAAAACAAAACTAACACCATGCCTGCACTAAATACACCCACCCCCATCCCTCCTACCCCTAAATCCCTAAAGAAAAATGTAAAAAAGGTTTTTCAATGTCTGTCAAATAGCAAAAGGCAATAGCAGCCGCCACAAAATAAATTCACCTCAAAATGATAGTAATAAACTACAAAATAGAGGTATTGTAAAAAATTGCTGGTAAATGAAAATAAAAATACTGTCTATGAAAAGAATTGAAAAGTTAAAACATTATTCAAAGTAAAATATTAAAAAAAGAATGGCAAAAGAAATTTAAAATGTTAAGCAATTCATTTAAAAGTAGAACTATATATGTAAAGTATAAAAAATAACTTTTGATTATACAGTATTAACCAACATAGACTACAAATGATCTATAAAAATGTAAAAATACAAAGTGTTATGTTTAAAAAATATGTATGTAGAAATAATTATGTACCTTTTTTTGGAAAATGTTTCAAAATATACATGTGGCAAAACTTTGAAAAAATAGGCTACAGGTGATAAAATTCTGAAGAATTACAACAACATGGAACACCTGAAATATGTAAAAATATTGTATTTTTGCTCTATTTAAAAAAAGTGTGCATATAAAATTTAAATTCTAAATGCACATTACAAATAAATCAAATACCAAAACAAATAATATGTGAAAACCTTAACATGTGTTTGTTGCTATAATAAAACATAACTACACGCTACATAACCTTAAAAACTGCAAACCATTTTGCGGATGATGTAAGATAGTAAAGGGGTTAAAAAGAGAGACAGAACCTCTGAAAGGACCTATATTTCTTTTAACATTGAATATATCTAAGTATTTAGTAAGA
The DNA here is from genome assembly GCF_964263255.1 of Lissotriton vulgaris. Taxonomy (NCBI): domain Eukaryota; kingdom Metazoa; phylum Chordata; class Amphibia; order Caudata; family Salamandridae; genus Lissotriton; species Lissotriton vulgaris. The sequence continues at coordinate 89,173 of NW_028247957.1, forward strand.
AAGATGCCAGAAGGAGATCTTCGGAAATATTATTCAAACATGAAAACATTTATTCAACTGTTTTATCATTTTTTTTAAAAAAAATTGAGACATTTTTACAAAAATACATTTCATTATCACTGTGCAAATCAACATTTTTACATATAGTAGGTGGTAATCCTATCATTCAAAGTGCCCTCTAATAGCAATTGATCCTAATGATCAAGAACACAGACTCACACATCAATCACACAGTTTCAGTAAAGAATAAGGGACATACCTAACAACATAAACATATAAACAAAATTATACAGAACATTTGACTAACACAGGTGGAAGCTCTAAGGTGTACTTGAAGGGGTACGTATAAGAACCTAGGTGGTTCCTCAGGGCCAAAGACAACGAGTAAACAAATAGCTAATATTCAGAACTTTAATAGTGATATGTATATATATGATGCCATAGATTAAAATCATGATGTACAAAAGCAAAAAAGATTATGATACTTAAAAGTTTTCTATTCTCTGTTTTTTCAGAATCTTGTATTTTGCCCTCACGCTTTTAGATTTTAAATTAGCTATTTGTTTGTCTTTGGCCCTGAGGAAGGTGTCTTTTACCGAAACGTACGTCGGCCCAACATCCCCTGCCTTGGATACGATTTGGTCAACTACATCATAACCAATAGAACCATACCACCTAGGTCTTTCAAAAAATGATAAAACAGTTGAATAAATTTTTTCATGTTTGAATAATATTTCCAAAGATCTCCTTCTGGCATCTTTCTTACTAAATACTTAGATATATTCAATTTTAAAAGAAATATAGGTCCTTTCAGAGGTTCTGTCTCTCTTTTTTGCTTGGTTTGTCTCCCTCCTCTGGGCCTAAAAGTATCCGGGAGAACTCTCTCTTTTCAGATAGTAAAGGGGTTACCTTTAATACTCCCTCTACAATCTGAAACCATTTTTTGGGATATGTTTGACACTAAGGGGAATATTATCAAGTGGCAGCGATAATTATCGCTGGCCTCTCTTAGCGCGAGTATAATTATCGCCGGCTATTGCTGGATTATATCGCAGAGATAGCGCGTTATTAGCAACGGCTATCTCCAAAGCGATATAAAATCCTGCGATAGCGTCAAAAGGTGCGATTATCGCTGGGAAACCAGCGATAATCGCACAGCGATAGGCAACTCCTTGTAGATAGGGGAGGGTGGTCTTATCCTAATAATCCACCACCCATAGGCTGTAATGGCTTAGTAAGATTCAGAGCAGGAGTAATGAAACCTGCGATAAGCGTAGTTAGGGCTACTTTTATCGTTACTACACAGGTTAGCGAACAGACTGATAATTTTAGAAATGTCTGCTAGCAACATTTTACATTTTATTTCTGTCAGTCACGCCCACTTTGCATATCATTAACGATGCAACGCTAGGCGTTGAGGGCGTTCAGCCAGGCGCTAGTGTCTCCTTGCTGATAGGGCGATGAAATTATCGCTGTTTTCCCCCAAAAACGGACGCTAAAGCGGTGATAATTTTATCGCTGGCCTTGATAATATGCCCCCATATGGGTTATGTTTACTTTTGCAAGCCCAATTTGAACCGGGGAAGGTGTTAGACAAGGGTAAAGACAAAAAAAAGTGATGTGATGGGGAAGAGGACTGACAATCAGTTAGCCATAGTTAGTAACCTTGTAGCCTCAGCTGGAGCACCTCACCAAGCATATGAGCAAGTCCAAGGCCTCGATTTATGGTAAGCCAGAGGAAAAGTACAATCAGATGAAAATAGCCTCTGTTTAGCGTCTGTTCACATTCTTACTGCTAGAATTGACACTTACACTCTAGAAGACACCTTCGGTCCACTCACATGTGAGTCTAATCTCATCATAATGCAAGAACCAAACCACTTCTAGAGAAAGACCGCATACCCCTAGCCAATCCGCCTCCAGTGATAACTATGAACGACAGGAAAAGGCAGGGCAGCGTCACCCCCCTGAGCGGTTGCATCGTCCTCATCATTGCCACTTATTGCAGAGCACCCTGTTCTGGACTTTCGTAATGGGCTGACAAGGAGAACTACGCACGTCACCAGGAGGTGCGGAAAAGGGGGTCGGGGTGACCGCAGTGTGGGCCCGCACAAGACTTGAAGGGTCGGGTTGAGTCACCTTATGATCATCTGACTATTGTTATTTTTTAGGTGTTTGGGAACTGTATTTATGCATTGTCTTGGGGCAAAGTCTTCGATGGGGAAGGGGCCCTCCTGTAAGTGCAAACTAGGGGCGGGATGGGGAGTCGCAGGCACGCTTGATGCCTTCCTGTCTAGGGCAGAAACGGTTCTGATATATAAGATCCAGATAATCGAGCGAAGGCTTTCCTTAGAACCCCTACCTCCAATCCAAAATCCGAGGTTAAGCCCCCAGGTATGGGCAACACGCACAGGCCCCCCACTTTCACCTTCTCCTGCGGTCCTAAACCAGCAAAGTTGTGATTCCAAGATCCTATTAGAATCCCCATCTCCTCCCGCTACTAACTTGCACCCAGCAATGGTTATCACATGAGGCAAAAAAGCCCTGCAGGCTAGACAAGGAGAACGCCCTTCGAAGAAAAGGAAAGGACGGGGCCCATCCAAGGCTATTTCACAGTCTACTGCATGGGTGAAACGAAAGGTAGTACAGAGGGAGCAGGATGAATATATTAAATCTAATCCATCTTGCACAGTAGTCAGCAGCCCCTTAAACATGTCTGAGGAGTCCTTTTATAACCGACTGATGCAGGGCATGGCCGATCTTCTCACACCCCTGACACAGAAATTGAACCAGATAGAAGATAGATTGGGTAAATTGGAGCAGGTTTTATTACAACCTTCCACTATTCAAGCTACAGCTCAGATAGCATGTGGGTGTGGTGCTTCATATGGAGGAGGTGGTGATCAGCCAGCAAGAGGGGTTGTCCCGGACAAATGAATTATTCCTGATCTAACCTCTGATTATAGGCATCTAGCCCCAGATCTACAGGGGGGGGTCTTCTCTAACGGGGCTGCAATCCGCCTCAATGGCTTCACGATTATGTCCCTCCATTCCATTGCTTCCTTTTGATGCTCCAAAAGAGCCCTCCTTCTTACACTTCCCCCCGGAAGCCACCCCTTACACCATAGTCCTGGGCAATGTCCATAAGTTGGCACCGTTGGTAACTGAAGATTGGCCGTCTTGAAGATATTGACTGACTGTTTAACTCTGATATTAATGCCCCCACTGGGCTCTGTCCTCCCAGGGTCATGAAGGGCCAAAAACTCCCTATTAGATACAGAGATATCTCCCTAGTGAGGGATGTAATGTCAATTACCTTAGGGTATCAAGGTAGAGACGGTTCTTTTTTTTTAAAACAGTGCAGGGAAGTGCAGGCAAAACAGGCCACTCAGTATCCTCAGGGCCACACACTTACTCAGTCCCCTTCGGGTTGTGGCACTCAGATGGAAAAGGAACCAAAATCCCCCTCTTCCCCAGGGTGCACTAGGTTAGACAACCCCTTGTCCGCCATGACAGTTGGTTCCTGGAACATCGCAGGTTTACAATCTAAAACTGTATCGGAGGAATGGGCTGGGTTCGTTTAACAATTTGATCTATTGGCCTTCCAGGAGACCTGGTCTGTATATCAGGTCCACCATCTTGGGTTTTTAAATTTCTCGAAGACAGCGATAGGGGGACGGAGAGGTAGACCATCCGGTGGTCTTATATGCTGGGTGAGACAGCAAAGTGGGTTAATGGTTGAGGACGTCACCACTGACATACTTGATATCCTGGCCCCTGCGGCTTCGGGTAAATCATGCCCCGGCAATCCTGGTTATTAATGTGTATGCCAGAGGTCTTCCGGGAAGAAAGCGATCTGTGACTGTTGTTCTCCTGGACAGCCTCATAGAGCATCAGAGGGCAGGATGCAATTTGATAGTTATGGGTGACTTTAATTGCACCTTTGAACCATTGGACTCAGAGGATTGTAACCTATGTGTAGATGAGGATAAGCAGTGGGGAATCCCGTGTTTAGATCTGCGCCCAGTTAAAAAATGGACAGAAGCTGCCCTTCAACTCAAGGAGTTGTGTCTGGAAAGGGGTGTGCGTGCCGTTAATGGGAGGACTGATCGGACAGGATAGGTACTCCACTTATAACAATGGTGGTAGGAGTAGTCGTATGGACTATATTTTCTTAAATGTTGAATCCTGGAACTCATTAATTGATATGAGGGTTCAGACACGGCCAGAAAGTGACCATGATCCACTGATTCTGCTAATAAAGGCCTCAACATCTTACAACCACCGTATAGAACAGGCTGGCGAACCCCTGCCAGCAATTTCTCTATCTAACGACATGAGGAGAGTAAGATGGTCCAGGCTTGTTGACAATGAAGGGGATCTTGCTGTAATGAAGGACCTGGTATCTCAGTCTATCTCCCTCTTCCAAAGCTGCCCCACACAGGCGGACATTGATTTAATTTCCCTGCAGGTCCATTGTGACCTGTTTTCTAACATAAAAAACATTTTTACTAAAATATGTAAAAAAGGTGGAGGCTAGGGCTATAAAGGCCTCTTGGTATAATAAAAACTGCTGAGATGCTTACTGTAAGTTGTCCATGGCCATCAGATCCAAAGCAATCCAATTTGAGGCCAAAAAAGAATGGGATGAGGATCGTTGAAATGATCTTCTCCTAGCGAGCAAAGAAAAGCACAAGACCAACTTCTGGCAGTTGGTGAAACGGGGGAGCAATGGGACACCTTTTAAACAAATCAATTATGTCCCGCCAGATCAGTGGGTGGAGTATTTTATGGCCCAGTTCTCTATTGCCAATACTGTGGAGTCCAATTCCAGCTTTGATAGTCACCAACTCTGAGGTTGGGACTGTCCTTTCTCTTGTTCCTACAGGCAGGGCCCCGGGGACCGACTGTGTGCCTGCTGATCTATTCATCCATGATAAGGACAACTGGGTGATCTATATATACTTGGCTAAATCCATTGCTAGTGGTGTGCGTATCCCCGACACTTGGTCTGGAGTGGTAATTATTCCGGCTTCTAAAAAAGGGGCACCAAGCTCTGCCAGGTAATTACAGGCCCTTCAACTTGCTAGATTGCATACAAAAAATTGTCGCTAGATTTGTCCTATGCCGGATCCAATCATGGGTAGAAGATTTTATCACCTATGCAGGCAGGGTTTCAGCCCTGCACTAGTACAATTAACTAGGAACTGAGGTTTGCGATGATATATTGGAGGGTTGTCCTCGTAGGTGGTGGCACGCTTTATGCAGTATTTATTGACTTAACACCTTCCATGCTAAGGCTTTTCCCGTCCTGTGCTTGAAAAGCTCGAAAGGCATTATTTCATGACGAGCTCACCTTGTCATGAACACAGCTCCAGTGTGCTTCATTACGAGCTGAGCTCATCATGAGCATGGAAGGGGTTAATGTCAGCTTTTGACCTCGTCCCACATAATAAAATGTGGAGAGCCTTCCTACACGTGGGAACGCCCCTGTAGCTCCTATCAATGCTAGTCAAGCTTCATGATTCTAACTATGCCACGGTTGGATGGGGTTCACACGGAGAGGTCACTGATAAATTCCCGGTGGAAAAGGGCGTGCCCCAAGGATGCGTCCTCGCGCCTACATTGTTTTCTCTTTTTATAGACAGGGTAGTTCAATATTATTCCACATGCCCAACTTATGCTCCGATGCTTGGAGGAATGAAATTCCCCCTTCTCATGTTCGCAGACGACACTTTAATATTATCTAAGACCCAATCCGGGTTGCAGGTGGCCCTGTCCTGTTATGAGGAGTTTTGCCGAGATATTGAGCTGGTAGTAAACACGGACAAGACAACATTTATGGTTCTCCATAAATAAAAAGCTGTTAGGGGTAAAGTCCACATGAACGATGTTGCCCTAGAGCAGACAGATGTGTTCACCTATCTGGGTATAACCTTAAACAGAAAGTTGCACTGGAAAACGCAAATTGAAGTGCTTGCTTTGAAGCATGCTCAGCTTGCTGGGGCCCTACTCAAATAACTGTCATACACTAAACTTATTGCTCCTGCACTTACAATATATAACACCAAGGTGGTCAGCGCCGTTTTATACAGCACAGAATTATGGGGGCATGAGGGCCTAACTTGTCTGGCTATAGCCCAAAACAAATTTGTGAGGGCTTTAACAGGTCTGCCGCAATCTTCCCTCCTGATGCCCTTATTTTTGGACCTGGGCTGTCACCATATTGAGGATCTAGCTGGATTCAGGCCTTTAGCCCTCTGGAGAAGGTTGTGGGCCACCCCTCAACTTGATCTTTACACTAGAGCCCTTTTGGATTTCAGGGGGGTTGGGACAATAACGAAGATCAAATGGCTTCAGTATATCATAGATACCCTGACTGCAATGGGACTGGGTACCTTGTGGTACCTTGTGTCCACACCACTGGATTCAAGCAAGCCGGGCTGAAGACGGCAGGAATGCCAGAAACCGGTCCTCGGATGCTTGTTTCCGGTCCAGGGAAGGCATGGCTTGGCAGTTCGGGCTGGACTGTTCCCATGAGGCACAGGGTCACACTGATTTGCATATGGCCATGTCTGAACTGGGGTGGTGTGGAGTGCAAAAAAATTATGGATTTAGGCCCAGATCTCTGTACTGGGGTGAATGTATGATATTGTTCTGCATTCTGTCCATTAACTGTGGTTTTTGCATTTGTCACCCCGAATGGGATGGGTATGCTCAGACGTGAGTCCCATGCTCTCAACACCACTGGATTCAAGCAAGGCGGGCTGAAGACGGCTGGAATGCCAGAAACCGGTCCTCAGATGCTTGTTTCGGGTCCAGGGAAGGCATGGCTTGACAGTTCGGGCTGGACTGTTCCCATGAGGCACAGGGACAGACTGATTTGCATATGGCCATGTCTGAACTGGGGTGGTGTGGAGTGCAAAAAAACAATGGATTTAGGCCCAGATCTCTGTACTGGGGTGAATGTATGACATTGTTCTGCATTCTGTCCATTAACTGTGGTTTTTGCATTTGTCACCCCGAGTGGGATGGGTATGCTCAGACGTGAGCCCATGCTCTCCACACCACTGGATTCAAGCAAGCCGGGCTGAAGACGGCTGGAATGCCAGAAACCGGTCCTCGGATGCTTGTTTCCGGTCCAGGGAAGGCATGGCTTGGCAATTCGGGCTGGACTGTTCCCATGAGGCACAGGGTCAGACTGATTTGCATATGGCCATGTCTGAACTGGGGTGGTGTGGAGTGCAAAAAAACAATGGATTTAGGCCCAGATCTCTGTACTGGGGTGAATGTATGACATTGTTCTGCATTCTGTCCATTAACTGTGGTTTTTACCTTGTGGGACTATCCAGACTCGACTCCTTTTCCTTCAAAAAAGGAGTTCAAGGCTGCTTACATGGGTTTTGTGATGGAGAAATGCTGTTCTAGTACAACAGGTCCTTCCCTAACTAGAGACGTCCTTTCCATAAAGCATGTATGAGTGTTTGACCCTACTGGGATCTTATCTTAAAACCACTGTATAGGAAGCTCTATCACCAGTTTAGGGTAGGCTACTTACCTACAAGAGCTTACACCAGTAGATGGCCTAGGCTCACAACAGACTTATGCCCGTTGTGTCAGGCATACCCTGAAACTACCTCCCACATGCAATTTGTTTGTCCGGCCTACAGCCTCCCGAGGAGGAAATGGCTTAAACCTATCTGTCTTGTCCTTGGCACAAGGGTTGCAATTGAAGCCTTGAGGATATTACAGACAAGCCCTCAGGAGGTCATTGTTATCGCCACCGCTAAATTCCTAGGGTGTGCGTGGAGGATCCGGGACAATAAACTCAGGGTTCAATGATTTGGTTATTCCACAGTGATTTTAGCCGCGGGGTAGTATGAAATGTTTTTACCCTTCTCTATCTGTATAAAGTGTTAGATGCTGAGTGTTTATAACTTTAACTACCTTTTGTGTATCAATTATTGATTTAAACGGAGAGTCTTGGTTGTGGTTTAATACTTGTTTTAGGGAACCTCGTGTACGTTTTAACTATTTATTCCAATGTATTTTAATGTATTCATTTTATTGTTTGTATTTGTCTTTTATGGTTTCATAATCGAAATAAAGATTCTATGACGAGGATGATGATGATGAAGATGATAACTATGAACCTGCAAAAAGGCTGTCGATCACTGCACAATGCACACAAGTAAGGTGATGTATTTTGCATAGGCTTTTGAAATAAACCATGTGCCATACCCGAAATAGCGTGGCAAAAGAATATACAAATTGGCATTGGAAGTTAACATTGTTCAGTTCTTTTTCAACAGTTCACAGCCCTCTCCATCACTACATTTATCAGTTCAGTGTGTTATAAATCTGTGCACCTTACACAATTATGGTATTTTGCTCCTGAAAAGATCATACTATCAGATGACTAAACATTAATAAGCTCTTGCAATACATTTGGCCTTCAGAAAAGCAGCTCAGAGGAGGAAATGTTGAAGCTATGACAGCAGCAGTAATCAGGAAATATAAGATTGTTATAGTCAGTGCGTAGAAGCAAATGTTTCAAATTATTTAGTTGAAACATGATTACAAAGGTAGATCCTTGGCCAAAACACAGATCTAGCAAGTAATACCAGCATGGATTTTGGCCCTACAACGTCCTTAGGAACAAACAGTTGCAGCTGAAGATAAAATAAGCAATACTCATGATAGGCTCACCTGATTGCTACTTAACTATCTCATATCAGGAAAATGATGCCTCAACAAAGAGAACGCTGCTCTGCATTCTGTTTGCATTGCCACTGGAAATGGAGCAATCCATTCACACCGACCACCTTCTCTCTTCCAATTCCTAATTCAATATACTTGCCAGAGGGATCGCTACTGCCTTCACACGGTGACAGTGCTGGGTCCTGGAACACTTAGGAACTGCCAAACTACATAAACATCAAAAGGAAGTGTTTCATGCTATTTGACAGATAGTTTTTACTCAATGGCCATCACAGAGAAACAAGTAGAAGGAATAAAATATTAATAAACACACCATTCTACCTTGGTGCCAGAGACCATGTGAGTGTACGTCAATGTATTTACAAGGGCCTTCAAACCTACCCTGGCAGCTGATGGTCAAATGAAAGCTGGAGGGTGTGAGTGTCAGTTGCTCAAGTCACCTGAATGTGCATGCTAGTTGCTCAACCTTCCTGGATTGTGTGCAGGCTTTATGAAAGACCCGGGGTGCTGAGTACATCAGGCTGCACCTCTTGACTGTGTCAGCAGTTGGGTAGCACCACAGTAGAAGCTTATAGCTATTGTGGGCATGCAGAAACAACCTGAGCAACTGGAGTGATACAGGAACGTCAGGATGCTTGACAACGACACTGCTATAAGGGCCAGTTTTGAAAGGAACAAACCATCCCACTGGTTTGCTGTGTCTGTTTCGGTAAAGGTGATCTATGATCAAAGTTTAAATACAACCTAACATCAACATCCATACCATGTTATGGTATCTTTAATTGATTTTAGTTGAAAATGACAGAATGAGGTCACGCCAATTTTTTAAAAGCTCTGTGCACACATACTGGGATATCCTCTCCATCAATGCAGCATTAAAATAGCAATTTGGTGTCTCAGAGAATGTACCGCGGAAGCAATATTTGCATATGGTGGCATCCTTCCGGTGCTATTGTGAAAGACCTGTGATGATGCTTTAAAGTACTGGAGGCTGTACTAGGCAGATGGAATTCTGATAATTTTCAAATTCTAGATAGGTTTTTATCTGACCACAGTCAGATCCTATGCCAAGCATTGACTTATGACCCAATGAACATTAAAATAAAGTAAAGGCACAATAACGGCATGGTTCCAAGTCTTTGAAGGTTTGTTACATCCCACTCCGTTCCTTGTCAACTCTTTTGGTCTTCTCAATTCCATTGATACCATTATGGCTTGATCACTGGTCTATCAAAACATGGCCAGGCACTGTTCACTTGAGATAAAATCATGCTCCTTCCATGATCAAACATGTTTGAAAAATGACTTAAAATCAAGGCTGACTGGTTTGTAAAACAAGTAATTTCCCTTACAGATATAACATAACACATGTGTCACCAAGGAGGTTTCTTGGACAGATATGTTTTACTACACAACTCAGTCAGTCAGTCAGATCACTTCATTCGGTTAATAAAAACCATAAAAGTACCAAACTTAATTTACAAAACGATACATAAATCACATATAAAACACAATAAAATGTCATAACCGAATCATCAAAAATAAGGACAACATAAAACAATACTCGAAGGCAATAAATCAGAGTTCATGTGATTACATAAAAATCTTGGCTGTAGATAAAACAATTAAAACAGTGCATCATTGCAATAAAAGAATTGAATATTAAAAAGGACAAGTTTTAAAGGATTATTAACATGAGCTTTATAAACACTCATAAGAAAACATAGGGTGCCGTATTTTCCTAAGTCTCACAGCAGCAAAAAAAAGCCTGCGATGCTAGAAATCTCCCATGGGGCATTAAGCAGCTGTAAGTACAGTAAAATGTGTTTGACCTGTATTAAACCTTTCCCCTTTAAAATCGGAACTAGGAACCTCCTGTGGATATCACAATAATGGTCACAGAATATAGTAAAATGCATTGTGTCCTGAATTGAAAAATTGTCACAAGTACAAGGACCTAAATCACACATCCTGCTCCAGCCTTGCGAATTGCTCAGAAAAAAATGAATTAAATTAAACGAAATCTGTTTAAAATCAGGCGGTGGAACGACTTTGTGACAATCCTCAAGTAAGGTTCAATCTCGGGGGAGGTCTTTAACTAGAAATGGGCTTTGACAGATGGTTTCATTAACTCGATCTCCTCTTGCTGAACCAACTTCAAATTCAGAAAGTGTACCCACGCCAAGTCATCTTTTCCTGTTTTATCAGGGAAATAAAATAAGTCTGAAAGTCCAAGGCTAGTTAAAAAGTTCTTAACATAATTTAGCCGTGGAATATTGTTAACTCGGTCCAGGGTGACACAATCCCTGATATTCTTATGATTCAGAGTTAGTTGGGGGTTGAGCCTAGTTTTAAGCGAGCAGAGCACCGGGGCCAGCCTCAGCCTGTCTTCCACATAACCAACACCTAACTCTTGATGAATTACAAAAGTAGGAGTGTTTTGGGAGACAGACAAGATGGTGCGTAGGAATTTATTCTCAGCTGTCAGCATCCCCTCCATTGACTTGTAACCCCAAATGGCTGAGCCATAAAATACAATGGCTATAAATTGGGCACTGCAGTATGGAGCATGGCCTCTATTGGTTTAGCGCCCAGTCACTGTGCAAATCCATTCACAGTGGCCGTCGACCTTGCCATCGCATTTATTTTTACTTTTTGTTGTGGGACCCAGGAGCTCCTCTCATCAAAAAGTACTCCTAGATAGGTAAAGGAGGTTACCCATGCCATTTCAGCACCTTCACAAAAGAATGTTTTTGGTTTTTATCTGTGATTTGGCTATGTTAACCACTAGATCCAAATATTTCATATTGGCCCCAAAGGAATCTAAAAGCCTCTGGAGCCCTACAGCTCTATGGGCTAATAAGACAGCATCGTCCGCATATAGGAGCACAGGAATTAACCTGTTGACTACCCGAGGTACGTCCAGACTAGCCATTTCTAAAAACTTGCTTAAGTTATTAATATATAAGGTAAAAAGTAGTGGTGCTGGAATGCAACCTTGGTGAACACCTCTACCAGATGTAAAGTTCCTAGTGCATTTTCCGTCTTGGTTGACCCTCACCCTTGCGGTGAGATCCCTGTGTAGATCAGCCAGGAAGTAAACTACATTTGAATCAATGCCCATGTCTAGCAGGACATGACAAAGCTTGGATCTATTTACCAGGTCGAAAGCCGATGAAAGATCCATAAATTCCAGCTGTAGCGTACTGTCTTAAGCTATAGTACATTTGCCTGCTAATATATATAAATTTAGGCACTGATCCAAAGTACCCCTACCACTTCTAAAACCATATTGTAAATTAGTTAAAACCTAATTTTCTTCTAACCAATCTATTAACTTAGTTAACTCTGCTGTTGGGGCCATTTACCCATGATTTTTGCTGCCCTGTGTTGCTCCTTCATTCAGCCAAGCCTATTTCCAGCGACCAGTCCGGGGGACTGGAACGACCATTGCTGCATCTATCGCGCTGGGACTATGACTACCAGAGTCCCCGGGCGCGGGTCTATTGCATCACTGGCAGCGCCGGGAGGTGCTTAAGAACACCTTAGCCCTCCCGAAGCGCGGGACACTAACTCTGCTGTCGGGGCCATTTACTTGTGATCTTTGCTGCCCTGTGTTGCTCCTTCATTCTGCCAAGCCTGTTTCCAGCGACCAGTCTGGGGGACTGCAACGACCATCGCCGCATCTATGGCGCCAGGACTACGACTCCCAGAGTCCCCGGGCGCCGGTCTATTGCGTCACTGGCAGCGCCGGGAGGTGCTAAAGAACACCTCGGCCCTCCCGCAGCGCGGGACGCTAACTCTGCTGTCGGGGCCATTTACTTGTGATCTTTGCTGCCCTGTGTTGCTCCTTCATTCTGCCAAGCCTGTTTCCAGCGACCAGTCCGGGGGACGGCAACGGCCATCGCCACATCTATGGCGCCAGGACTACGACTCCCAGAGTCCCCGGGCGCCGGTCTATTGCATCACTGGCAGCGCCGGGAGGTGCTGAAGAAGACTTCGGCCCTCCCGCAGCGCGGGACGCTAACTCTGCTGTTGGGGCCATTTACCTGTGATCTTTGCTGCCCTGTGTTGCTCCTTCATTCTTCCAAGCCTGTTTCCAGCGACCAGTCCAGGGGACTGCAACGACCAATGCCGCATCTATCGCGCCGGTACTACGGCTCCCAGAGTCCCCGGGCGCAGGTCTTTTGCGTCACTGACAGCGCCGGGAGGTGCTTAAGAACACCTCGTCCCTCCCGCAGCGCAGGATGCTAACTCTGCTGTCGGGGCCATTTACCTGTGATCTTTGCTGCCCTGTGTGCTCCTTCATTCTGCCAAGCCTGTTTGCAGCAACCAGTCCGGGGGACTGCAACGACCATCGCCGTATCTATTGTGCCGGGACTACGACTCCCAGAGTCCCCGGACTTGGGTCTATTGTGTCACTGGCAGCGCCGGGAGGTGCTTAAGAACACCTCGGCCCTCCCGCAGCGTGGGACGCTAACTCTGCTGTTGGGGCCATTTACCTGTGATCTTTGTTGCCCTGTGTTGCTCCTTCATTCTGCCAAGCCTGTTTCCAGTGACCAGTCCGGGGGACTGCAACGACCATCGCCGCATCTATCGCGCCGGGACTACGACTCCCAGAGTCCCCAGGCGTGGGTCTATTGCATCACTGGCAGCGCCGGGAGGTGCTTAAGAACACCTCGGCCCTCCCTCGCCCGTCGAAGCCAGGAGGAGACAGGGCAGGGCCAGCCTACTTTCATCGAACTATTGATCACCAGGCTGGACTTGGTTAGTGACTTTGAATTTGAATTTACTAGCTATTGATTGTTTTACATTTGTTTATTTACCCCTCTATAGCTTGCGACTACTGGTTACTGTGAAGATGAGTATAAGAAATGCAAATCGTAAGGGGGTGGGGGGTCAAGGGGTGGTGGGAACCCTTGACGCTTTCCTCGTTAGGGACGAGTAAGTCTTAATTCACGACATAGAATTGACTGAAAGGAGACTCTCCTTGGACACACGTTGAGCTTCTATAGAAGGTCCTATTGGTGGGCCCCTTCCTAATTCAGTTGATCAGGCTGAATCTGATCTGGACAGCACGCCCAAATTAATCCTTGAGCCTTTATGAGTAATTACGGAAGACCAACCCACAACAGACATAGTCCCACTTGCTACTCCCTCACCTTTACCCCCATCCCCTATTGAAACCTTGGGTGCCACCCGTTTAACATGACAGTCACAGGCAAAAGCCAGGGGGGGCATAGCCCCAAGCACCGCTAGGAAAAGAAAGGCGGGGGTCTGCCTCTAACCTCACAACAACCCAGCAAAGCGGCCAAAACAAAAGGTTCTGCCCGTGGCAAAAAAGGCCCCCCGGAGGAGATAGCCGCTACTAGTTTAATCAGCTCAAGTGTTCATGGACCACCAAGTCTATGTAACCAACCTCCTGCAGATTCAGAAGATCGCATGCTGACAAAATTAGAGGGGAAGCTAATGGCTATGTTAAAACCCCTATTAAACAAACTCATAGATATTGACGCTAGATTGAGTAGCATGGAACAAAAACTTCCCCTCCCAACCATTCCACCAACAAATAGAGGCGCAATAGCTAAGGGGGAGGGCACATGTTTGGCCCCTGATTCAAGCTGTCTGTTAATGGGGGCTGATGGTGACAGCACTAAATCAAGTATGCAGGTTTCCGCATCTAATGTCAAGTCAAGTCAAGTGATTTATATAGCGCGCTACATACCCAGAGGGTCTCAAGGCGCTTGAGGAAGGGTGGGGAATTACTTGTCGAATATCCATGTTTTAAGCTGCTTTCTGAATGTAAGGTGGTTCTGAGTGAAGCGAAGGTGAGTGGGAAGTGAGTTCCAGGTTTTAGCTGCCAGGTAGGAGAAGGATCTGCCTCCCATGGTGGTTTTGTTGATGCGAGGTACAGTTGCAAGGGCTTGGTTGGAGGATCGTAGGTGGCGGGAGGGGGTGTAGAAGGAAAGTCGTGAGTTGAGGCATTCGGGTCCAAGTTCGTAGAGTGCTTTGTGTGCGTGGGTTAGGAGGCGGAAAGTAATCCTCTTGTTAACGGGGAGCCAGTGGAGGTTTTTCAGGTGTCCAGAGATGTGGTCTTTACGCGGAATGTCTAGTATGAGTCTGGCTGAGGCGTTCTGGATGCGTTGGAGTTTTTTCTGGAGTTTTGCGGTGGTACCGGCGTATAGGGTGTTTCCGTAGTCTAGGCGGCTCGTGACCAGTGCGTGGGTGACCGTTTTTCTAGTTTCGGTGGGGATCCAGTGAAATGTTTTTTTGAGCATGCGAAGAATATTGAAGCAAGAAGATGAGACGTCGTTGACTTGTCTGTTCATAGAGAGTGAGGAGTCCAGGATGACACCTAAGTTCCGTGCGTGGTCCGTCGGGATGGGTGCTTTTCCAAGGGCCTCTGGCCACCAAGAGTCATCCCAGGCGGAGGGGGAGGTACCTAGGATAAGGACTTCAGTTTTGTCAGAGTTCAGTTTTAGACGGCTGTACTTCATCCACTCGGCTACTTCTCTCATTCCTTCATGTAGGTTGGTTTTGGCGGTGTTGGGGTCTTTGGTGAGTGATAGTATCAGTTGAGTGTCATCAGCGTAGGAGATGATGTTGAGGTTGTGTTGGCGTGCGATAGCCGCGAGGGGGCTCATGTATACGTTGAAGAGGGTGGGACTGAGTGAAGATCCCTGTGGCACGCCGCAGATGACTTCGGTAGCTTCTGATTTGAATGGTGGAAGGCGGACTCTCTGAGTTCTTCCGGCAAGGAACGAGGTGATCCATTCCAGTGCTTTTCCTTGGATTCCGATGTTTCTGAGGCGTTGTATTAAGGTGCTATGACAGACTAACCTTGCCCCTGGGGATGTAATACCCAGGGAAACCGATAAGGGTCCGAACAGGGAAGCCCAGTTAGTTCTTATGGTAAAGGATATCTTAATTTACCCCCCCCCCGAGTCGACGCCCTACACCGTTGTGTTTTCTAATGTTCCACCTATAGCACCTAACTCTGATGAACATTGGACCACTTTAAGAAATAAGGCACTTCATTTATTGGACATTAAAACAGGGCTTGGTAGACATTTGTTTCAGGAGTTCAAGATGATTCAAAGGGTACCTTGGGTAGGGAAATCAAATAAAACCAGCAGGGGCGACTGTATAGTCCTGGATTTTGGGTCCCGTGAGTTAGTAAAAACGATCCTAGAAAGGGCAGGTACAAGGCAATTGGTTAGGGAAGGGATTCATATTTTACCTTTGGGTTTCTTTTACCGTAACCCAATGAAACCATCTGTAAACAGACGCGATTACCCGGTTATTCCCCATACCCAGGGGATGTATAAGTACAATGTGCCGACTTATAATCGATTTGATCAGGCTTTTTTTCAAATCTAGATGCACAATGACTGACAATTATATAGGATGACGAACACTAATGGAAGTGAAGGAAACATATCAAAGAATACATAGGTTTCTACAATATCACCTCCAAAAATGAAACCAGACATCCAGGATTTAGGGATCATGCAGATAGATGCATTAGACGATCACCAGCTACAGGTAGAGGGTGACATGGGACCTATACCTACCCCCTGTATAGATATATGTAAAACTGCTCTTAATCCCAAGAGAAGTAAAAATAATTATGATCTTAATGTCCTGAGCTGGAATGTCGCAGGTCTTGAACAAAGGTTAGCTGACACGGACACGTCTAATATCTGATCAGGATGTTATAATGTTCCAGGAACATGAGCTACACATGACCTGTACATAGAAGGGGTCCATTGTTTTAACTTAATAGCACCGAAGCCCGATTTTGGTTGCGCATCTGGGGGCTTATTCATAGGGATTAGCATAGCATCTGGAGGGAGTATTAGGGCTATACCCACTAATAGCCCTAATATACAAATATTAGAATACAAAAGACGGATTCCTTTTTATTTAATTAATTTTTATATTAATGATTTTTATTCTGTTCCGAAAAGGAACTTTATTGAGCTTTTTAGAAATATTTCTAATTTAGATGGAATGCCAGGTCCGGATGGATGTACCGGGATCCTCTTAGGGGGAGATTTTAATGCCAAAATCTCAAATGAAACACGGGGCACGGATACACCACACGCAGATCCAGCTGTGTGAAGGGGCTTTGAACTAGATGCTTTTCTGAGCGAGCATATACTCACAAATGTAATGGACTTGATGGCACTGAGTTCACTCAACTACTCACAAATCAGCGGGCACCAACATTTAGAGGAAGGAATTGTTTTTCAGTTATAGGTTTCATTTTTGCTTCTCCCTGTCTCGCAGATTATTTAATGGCTGCTGAGGTTCACGCAACAGATTTTGGAGACCACAACCCCATTAAAGTGACACTAAGACTGCACCCCGTCCTTCATGGGGCTGGAGATGTCACCCTTTCAACAGACAAATTAAGATTAAAATGGAGGGGGGTTGATAGTGGCAAAATACTCCAGACTCTCTCAGAGGAGCATATGCACTTAATTACCTCTTGCCTAACAACCAAAGGTTCTCATGTAAGAGTAATCGAAGACTTTACCAATCTTTGTTCTGTGATAAGATCCCTTCTGTCAATGCCACTTTGTCAGGGTGAAAAAGAGCCAAGGTGGTTTGATCATGATTGTTCAGAGGCCAACAGGAATTTACGCCAGGCTCTAACCTCTAAACCAAGCTGCAATGAAGATGTAATGGTAGCTAGGAAGAGATACAAAACTGTGATAAGCGGAAGGGTGTTATCCTTGGCAAACGCTGGGAAGTACTATCAGAATCTGCTGGCAGTAAGAGGGATAATATATTCTGGGCCGCAGTCAAGGAATTACGTAACATGGGTCAACAATTAACACCATCCAGCTGTACTATCACTAGTAAGTCATGGGAGAACCATTTCTCTAAAATCTATGCTACCCCGCTACATGCTTCAGATCACTATGTGCAGGGCCTATTATGCTGCCTACAGATCTCATTGTTAGAGGTAGAAGAAGCAATTGCACTGAGCCTCTGCAATAAGGCCCCAGGCCCTGATGGGTTTCCCATCGAACTAATAAAATGGAAACCAGAGTTTTAGGCCCCACTTCTTTTGAATGTTTTTAACAACTTACCCCAGGCCCCGTGCCTAGTACCTGGGTGAGGAGCATTATAGTCCCAATTTACAAAAAGGGGGACAGATCAGACCCTATCAACTATAGGCAAATTTCTTTGCTCAATAATACATTAAAGATTTTGGGGCAAGTAAAATAAAACAGGGTCCTAAAATGGACAGAGGAAAGCGGTATATTAGACCCATGCCAATTTGGATATCAAGAAAGATCGGAACAACTGAACAGTCTCTAAATCTTAATTTGGTTATCAGTAAATACAATATTGCCTGATCTTCCCCTGTTTATTTGGCTTTTATGGATCTATCATCCGCTTTTGATTTAGTTAACAGGTCCAAACTCTGGTCAATTTTGTTGGATTACGGATTGGATGAATCATTGGTTCATTTTTTGGCATTTCTACACATAGATCTCAAAGCAAGAGTCAGGATTGGAAAGGGTGGGGAGGTCTCGGGAGCCATTGGGATAGGAAGAGGAGTTAGACAGGGGTGCGTTTTAGCACCCCTGATTTTTCTTATTTACAATAATGGGCTGAGCAATTCCTTGAAAAAGTCAACACCAGATGTCCCGATAATGAATGCAAACCACTACCGGTACTCCTGTACGCAGATGATGCTGTCCTTATAGGCCGCTCAGCAAATGCTTTACGGACTCTGGTTAAAACTTTTGTTGAGTACATGGACAGTCTGGACCTACGCGTGAATTTTAAAAAATCCTTTATTATGGCATGCGGACCGGGGAAACGTCAGCTTAATTCTATACTGGTGAGGAATAATAGACTAATTTCTACTGCTACTTTTCCCTACCTAGGGATGGTCTTTGCTGCGAACAGCTCGTGGACTGGGTATTTGGCCCACTCCACGAGCAAGATCTCAAAGGCCATCAATTCGATTTTAAGTCTCCCCTGCCCGAAGAAAACAGGCGCTATCCCAGCCATTTAAAAAAAATTAAATTGCAATGTGTCCTTGTTGCTACATATGGGGCAGAGATATGGGGTTTGACAAATACAAAGTGCATCCAGAAAGAAGAAAATCATTTCTGTAAAAATCTACTGGTTGCTCCAATCTCTACCCCCCAATATATTTGCCATAGGGAACTTAACTTAAATTTTATCTGTGATTTCATCAGCGCCCGACCTGCTCTGTTCTGGCTCTCAGTGTGGAGGAATAAATCGGCATCGTTAACGCAAGAAATTATAAATGACTGCCTTAAGTGCGAGAGATGAATGGACATCCCTTGGCTCTCGGGGGTCTGTAAGAGTTTATGTAGCATTGAGAAAGGCAATCTCTTTTTAGATCCAAGTAAAGCTGATTCATTCCATAAGAATGATTTGAAAAAAGCACTTTATGCACTTTATGATTCAGAGAGGACCACCAAGGAATCCAAGAAGGCCTCAGTTTCCAACTACATGGGCATGGAACTGTATAGACACCCACTACTAATTTACATTACCCTGCCAATGACTAGCTAAGAAAGAAGCCTCTTGTTCCAGTTGAGAGCAGGAAGTGTTAGATTTTTGTTTTGTTTCCCCTTAGGCCATCGGGCAAATTTGGCAAATATACCATGCCCCTGTGATGGAGTGAGCGCACAAACTGATTTGCATTTTTTATTTTTTTGTAAATATTATTTAAAATATGTAAAATGGTTTTTAATTCCGTTTTTAAAAAAAACACAGACCTCTTTCTCCGAGTGAATCCAATCAGATGCTGAATTCCCTGGATAATGAAGAAATGGTTTTTCGCGCTGGCACTTTCCTGAGAATCGACACTCGAGCACGTAAAATGATGGATAACCCTTGATTTTAATTAGAATAAAAACTTTGCTAACTCACATGATGCCTATTATGATTAAACAAAGCCTGTATTTTATATAAGTATTTTATAATATTATTGTAAATTTGTTGAATGTGCTTTTATGAATTCTTGCAATTCGAATATATGTTTTGAATTGAATTGAATTGAACTTAGTTAAAATAACTCTCCCTAAAACTTTAACTGCAGAATCTATTAGTGAAATCAGTCTATAACAGTGTGGGTCCCCTCTTTGACTGATTAAAAACATTTGTCAGGATTTTGTCCCAGAAGAATGGATTTTATTTATATAAATCCGCCAGGGACTCCATCAGGGCCAGAGGCCTTATTACTAGTCATTTGTATAATTGCTGATTCTACTTCTCCTTCATTAAAAACTATTGTGGGGGAGGTCCTCCTGAGTTAGCAACTAGTCGGTGCTTCTGGGCTATCAGTGGCCTTATATATGGCTTCAAATTGAGAGAGCCATTGGGCTTCTGTAATATTGCATTCAATGGGTACATTTCCTGCCCTGGTGAAAAACGTTTTGTTAACAATGGTCCAGAAGCTAGAGCTATCTTTTATAACCTCTACTGATAGTTGAGCACTTCAAGCTTCTTCTTTGATTTCCTTTTTCAGTAGAGCTAGGGCTAGCTTGTACTCCTTTCGTAAACCTACCTATGTAATCTCGGCCTCGAGGGGCTCTTTACAGTTCTGCTATCAATTTCTGATGTGCTTCAGAGCAGTTATTGTCAAACCATTTCTCTCCTATGGCGTGCCTAAATCTTATTGGTAGGGTGAGGTCTGACTCTACCTGTGCACAGATGCCTTTGAAGGCTAAAGGGGCCCCCGGCTCCTGTATGGAGTTATCGAGGCACGTTACAATCATATACCCAGCCTTCTCACAGAGATCCAGGAAAAAAAGGTCCGGGAGTACTTTGGCGCACTTTAGCCTTCGTCCTGGATCGGTTTTGTTCAGGCAGTTTTCACCCCCTAGCTTTGCAGATTTACCCTTTAGGCCGCAACCTCTGTCCAACACAAGAATTACCGGATTATGGTCACTAAAATGGTATCCCTTGCCATTTTAGGAGATTACTTGGGATAGAAGAGTAGAGGAAATAAAAATAAATCTATAATAGTATCCCTCCTCTGTGCTTTAAAAGTAGGAATCCTCTCCTCAGTGTCAGTGGAGCTCGGTTCAAAAGGATCTACAGCAGCCAAGAGCTCTTCCAAACATTCTCCATGTTGTGCATGCTCACAATGTGCCATTGGCAGATTTTCTGGCCCTAAAAATTATTTTCCCTGACAGTTCAAATGACATACGTTAATTTTAAAATTACCCATAATTATTCCACAACTCAATCATATCAATTTTTTCAATCTCAGAGAGGAAAACTGATGAGAAGGCTTTCATTTTATAGATACACATCAAAGCTGTCAATAAAGTAGTAATAGAAATATACAGTTATCCATATCCCACCATATAAGCACAGTGTACACTGCAAGCAGTGTTCAGTTTGCATGTTATGCATATATTTAGACAATCCACCATTCTCCTGTGGTATTGTTCACAACAGGAGATGATTTGTCTGGACAATCATGTCACATTCCTCTGTGAACACACCCCAGTAGCTCCTCCAAAGAACCCTTATATTTTCTAACTTACAAGGATAATGGTGACTTTCATTGTTAGAAGTTGGGTCTCTAAGTTGGCAGAAGTATGCACCCTGTCTAAGTAAGGATCACAATCCTAGTCAGGGGAAGCTAAATACAAACTAAAAGATAACATTTGCTCACTCTCTAGCATCTTGGCACAGAGCTGGCAGGCTAATTTAAAGAGGCAATGTGTAAAGTATTTGTGCAACACGTACACTCAGTAACACAATGAAAAGAGCACAAAAATACTCCAGACAGGTTTAGAAATATAGAGAATATTGTTATGAGAAAATCAAGCCCAAAAGAACACAAACCAAGAAGTAGAATCGGAATATGATTTTTTTAAAGAATTAAACTAAAAATAGTGCTTAGAAGTCAATAGCGCTATGGGATTACTTGAGGTCGCACTAGGCCGGGGTAAATCCAATGTTCAGGCTGGCTGTGATGGAGAGCAGGCCAGCTACAGGACTCAAGCAGGTCCTTCTGACAAAGGTCTTCGAAGGAGAAAGCATCAACGTCGTCATCAAGCCTCTCTGTTTGTTGTCATTGACTGCGCAGTCCATCGAGTCATCGATTAGCTCCTGCATCAGCGTTGAAGGCCCTAAGACCTCAGTACAGTGGGCAAGCCTGCAAGCCCTTGGAGTCATTCTGGGTTCTGAGATGGGTCCAGTCCTTGCCCTCAGCAGGGCAGAGATCAGTAGGCAGCAGGGCAGCTCATCAAAGTAGAGAAGCAGTTCCTTCAGAACAGTCAGTCAAGCAGAGTGGCAACCCTTGCAGCACAGCAGTATTTACTGCTGGAATAGTTCTTCACAATCTAGCAATGTACCGTCTTGGTAGGGTCAGAACCCCAGTACCTGTACCTACACCGAAATGTGCTTTTTAAGTGGGGTTGACTTTAAAACAGGCCCTTGAAAAGCACAGGTCCCCTTTCATGCCAGTCCTGTCTGCCAGGCTATCTGTGGGGGGTAGTCAGCCCTTTGTGTGGGACACAGTTCAGGTGTAAGTGTCAGCTACCCCTCCCTCTTTTTGCCCAAGAAGAGTTATCAGTATGTAGATCAATGAAGATGAGTTCTCTGTCATACTCACCCTTCCTGTGTTTGTCGCTGTCTCAAGGTCATGCACAAAGACGTGTATTGGAAACAGGCTGCAAGGCACACAGAGGAGTTAGAGCAGAGTAATGTCCACTTTCCAAAAGTGGCATTTCTAAAGCAGTAATTTTAAAACCAACTTTATCACTAAAGAGGATGCATCACTCCCATTCCACAGATATGAGACATGATGCAGCTACTCTTGTTTAATCAGGAATTACAGCTTAAATGTGTTTTAAGTAATTCCCAGTGATAGCGTATGAGAGGAGTACACCTTACAGTAGTTACGAACAAATTTAACTGCTTGTCACTACCAAGACATGTAAACCTTACTTAAAAGTACATGTCCTACCTTTTAGTTATGCAGGACTTTGCCCTTAGAGCTATCTAGGGCCTAACTTAGGGGTGCCTTATGTGTAATAGGAAGCAAGGTTAAGACTTAGCAAGGGGTTTTAAATGCCAAGTCAATGTGACAGTAAACTGTAAACCCAACCCTGCAATGGCTGGCTTGAGACAGGTTTCAAAGACTACTTGTGTGAGCTTCAGTGCTGCAGACCCACTAGTAACATTTAAATTACAGGCACCGAGTATATGGCATACCACTTTACAAGGGACTTACAAGTAAACAAAACAGGCCAATCAAGAATAGACCAATGTTGTGGTGGTGAGCCTCAGCAAGGCCTACCAGTGCTAGGGGTTCTCTCTTCTCTGCACAGAGTCCTCAGACCAATAGGAAGAAGTTGGCATAGAAACTGGAATAGAAAAGACAGAGTTTATTAAACCTCATGAGGTGGAACTACATTCACACAGCACCCTTCGGTAATGCATGAAGTAGCACACTGAATGGAAGGAGCTTGGTCCTTTTATACCCACACAGGTGCTCAAAAGAAGGCGGTACAAGTACAGAATGCTGGTTGTAAGTACATATAAGGTCATACAGAAAGTGTACAAGAAACAAGTGGGAGGAGCTAACAGTTAGCTAATTCTGGTGGACACATCCTGACAGTTACATGGCAAGCACATGGCAAACAAAATGGTTGCCAGAAATACAAAATGGATTCCGCAAAATGGGCAAGATAGTCTCTAAATACAAGATGTCTTCCGCTAATGCTTAACCTAATCGCTGCTAAATTACAACAATGTTACCACGTTTAGGGGAAAAGCACATGTACTTTTGCATTGGTCAGCAGTGGTAAAGTCCTCAGAATCCTAAGGCCAACAAAAAGATACAGCAAAAAGTGGAGGTAAACAGGCAAATTTTTGAGGGAAGACCACCCTAATGATGACAGGTCTAACTATCATGTATACATTTTTCTGTGCTACACCAGTCCAAATCTTAACTCCATTTTTAAAAGAGGACCAGGTAAGGCATTCCTCATAGTTGATCTCTATTCTTCTGGGCTACAACAAAGACCATGTTACAATTTGTTTTTTAAATGGTACACATTTAATTGCTCCATATTCCAAGGACAAATAGTTGGGGTTATTTTAATTGAGGAGGAGCTGTGTCCCAGCTATCCTAGAAATACATTATTTTACTTCATCTCAGAATCTCCCGATCTCGGGGCATTCTCATAGAGTATTCATAACATTTCCAGCCAGCCTACATCCCCCAAAACATTTGTTATATTTGCTCATTAAAATCTTAATAACATTACTCTGGATACACCCTATGACGAATATTCAGTTGTACCAGGCAAA
The DNA here is from genome assembly GCF_964263255.1 of Lissotriton vulgaris. Lineage (NCBI taxonomy): Eukaryota > Metazoa > Chordata > Amphibia > Caudata > Salamandridae > Lissotriton > Lissotriton vulgaris. Next base: position 113,227 of record NW_028247957.1, read on the forward strand.
ACCCAGCCTTGTTTGCAACTTCCTTGGGTTTTTGCATGGCTTCACTCCAGTAGTCACCACTCAGCTCCCCAAGGTTTTGCTTCCATCTTTCCAAACTGCACTAATGTATCAGGGATGTTATCAACAAATTTTCAATTCTCTAGTGATATTGCTTTTTATGACAGATAATCCATCAATATCCTATCCGCCGCCAAGTGACTGTCTTCCACCTAAGTAACATTGGGAATGTTCGCCAGCACAAGTCAAAGTCTAAGGTATTGGAAAGCCACACCTTCTGGCTTCTCCTATTCTGCCTGAAAGATCTTCATATTATCCTCATCCAACAAATCACCTAGCTTACTTTTGCCTATTCTATCCCATCTACCAGAGCCAGTTAGCCTGTTTTTTTACCCAGTTGTGCTGAATACTATAGTGGAGTCTCTTTTGTTAAACTGCCATACCATCCCAAACTCTTGGCAACCTCTACCCCTTATCTGAAGGACCATTCTAATAAATAGCAGACACCCATCTTTCATATTGGGATGCAGGTGTCCCCTCTAGGGACATTTCATTGTCAACTGTGTATGACTGATGGCTCAAACTGTGGTGCAAACACCCAGTTATTAATGGTTATTAGTTGTGAAGCTCGGTGATAAGGGCAATGCCTCTATCATAAATTTTCTGTGACAGTTTATTCAAGGCAATTATAGGGGATCCACCATTCCATAGGATTCACCCCAATTCCAAATCCATATTCAGAAAAAATCAGTCTGGTACATGATATGGTGTGCTTTATTTATTTATTTATTTATTTATATTCTTATATAGCGCAGAACTCGATCCCCGAAGGTTTATCTCCGCGCTTGCGCTTTTAGTTAAGAATTGCCCAATTTGTCCATGATCTATAGTATGGTTGATAATTTATAGTTGTTTTTAGGAAGTCGAGAATAGGTATGTTTTTAATGATTTCCTGAAGGATGAATAATTAGTGGTTTGTTTCAGAGTGGGGGGGGGGTAGAGAATTCCAGAGGATAGGACCCTTGTAGGAAAGAGCTCATCCTCCCTGCCTCGATCTCCTAATCCTGGGTATCTGAAGTAATTGTAGCTTATTGGAACGCAGAGAACGTCCCGGAATATAGAAATTTAATTTTTCAGACAAATATTTAGGGCTAGTGCCAAACAAACATCGGTGTATAGTGCAGCAGATTTAAAATTTGATGCGTTGTCGCACCAGCAGCCAATGGAGTTTGTCCAGAAGGGGGCGTGAGGAAGTCCTGGGCTGGACATTAAGGACAAGTCTCGCCGCAGTGTTTTGGACTACTTGTAATCTGTTGAGTTGATCCTCATTGGCTGAAAAGAGCAGACCATTACAGTAGTCCAATCTACTGATCACCAAAGTCTGGACAAGTGTTTTCCTATGACTATCAGGCAGGAAAGGAAAAACCCGTCGTAGTAAATCGATGATACGGAAGCAAGATCCGGCAACTTGACCTACATGTTCTTTGAGTAGTAGTGCCTGATCTAGTCGCACTCCCAGGTTTTTCACTGTCTGTTTAGGGCTTGGTGCTGGTCCTAATTCCAGAGGCCACCATTCAGGGGACCACAGAAGCGTGGCCTCCCCGAACAGCATGACCTCTGTTTTGCCTACATTGCACTGGTGGCAATTTAAGGCCATCCAGTCTGATACTGCCCTCATTCCATCCGCAAAAGTTTTTTTTAATGCGGGCGTAAGGGTATTAAAAGGGAATAGAAGTTGAGTGTTTCTTCGGCATACGACACCGGGGTGAACCCATAAGATCTTACAATGTCCGCCAAGGGGGCCACATACACGTCGAACAGTGTGGGGCTTAGGCATGAGCCCTGTGGCACTCCCTAGAAATGGAATGATGGGAGCCCAGCCTGACGACTTGTGTGCGGCCTGAGAGAAAACTCTCCAACCAGGATGTGCCTCCTAGGCCCACTTCCCTTAGACGACTGAGAAGTACCTCATGTGACACCGTATCGAAGGCGGCGGATAAATCTAACAGCACCAAAATCATAGATCCCCCTCCATCCAGTTGCATCCTGATGTTGTCGGTCACTGAAAGGAGGGCTTATTCGGTGCTGTGATTAGGTCTGAACCCAGATTGAGAATGGTCCAGACCTTCCGCCACTTCGATATATTCAGATAGATGGGTGTTCACATGCTTCTCGGTCATCTTACTGAGATATGGCAAAAGGGAGATGGGCCAGAGATTAGAGAGGTCTGTCCGTGGGAGTGCCGCATTCTTTCGGATAGGGTTCACCACCGCTTTCTTCCATTCTGAGGGCACTTGTCCCTCCCTAAGCAAAAGATTTATTACTGATTGGATCAAAGGTCCAAGCAGGGTGCTCAGGGGTGCAACCATTTTGGCAGGCAAAAAATCATCAGGAGACCCCGATTTTATATGACTGAAGAGGGGAGGAAGGTCTAAGGCACAAATTGCTGGAAAGGACATTAATGATTTCTCTCTGCATACAGGCAGATTAAAAGGGGGAGGAGTATTATTCCTTTTACTGGAGGCCACCATGATTTTATCATGAATCAAATTTATCTTATTTTCAAAAAACCATGAGATTTCATCGCAAAGAGATTGAGAGAATTCGTCAGGGCTCTCACTGGCTACCGGTTTTACGAAAGGCAGTAAAATTTTAAACAGCTCCCTCGATGAATTGCCTGCCTCTACCAGTTGCTGAGTGAGACTGTTTATGTTTTTATAGTAGTTAAACTGAGCCTCTTGATGTACTTTCTTGCTCTCCTCAGTTCTAGTTTTCCTCCATATTGTTTCTATTTTTCTGCATCCCTGCTTCTCTATTCTAAGTGCTTCAGTATACCAGGCTTCTTGTTTGGAGGGGGGGTGTTGCTTATGTAGCTTCAGAGAGGCCAGTGTATCAATAGCTTCTATAAGTGAGTTGTTAAATTTGGACAGTGCGGATTCCACACTGTCCTTATCTGTGAGATAGGTTGTTTCCATATTTTCTGCAGCTCCTCCAAGGATACCTTGTGCCACTGTCGGCGCCAAATTGGCGGAGAGGAAGTCCTTGGGGGAGGTTTAGTCAGACCCAATAAAATGAACTCCACTAGAGAGTGGTCCGACCAACTGATCTCACTAGTGGATAAACATTGTACCTTGGCACAGTTAGAAAAGAGTAAGTCCAAGGTATGACCCCCTATATGTGTCGGTCCACTATTCTGCAACTCTAATCCTAGGGTGGGTAAATCACCAAGCAGAGATATAGTTTCTGGATGCGTGGGGTTATCTACGTGAATATTAAAATCGCCGAGAAGGATCAAATCTTTAAAATATGGGGCTAATAGCTCCAAAAGGGAGAAAGTAAAACCCGGATTGGGTCCTGGGGGCGATAAACTAAAGCTCCTTTCCAAAAAGTTCTAGCAGCTGAACTAATTTTAAAAATCATAATTTCCAGTAGTGGGCTGTGTCTTTGTTCCAATATAGTGACCTTCAAGTCCTCTTTATACATGATGGCCACGCCTCCACCTGTTTTTTCAGGGCGATCTAAGTTTAGGATCTTATAGCCTAATGGAACCCCTAATGTTATCACTGGGACTGTATGTGGTTTCAGCCAGGTTTCTGTTAGGAAACATATATCTGGCTGCAGCGTATGTACAAGGTCCCATACCTCGTGGTGATGCTTGGCCAAGGAGCGAACATTCAGAAGGAAACTTTTTAGGCCACCTAATTGCGTAATTTTTGCTTTATTTTCCTTGTTAGTGGGGTTAGCGAGAAATGATTGAAAATGGCAGTTTATGCATGAGAAGGGGCCCTCTGGACAAGGCCAGGATTCTCTCAAACGACCTACCTGAGGTGTAGATCGTAGATTTAATAGAGCCTGGGCAGAGTATGTGATAGTATTAGTCCCTGTAAATAATGGATCCAGATAATGAGACCCCATGGCCCCCTTGGCCCCCTGCCCCGTCCTGTCGCGGACGGGCGCAGACGGGCAGCTCTTTGGCTGCTCTTCGGTGTGTCTTTGGCTGCGCGTGACCGAAATGGCTAAATGGCTAAATGGCCCCAGAAGTGAGAGCACCAGAGCGCTAATTGCTCCAATGCTGCCGGACGTGCCTTGCTCTCACCTGACCTTTGTAATAGATCTATGAACTTAGACAATACTACCATTTTGAACATGGGCACACTAGCCAACAGATATTGTGGCAGTTGCCTCCAGTAGCTGGCATCATACCTGAATTGTGTGAGTATAGTATAAAAAATTCTCCCTAGGGGACACCTCCTGGGCTCTTGTGGTATACATACTCAGAGAGTGGAACCCATGTGGATCAACCGGTATCTGTTCACTTACCTATAATCTGGGGATCCAGGCCAAGAGTGGATATATCACTGACCTCATACACCTAACTCAGAACCCACTGTGGTTGCCTAAAATCTTTAACATTTACAAGAGTCTGTCAATACTGAGCTCTGGGTCTGACACACATAATGCTATGTACCCTTCATGCAATGAGATCCTTTCCTTTCATCTCGTGCCCTATTTCAGGCGGCTCACCAGATGGACCTCCCCCACCCAGTAGATGAATGGTTCCATTGGCAAGCCCCAAATCATGCTGAAGGGGGGAATTCCCCTGTCTTAAACCCCCATCCAGGAGAAATGGTTTTTGAGTGTGCTTCATTAAACCTAATACAATCTGTGGGGTTCTGATGTAGTAGTTTCATCCACTCCAAATGTTTTGGCCCAAACATCATCTTTTCCAGGACAGGAAAAATGCAATGCCACTCCAGAGAGTCAAAGGAGTTGGAGACACAAATAACACCACAGCTGTTGGTTCCTTCTATGTCTATATGCGTGTCAAACAGCCAAAGAGCCACCTCAAATTCAGTTGTGTACCTTGCCTGGGAATAAACCCAGATGAACCCAACCAGCAATAGCCCATGTGAATCTGATTGCAGAACCTTGGCTAGTATCTATGGGCCCGATGTAGGTAAATGGGTTTTTCCGATTTCAAAATACAGAGGCGGGCCGAATCGGTATTCTGAAATCGGAAAACGAGATGTAGGAAAAAAAAACGAAAAAATACCGATTCGGTCGTCATCGGTATTGCGATTCGATACGTACCGAATCGGCACGGACCGAATCGGAAAGTACCGAATCGGCTACCACCGAATCGGAAATAGCCGATTCGGCAAATACCGAATCGGCAATTACCGATTCGGTGGTCGGAATACACCCCCATGGCCAAAATGCCCATAGGAATGCATTGAACAATCCGAATCGGTAAAATCCGAATTGGTAAAATCCGATTCGGTAAGATCCAAATCGGTAAAATCTGAAACAGCCAATGAGGCGGATCCACCCTCCCCCACCCCAGCAGGGAGTGGCTACCCAGGCAGGTGCAGCTCATTAAGAACTTTCTGGAGAGGCAGCCTGAGCTGAACACTCACAGTGAGCAGCAGTGGGAGCAGGAGCCAGAGAACTGTGGATAGCAAGATGGCAAGCAGCAGTGAGAGCCAGAAGGCTGGCCACAAAAGAAACCATGGAGCTGCAGGTGTTGGTGGAGGAGGTGGTGAGGGTGCACAGGCAGCTCTTTGGGAGGCTGTCCCTCACTGTGCCGGACAGCACGAAGAGGAGGCTCTGGAGCGAGATAGCTGAGAAGGTCAACTCAGTAGGTGTCACCCCCAGGACCCTTGATGACCTAAAAAAACGATTTTGCGACATCCGCAGCCTGACGAAACGCAAGATGGCTGAGCTGCAGAGGCAAGCTGGACTGACTGGTGGGGGCAGGAACCCGGCGCCACCCCTCACTGAGCTGGAGGAACTGGTGTCCAGCACCATTGAGAGGGAGTGTGTGACAGGAATCGGGACCCTGGATAGCTCAGCCAGAGCTACAGCTACAGGTAAGAAGCATGCGCATCATGACACACCCTACCAGACACCTCCCATTTAGACACAATGCACAGCCAAACCCCAGCCCAGTACTGTAACCAACATACAAGAGAAAAGCATCATGGTAAATGTAGTCAGCAGAAGTTTGCAAAATATGGCAGTGCAGAACCACAATATAGAAAACAGTGGAACACATTCAAAGGATATGCAAGGACATGTGCAATGCTTTAATTGTAGTGACTGTAATACATCGGCACTCAATTTACAAATGCTTCTTTATACCTAGGGGCACCATCAGGCGGAGGACCACAAGCTACTGAGGCACCAGCACCAGCACCAACTACCAGTGCGGTGGCAGGGCCTAGCACAAGTCAGGCTGCCCTGGAGGAGGAGGAGGAGGACAACACCATTGGCCAGGGAAATGAGGGAGACCTGGTAATTGACTACGCATTCCTTCACTCCCCACAAATGTCAGGCACACCCCCATTGCTGTTCTCCCCTGAGAACTCTCCGACAACGGCCCACCCTGCACCTACCACACCTCCTGCCAGGAGTGTGGTTGTGGCTCCACTCAAACCTATCCAGGGAGCAGCGGGTCAGGCCCCGGCCACCACCACAACAACACCAGTGGCACCCCAGCCCACACAGCAGGGCAGCAGCAGCAGTACCCGGAGGCGTGCCATTTCCAGCACTGCACCGCCGGAACAGGAGGGCAGCGTCTTCCAGGGGCTTGAAGGCAGCATGGTCAAAATCCAGCGCTTGCAGGCAAAGTCCATCATGGCCTGCCAGCGCCAGCTCCGCCAGCACAACCTGCAGATGGGCGAGATGGTGCAAGGGTTTAAGGCTTTTGTTGACACAAACAAGGAAGTTGCTGCAGGTCTTGGCAGGCTGACCACAGCCATCACACAGCTATGAGGAAGACTTGACGAGCACGAGCACTCGCGCAGGCGGGATGCCCGCATGCACAACTGATCTATTAGCCGCCTTGCTGCTGCAACCGCGCAACTGTGCCAACGGGGGGCTAATATGGAGGCAAGCTTGACACAAAACACCGCTGAGGTCACCAGGGGAATGGCCCGCATAACAACAGCCATGGAGGCAATGATCATTTCCAACACTGCGGCCAATCCAGCCCTGGACCTGGGGGAGGCTGGGGACAGCAGCAGCCGCAGCAGCCCGGCCAGCGCTGCGTCGGAGCCGCGCCGGAGCACCAGGCGCTCTGCAGAAGCCGCAGGACATGCGGAAGGGGGTGAGGCACACCCCAGTTGGGCTGCCAAGCGCCCCAAAAAGTAGGCTTGCCAGGTCGGGTGAGGCAACCCGGACCTTTGACATTTGTTTTCTTTACTTTGACATTTTCTTTTGTTGCACATCAGTGCAGTAACGGTGTTGCAACATTATTAAAATTTGCTTTTCCCCACAACCATTTACCTGTCTGTGCATCTGTACTCACTCAGAAATAGTTTTCTGTAATCTCCTCACGTCTGTATCTGCCATCACTTGGCGTAGACACCCCAGCAGGTTGTGTTAGTGGCACAGCATCGTCGTCGTCATGGGCCTCGTAGTCAGACAACTCGACCTCAGTGCCCTTCTTCACCGCAAGATTGTGCAACATTGCACAGACAGCTATGATCTTGCAGCAGGTGATGGGGGTATACTGCCTTCCACCTCCACTCTTGTGCAGGCATCTGAATCTACTTTTCCAGATGCCAAAGGTCCGTTCAACTACATTCCTTGTGCTTTTGTGGGCCTGGTTATACCTCCTTTGGCTGGGTGTGGAGGGGTTGAGGTAGGGGGTGAGTATGAAAGAGCGGAGGGCATATGCACTGTCGCCTGGAAGGAAAAGGGGTAACATTACTCACATGCATACATGTATTACAATTGGCTACTTTGTGTTATGGGGGTCTGATGATGTGTCTCACCTAGGAGGTATCCTTCACCAAATTCGCCAGCCACCAGTCGTGCATAGATGCCGCTCTGTTGAAAAATGTAGGAGTAGTGGGTACTCCCTGGGAATTTTGCTACCAGGTCTGTGATGGTGCACTTCGCATTGCAGATCACCTGAACGTTGATGGTGTGCGTAGACTTCCGATTGCGGTATATGTATTCTGTGTCAGCTGGGGGGCAAATCGGAATGTGCGTGCCATCTATGCAGCCAATGATTTGGGGAAATTGTGCCATCTGGTAGAAGTCAGCTTTAGTTTGTAGCAGTTCTGCGTGGGTTGCAGGGAAAGAGATGTATTGGTCCATCCTGTGTATCATGGCGTCAAGGAATGTGTGGAAGAACCTTGACAGGCTGCTCTGGGTCACCCCTCCTACCGCTGCAACTCCACTTTGATAGCTGCCAGACGCAAGCAGGTGTAAGCTGCATAGCACCTGGACGTGCGCTGGGATGGCGTGTGCCCTTGGAGTGGGGTGGTCCAACAGTGGTTTGAGGTCCCTGATGAGCTCCAGAATGGTGTCTGAGTCCAGCCTGTACCTCTGTAGGATCTCTGCCTTTGTGAGCATGAACAGGGTGATCCTCTGTCTGTAGACCTGTTCCTCTCTTTGCCATTCCCTCTGTCCTTCCTGCTGTAGCCGTAGCCGCCTTGCAATGACATAAAAAGCTGCCATCCTGCAAGTTGCAATGCATTTTGGGTCTATTTTTATGGGTTGGAGTTGGTTACCACCTGATTGTAATCCATGGTAAACACCGAGTGAATAATACCGATTTAGAGCCAAAATCGGTATTTCTGTGCTTCCCTACATCTCCCTATCTGTCCGAATCGGGGACTTTCCCAATCGGTGATTCTACCGAATCGGTAGGTTATCCGATTCGGCTTATTTCCGATTCGCTGTCTCTACCGAATCGGTACATGGTCCGAATCGGATATTTTCCGATTCGGTGTCACTACCGATTCGGTACATGGACCGATTCGGATATTTTCCGAATAGGTGTCACTACCGAATCGGTACATGGACCGAATCGGATATTTTCCGATTCGGTGTCACTACCGATTCGGTACATGGACCGATTCGGTATTTTAATCCGAATCGGTGTGTTACCGATTCGTTACATTTACGAATTTCGGTATGTACGTATCGGATTATTTTCGATTCGGTAGTCATTCCGAATCGGTATTTGTACCGATTTGGACGTTTTTCTTTGCCCTACATCTTGATGGCAGTATACCGATCGGTAAGGGCCCAAAATCGGTATTTTCGGCCGTTACCGATCGGTAACGGCCTACCTACATCGGGCCCTGTGTCTCAACAGTCAACAAAGATATATGCCTGTATGAAGAACAGGCCTGTATTGGCGGGTTGGGTTTATGGCGTATGACCACTAAGCATGGGCGGAAAATCCGTTCCGCTCGCGGATTTTGCGGATTTTCGGTAAATTCGCAATCCGCGAACTCTCGCGAATTTACCAAAAATCCGCAAATTCGCACGCAGCGGATTTTTTTTCTTGGTGATACAATATTGCGGCGTGCGGCGTTCACTTACCGTCATTCAGCGTTTGCCGAGTTGTTTTTCTCAATATTTTGCGAGTGCTGCGCCATTTTGGATCTTGCTGCGAGATCCCGCGGGAGTTTGGCGACGCATCGCGAGAGTTCACAATTGCGAACATGTAGGTGCGGCGGGCAGCAACAATCTCTCACTCGCGAAATTACAAAATTTGAAATTCTGCACAAGAAATCCACTACCAAGCGCATAGACCTTCTGAAAATGATGATTTTTATCAGAATAACTCCTCAGGTTGACATTTGCCTGCACTTTTTGGGATTTGAGGCCTTTTGACTTTCTTTGGATCACTTTTGGATTAGAAATCAACTTTCATAAGTAAGTTTGTTTGGGGCATTACAGTTGCTGTTCTACAGAAAAACGAATTTTGCAAAACTGAAAGCACTCAGCAGGTGCAAAAGTTCACTCATCATTAGTAACCATTCCCTGTAGTACTTCCTGAGGGGCCCCTCCAGAGTTCAGTTGCCTATGTTTGTTTGGGGCATTACAGTTGCTGCTGTTCTGCAGAAAAATGAGTTTTGCAAAACTGAAAGCACTCAGCAGGTGCAAAAGTTCAAACTCATCATTAGTAACCATTCCCTGTAGTGCTTCCTGACTGGGGCCCCTCCAGAGTTCAGTTGCTAGTTGCAACAATTCTATGACCCTGCTCTGACCCTCACAGCAGGCTCATAGAATAGCTACACGTAGGCCACAAAGGTCCTGGGAAAAAAAATTGCACTGCAACAGAAAGCAAATTACAGATAAGGAAGCAGGTGCCAGACTGGAATTTTAAAACAGTGACACATTAATAAATCAACCCCAAATTAATTCATGTCAGTTGAAGCAGGGCAGATGTGCTTGCTTCCCCCACCATAATCTACAGTGATGAACCAGAGGGTGGCATTGATGTACCAGAGGGTGGCATGGGTGAAACAGGGTGGCAGTGGTGAAACAGAGGGTGCTGTGAACCTGTGATGATGAACCAGACGTAGAAACAACATAGCCGCAACCGTTGCGAGCCGACAAGTAAGTTCGCAATTGTGAACTGGTACAAAACCCTTGCGAACTGGCAGAAACCCTTGCGAACACACAAAAAAAAATCAGCAAATTCGTGGTTTGCAAGTTCGCAAATACGCAAATTCGCAAACGCCAGATTCGCAAAATTCGCCATGCTTAATGACCACCATGTCTTTCTTTAGATCATTCAATAGGCTTCACTCACCTTACACTATATTATACATGCCAAGAAAGTGTTCAGACAGCATAGAAACCAGACTCTTGTAGAACTTAACCTGCACCCTTTTAAGCACCCGGGCTTTCCAAGATTGTAAGGCTAGTATGGCCTCTTCTATTTATGTCACTGAGATATCATCTTCCAAACCATGTCTATATGTATTCTCCATATATGGTAGGTGGATGTCAGCTAAGTATTCTTGTGTCTCCTTTTCCGAGCACTCCCTGCATGAAGCGTACAAAGCATAGACATACTCGGTGAAGGCCCCTGCAAAGTGTAACAAACCCCTCACCATTTTGCCTGCTTATTGATCTTACCCTTCATCTCTTTCCCTCACCCATTCCATCAGTCTATGTGCCTTATTGCCCACAATGTAAAATCAATAAACAACACGAGAGATACCGAAAGTCTGCATACAGGAACCTATGGAGTGTTCACAGCTGTAAGATAAAACCAACAGGTTAATGTGTGGGACATATCTATCCTAGGAGATATGGATGTAGATGTGGACCACAGGAGAAGAGAAGACTAGAAAGACAGCCTAAAGAGTACTTGAAAAAATCCCCATCAGCCCGCTCAATAGCGGAGCATCGTCATCTGGGTTATATGGTTGAAAATTGTGGTGTCCAGTGTGCCCTTCCTTAGGACCAACCCAAGGCTAGCAGAACTTGGACCACAATATTACTACTTGAATTGGAGAGACTGCTTTTTTTGAGGTGCAGGTCACCCTCAGTTTAGGTGTAGGTGTCTTGAAGGGAGGCGCTGGTCACATGGGTCCAGTCCAGCTTTTCCTGGGGCTGACAGGGTTCTTTAGCGCCCACCTTGGAATACTGACCTACCCCTTTAGGCTGGCACTTGTTGCCCCAAATGACACCATGTCATCTTTTCCTATGACCCCTATGACTGCCACTCTTGTGGTCGCCATTGTTGAACAAACCTTTTTGTGGACTATTAATAGTCTGATTTTGGTTTGTAAATGAAACGTATGTTTTCCCCTTTTTTCTTCTTTTTTCTAGTGCGTGGCCTCCTTCACTCTGAGCCAGTGCCAGGTGAGGTGAGGTTGTTCCTCCCTACAATTTGGGTGAGTTGATTACTATAGGATTAATCAGTGCACAAGGCACATACGATAGCCCTTTTTGAATAGCAATAATAATTGTTATCTCTTTTCTGCTAATTCTTTACACACAGGAGAAGACACACCATTTTCTCAAATTGAGGATTTGGAGAAAATCAGTAGTTTTCTTACACAGTAAGTAAATGTTGCAGTAGTGCATCATAGGTCCTGAAGAAAGCCTATCCAGGCTGAAACATGTCGACCAATTTACATTCATGGTGAATAGCAATTCCTTGCATGCTATTTTTCACTCTGCTTTTATCCATACCACCTTGATGGTCAGACCCAATAAAGTTTTTCAAATGACATCAAGATAGGTATTTTTAGAACACGTGGGTTACAAAATTTTTTGTCCCTTTCTTTTCTCACAATCTTTTCGAGCACTGCAACTTAACCCTCTCAGTCTGCACTTTATCATCTTGATTGGTTGAGGGTCAACATTGTGGTCCAAGTTCTGCTAGCCTTGGGTTGGTCCTAAGGAAGGGCACACTGGACATCACAATTTTCAACCATATAACCCAGATGACGATGCTCCGCTATTGAGCGGGCTGATGGGGATTTTTTCAAGTACTCTTTAGGCTGTCTTTCTAGTCTTCTCTTCTCCTGTGGTCCACATCTACATCCATATCTCCTAGGATAGATATGTCCCACACATTAACCTGTTGGTTTTATCTTACAGCTGTGAACACTCCATAGGTTCCTGTATGCAGACTTTCGGTATCTCTCGTGTTGTTTATTGTTAAGTTGGGGGACAAGGTACCAAAAGGTCTATAAATACGACTCCCCTGAGGCCCTCTCTCACCCTTTGTGTTTAGATTCACAATGTAAAATCCCCTTTGGGGTGCTAAGTATTGATTATGAGCTGCAGCTTTACTTAACACTTGGCATTCCTGCCTCTTAACTGTAATTGAGGATGTAAGACAGTGTTCATCTAATTGTCTAGGCTCATGATTTTTTGTCTCCACTGGTTTCTTATCACTTTTATTGGCCTTGAATGAAGACAACCTCAGATGCATTGTGTGGGTCCTGCCCCACCGGCCAAGCCAGTAGGAAGTCATGGAAAAAGCTCAAGGCTCCCCTGAACCCATTACTTGTCATAGGCACTCCCTTTGAGAGGGTAGGCATGCACATCATTAGATAACTGGACCCCATGAAAGGTTTAGGTAACAGGTTCATCTTTGTGGACATCTTTGTGGACAACACTTCTCACTACCCAGATGCCAACTCTCTGAGGTCAGTGACTTTACCTTCAGTGACACTGATGAGGATTTCCACCCAGTTGGTGTTCCCCAAAGAGGTAGTGTCTGACAGAGGCTCTAACTTAATGTCAGTGCCCATGAAGCCCATATGGGTTGAGTGTGGGGTAACTTACAAGTTCTTCACACCCTATCCCCTCTTAACAAATGGTTTTATGGAGAGATTCAAAAAGACCATGAAGGGCATGATAATGGGCCTACATGAGCCCATGAACTGTAATTGAGAAATCCTTATCTAAAGCCACCCTGTCAGAGGATGTGGTCAGTTACATACTGGCCCTTTGCAACCAGTTGTACCACTTCTATAAAAAGGCTAAAAGTAACTTTGAGGCCAGTCAAGAAGTTATGAATCTCTGGTATGACCATAAGGACATGCTGATGGAGTTTTATTCCGGCCAGAAGGAGTAGGTTATGGATCCTGTGGAACCCCGATCTCTCCGGGACTGCTGAACAGGCCCGTATGAGGTGAAGGAGTAGAAGGGGGAGTCCACTTGGTCTATCTCATGACCCCTAGAAACCCCTTACGAGTGCTCCATGTAAACTGCCTCAAACAACACTTTGAGGGGTCTGAAGTTAGCATGTTCCCGATGACAGATTAGGGAGTGGAAGATGAGAGTGGTGAGCCTCTACCTGATCTCCTGTCAACCCATCACCTACTCTGACCCTAGAACAGCAGAGTGACTGTCACCAGTTACTGGACCAGTTCACTGCTCTGTTCTCCCTCACCTTTGGGCTCACACCCCTGTGTGTCTATAACATTGACACAGGAGACAGTCTAACTGTAACAATAACATTTACAGGTTTTCAGATATGGTGAGTACCAGTATCAAGGAGGAGGTCTCCAAGATGCCAGCCTTAGGGGTGATTCAGGCCTCCAACAGTCCCTGGTCCAATCCTGTGGTGTAGATAGTCAAGGCTGCCACAACGGATGCCACTCCAGAAGATAGGCTGGTCAACAGGGCCCTATATGAGAATGAAGCCTTCTGTGTGAACTTCTGTGCCATCTAGCTGTCTTCAGCTCCAGTTGGTAGTAACAACTGTGCAACCTCCAGGAGGTGCTTAAGACCCTGCAGCAGACAGGCCTGACTATCAAGGCCAATAATTGCCAGAAGGGACAGGGGTCAGTGGTTTATCTTGGCAATATGGTGAGCGGGGCAAGTTGGAGCCTCTCCAGAACAAGAATGAAACTATCCTGGACTGGCAACCTCCTAAAACTCAGACAGAAGTGACAGCCTTCCTGGGCCTCACAGGATACTATAGGAGGTGTGTTAAGGTTATGGCTATGGCACAATTGTTGCCCCCTTAACAAAGCTTACTTTGAAGACGCTGCCCAGGCAGGTAATCTAGATGAAGGCCTGTCAAAAAGCCTTTGATACTCCCAAGGAGGCCATGTGTACATCACCCAAACTAAAGGCTGCTGACTCCTCTAAGGTGTTCATAGTGTAGATAGACACTACAGGACATGACATGGGGCTGTCTTAGAACAGTTTAATGAGGAGAGCGTTAACCAACTGGTAGCCTTCAATAGCAGGAGGTTACTTGCATAGGAACAGAGGTGGAGTACATTTGAAAGGAAGGAGTTTTCTGTGGTCTGGGCACTGAAGAAGCTGATGACAAACCTGTTGAGGGCTCACTTTTGGGTTCAAACAGATCACAGTCCCCTCAGATAGCTCAAGCAGAGGAGGGATGAAAATCCCAAAGCGTTGAGGTGGTCCATCTCTGTACAGGGAATATACTTTACTGTGGAACACCATCCTGGTCAGATCATGCCAGTGCTGATGGTCTATCTAGGTTCTTCCACCTTTATTAAGAGAACTCCCAATGGATTGGATAGTTCTCCCTACTTTCAGCTAGGGAAAGATGTTAGGCCGGTCGGCCTTATGGTGGTCTTCCCCCTAACTCTTTGTCTTCCTCCTATGTTTCTGACCTAATTTTTTTGCTGGTATTGGGACTCTGCACACTTTACCAATGCTAATGTGCTTGTGCTCTCTCCTTTAAATATGGAAATATTGGCTTATCTCTAATTGGCATATTTATTTTACCTATAAGTCCCTAGTAAAGTGCACTACATGTACCGAGGGCCGGTATATTAAATGCGAGTGTAACAATAACTTAAACAGCCCTTTAAACATGCCATCAGTGATATTCACTGACCATGTCATGAATGATGTAACAGGTAACGTCATCAGCAGTGCATTGCAGAGGCGCAAGTTATAGTTAGCTGAACTAACTATAACAGCTAAATGTCTCTGGTTTTGTACGAGTAAAATGTCCAACTAACTATAACGTCCCTGAAACCTATGGTTTTTCAGTGAATTTCAATGGTTTTTTAAATGCTAGCTTCTAACTATAGCATCCCTGAAACCTATGTTTTTTTTTGAGTGAATGTTTACATATATATATACACACACACACACACACACACACACACAAGAACTGCAATTCCATGTTAATGTAATGAAAACATTAGTTATGCACACACATATTTATGTTGAGAATACACAGTGAAAGCACTTTCTGTACTATTAGTGCACCACATCACATTAACAATGTTACATCACACAAGTACATGAGGCCATGTGTAAAAAAAAAAAGAATATATATATATATATATATATATATATTCACTGAAAAAACCATAGGTTTCACACCTGTTATAGTTAGGAATTAGCATTTAAAAAACCTATTAAAATGAGTGATGTCCCTGACCATGTCATGAGTGATGTAATATGTGATGTCATCAGCAGTGCATTACACGCGCAAGTTATAGTGAGTCCAACTAACTAGAACGTGGGAATTTCAATGGTTTTATGTCAGTAAAACTTCCAGGTAACTATAACTGGTGTGAAACCTATGTTTTTTTCAGTGAATTTAATAGGTTTTTTAAATGCTAATACCTAACTATAACTAGTGTGAAACGTATGGTTTTTTTTCAGTGAATTTCATAGGTTTTTCAAATGCTAATTCCTAACTATGACTGGTGTGAAACCTATGGTTTTTTCTGTGAATTTCATAGGTTTTTTAACTGCTAAATCCTAACTTTTTATAGGGCCTTATACCTATGTGTTTTTTAGTGAATTTCTAAGGTTATTTTTTCTCAAATATCTATAGCTTAGAAAGGTATGTTTTTCTAAAAATTAATCCTATATTGTATATTAATATAATATATATTTTTTTTAAAGTATATTAATTTTTTTTGTATATTTCACTCTGGGGCGCTCCCGGTGCGCATACCGGTGAGCGCCCCGGTGCCCGTACCGGGGCGCTTCCCGTCAGCGCACCAAAAAAAAAAAGAAAAAAAAATGAAGGAGTGAGCATGAGGAACGGGGACAAAGAGAGTGGTGTAAAGAGAAAGAGAGCTAGAGGGAGAAACACAGAGGGACTGTGTAATAGATAGTAAAACAGAGAAAGGGTATAAGAGGAACTAACTGAGAAAAGGAAAATGAATAAGGGAGCAAAAGAAGAGAAGAAAGAGGAAGAAAACTAAAGCAGAGGTTCTGGGAGAATATGAATGGGTGATGAAAGTAAAAGGAAGGAGAGTAAAGGATGGGGGATGACAGGTAGTGACGGAACCAGAGAAAAGGAACAGTGATGACGGAGGGAAAGAAAATAGCAGTGAGTGTAAGTAAAGAGGAGTGAAAGAGGGTGGATAAAAGTGAATAAGGGTAAGACATGGGGAGTGACAGAGAGAAAGAACAGAGACAGTAAAGGAAGGAGTGTTAGAAAGGGACTAAGTGAACCAGAAAAAAAGGTAAGTGAGGGAGTGTGGATGAGCAGGGGCACTGAAAGAAGTTGAATGTGGTAGGAAAGTAAGGAAAAGAGAAGTAAATATGGAGGATAAGAATAAGTGAGGGAAGCAAAGTAAGGAAACAGGGGTGAGGTAGGGTGAGAGAAAAGTAGTGAGGTTAATGCAAAGGGTGATGACAAACTACATTTTGTATTCATACATACCATATAATTAATGAAAACTTACTTGCATCTTTGAACTACACTTTGTATCTGTGAAAGACAAAAGTAAAAAATCAAAAAAAGTGTACTAAGAAATAAAGCAATAGTGAAGGATACAAAAACAGAAATGAAGTAATGTAGAAAGACAAAAAATAGGGAAAAAGAAATAGAAGGAGAACAAATTACTGAAGAAAAGTAAGATACTAAAAGAATGTGAGATACCAAAACAAAATCAGGAAAGAGAAGAAAGTAAAAGGAAAATGAGTGAAAAGGAAAGGAGTCTAAATGAGGATCCATTAATAGGAAAGTTGAATGGAAGATGACTGAGAGTGAGTGAAGGGGAGTCACAGAGTGAAGGAATGAAAGGAATGAGGTTAATATAGAATGATAGAGGAAAAAGGAGTGAGAAAGTAAGTACACAGAAAGACAAAGGGAAGGACTGAGTGAACTGCAGTACAATGAGTGAGAAAGGAAAAAGAGTAAAGGAGCAAAAGAAGGAAAGAGAGGGGAAGAGAACTAAAGCAGTGGTTCTGAGAGAATATGAGAAAGCTGAAAAGTGGTGGAAGGGAGAGAGGAAATGCAGACAGTTGAAATTAGATTGAGGAGTTGTGAAAGAAGTGGAGTAAAGGAACAGTGATGAAACAAAGTGAAAGAAAGGCAGTGTAAGTGAGTAAAGAGAGCTAAATAAGGGTGGGAAAAGGAAAATGAGTGTGAGACAATGGGAATACAATATAAATTACACAATGCAAACTATAGAATGACTTATACAATATGTTACATTGTTTATTTTTGCTGGTCTCAGAATATATTGAATTTCACTTAAATTAGTGAGTTCAAACTCTTCATCATATAACAGCGGGAAAAAAAACCACAATCTAAAAGATTGTGTTTAAAAAAACCCATAAAAACATACAAATCATATATGTACACTAATCTTTGATTCACTTACTTTTCCTTGAGGCCAAATAGAAGATAGTGAAGGTCCTTTTGGTGGAAAAAAAGTCTGCTGTTCTCTATAACTTCCATTTCATCGACTTCCTATGAAAAAAGATCTAAGAACATCATACCTTACACTTTCCTTACGGCCAAATCGTGTCAGATATATGAGTATTTTTTACTATGAGATCCACTCACAGTACCTATATGAGATAAATAATTTTAAACATTAGACTAACTAACTAACTAACTTTTATTAACTACTCCCGTCTTCAAAGGTCAATTACCTTTACTAAAACTTTGGTTTTAAAAACACTAGGTAAGAATTTTTAAAGTCATAATGCAAACGTTGTTTATAAGTCAAATGAGAATCATTGCAGTAACTCCTACCTTCTTGACATTTTAAGTAGCATGTATAATGTCCTGATGTTATCGAAGGACCGTCATGATAAATAATAGCTACAGTTGTAAAGGTTCTTCCTGAAATTGATAACTGAGAAGCCACAAACTTTTTGATAGAAGTTGTCAATTTAGTTCCATCAGGTCTACATTGTTGGAAAACTAAAATGATATACTGACCATAACTTTGTATAAATAATGTGGATAGCATTGGACACTTACATTGGGTACACACCATATTATGATCTGCTGCTTTAACTAGATTTTTAAATGACACTGATTTACAGTCTGGTAAAGTCAAATATATAAATCTTTCAGTGTCTATTCTAGTAGTACTTGATGAACTACAGTTGTGGCAGTCATGCTGCCATTGATAAGAAAGGCTAAAAAGATTATCTACATCTACACCTTCATCTTCCAAAACACCAAACATATGCATTAAAAATTCCTGACAATCCTGCTGAATGTTCTGTGAAAATTTATCTTGACCAGAACACATATTAAAAATATTTGGAATTTCTGTTACACTTTCTATTTTTGCTCTATCACTGCTACATTTCTCAAACACAGAATTCAATAAACCACACAATCTTTGATCCCAATTTTCAACAATCTGTTCTTGTAAAGTTTGAAGAAAAAAAACAACATTAACCACTACATTAGCATAGCAGTTGACACCAGAACTGTTTTCAAACTGAAATCCAACAACATTTTCATCAGAATCCTTTTTCTTTCTGTTTTGAATTACAGTTTCATCTACTTTTTGTCTTTTTGCTACTACCTCACTGCAATTATTCTCATTTCTTCTTTTTCGGCCTACCACACGTTTTTCAAACAGAGGATATTGAGGCAAATGTGGAGCATACTCTCTTCTTAACCTATTGTATTCTTTAAGACAATCTAGATCTGCCCAAATCTTTGTCTCATCACACTCAATCAAGTACAATCCTGATAAAGTTCTGACTCGTGATAATGCCACATATGCCATACCCTCTTTAAACACAGATCTTCCAATGTTCACCAAAGCACTATCTACACTTAAACCTTGAGATTTATGAATTGTCACTGCATATGCCAAACAAACAGGAAACTGTTTTCGGCGAACATATAAGTCTTTTACAAGCAAAAATCTAGCAGAACAACAACTGATTTGTTATACTTGCTCAATGCCATCAAATTTTATTTATAAAAATTCAATTCCATCTCTATTTCTATAATTCACAAAATCAACAACATAACCCATTGCTCCATTTACCAGACCTCTTTCAACATTTAAATTCCTTCTCAAAATGATACGACAATTTAAACACACATTCAGAGTCTTTTCAAAATCAGCTGTTTTAGAAATACTTTTCTCTAATGAATCCAATTTTCTTTTCAAATTTTCTGTCAAAACAATTGTTGCACCCATATGCTCTATTTTATCTATTGCGTCCACTTTCACAATTTCTTCATTGTCTAACTTTAACATTTTGTTGTTGAAGATGGAACATTCTTGCAGAGTTGACATCAAACATATCCCAGATTTCTTCTCAGTCATTTAAAAAAAAATATTCTCTGGAAGAATATTTTCATTTGGATACAAATTTGAAATTAATCGAGCATGTAAAGCTTCTTTCCCAAGCTCACTTACTTTTCCGATTCTTACATCTTGTAGAATATTTTTATAATCTTCATCCTTTGCCTGTCGCATATTTTGAAGCAGTTCAGCATATTTAAAATTTAACCATATATTAATGTTTCCAATGCTTCCAAGGGACTTCCTGGTATCTTCATGCGTAAGCATTTTAAACACTGGTAGTCCTTTTACTGGAGTCAACTGCAGTAGATCTCCAAAAACAATAATGTGTTTTCCTCCAAATAACACATCATACTATGTTCTAAGAATTTCTTGCATTCTCAAATGCACAAAAGCAAACATTGGATTTGAGACCATGCTTACTTCATCAATGATAAGAAGTTTTATTTTCTTCAAGACTCTGGAAACTTCAGAACACGCATCTCCAGATAGCTTGTTGTAATGCAATTTATTATCATGCTCAACTGGCAGCATCAGTAAACGATGTAGAGTAATCCCTTTAATGTTATGTGCTGCCAGTCCAGTTGGAGGGGTTACAACACAAGACAGCGGTGATTCAGTCCTTTTATGCAAATAAGTTGCAATGGCTTTAATCAGAAAACTTTTTCCTGTTCCTGCTTCTCCACTTACGTACAGTCGAACAGGCTTAAATGATGTACATGAGCACACTTTTTTCTCATGTCTGAATCCATGTTCAATCTGTTCTGTAACTTCGTCATATATCTTTTTCTGCTCAATGTTTAGTTGCTTTACCAAATCTTCTAAGTTAACTCCATCCTCTTGAGCTTGTTCCATAGCTCTTTCCACCTCATCCATGGCAGTTGCAGCTTCATTTTGGATAATTGGTCCTCCTAGTGGATCCTGACTCAATGAAGTAGAACTCTGACTGTCTTGAGAACTGTCTCTAGCAATCTCTTCAGCAATTGTGGTTTCTTGCACTATTTCTTCGTTCAACATTTGCAGATAATTTGGAAAAACAGGACATTCTATGGTATCCTTAGTTGCATTAAAAGAGTCTTCATAACAGAGAATATCTCCAAGTAGTTCCTCTTCTGTACGCCATGGCTTAAAGAGTTGCAAAAGAGCTAAATAGTAAATTTCTCTTTTGTCTGGAGCTTCGCAACTCAATTTTCGATGTTTAATCAAATGGCCTTTTCTCTGCTTCACTAGACATCCTTCATACCCAATGACAGCATATTTTCCATTATTGATATCTTCTGTGATGTTCGTCTTATAACTGTAGTTTTGCAGAACTTCATACAAACAAGTGTTCTCAAGGTGAGTACTTCTATTTGGATAGTATGTATCCAATATATTTGTCTTCAAAATATCTGTACTGTTTGGTTCTTTCTCCGCCAAATATTCAATTTCTTGTACAGATTTCATAACTCGGCTTGGTGTTGCAGCAAGACCTAGACTCACCCAAATGATTGTTCTTGATTTGGCAAAGAGACTTGCTGATGATAACCGATCAGAACATTCATATGCTCCAATTTCTCGATGCGACAACATCTTCAGACTGAAACTGTATAATTTCTTGCTTAGACTCTTTTCATGTGAAATGTCCTCCCACATTTCCTTCAGTTCTGTCTTTTCTTTTTTTGTGATGTAAGATGTCACATATCGAGCCACAGCAATAGAGTTGTCAGCAATGAACTGAATATCCATGTTAGCATTCCACATGGACAAAATCACTGGGTTGTAGTCGTTGATGTACTTGGACTCTTCGTATCTTTTTAAATTATATGTATTTTTGGGTGATTTCCTCGTCACAGTATGTCGTAGAGATGACATCAAATTATTTACTCTTCCCTTAGAAATCACTGGTCGTGGAAACGCAAAACGACATTTCGTGTAGTACTTTTGATTTTTTTTAAATTTTCGACGACAGTACTTTCTACAACGATGAGATTGAAAACGTAAAACTTGTTGCCTTAAACTGTTTTCTTCAGTAGTTTTCGGAACAGCACATGTTGAATACTCTTCAATGAAACTCATCACTGTTTCATCCGAATCTGATCCAAATTTGGGTGCATCTTTATTCCATAACAACTTATGTATATGAGGAGCACCTCTTGCTTGATATTCCTTCCTCCAAATGAAATCCAAAACCTCTCCAAGGGGAGGATTTTTTTTGTTGGTAATAAAAGACATCATAGCTTCAAATCTATGATTAAAATATCTGCAAACATTCACTGGATCCAAAGAACACAGTTCTCCAGGTGTTTTCAATTCTATATTTTGTATGTTTCCAATTGCTTCTCGTAGAAATTAAAGTAAGTCGTCCCATGCATACTCAGCATAGCTAAGAGTGAGGAACCATGTAGGAGTTCCTAAGTTTCTTAGCATACATTTCAATTCCCCATGACGACGGAACCAATACTCGTTTGTTCCACGCTGGCATGCCATGAGATTGATTAGCTGAGATTCCAAAATACTGTCTTGCAGATTGACTTTCTCCATAAAATCCCTCGCCGAAACATTTTGCAGATGAGCTCCACTTTTTAGTATATGATTAACTGCATAAGAAAGCCCAGACAAATCACTTTCATACAGTAGATGAAACAAATACGGAATGCATTGACGAAACCTTGGATCTTCAGCATATAATCTTAAAGTCCGGTATTCAGCTACAGGAATTTGAACTGGTCGATCGTCATATCACCCACCTCGACCTGTTGGAAATAACTGTGGAAAACAATGAGCTTCCAAACTTTCTTCCCATACACTAATAGGACTTCCTTTTGCTGCTTTCATTTGAAACAAGTCAATTGCATTCCCCATTACTTCTTTTGGAATGCAAAGGATGAACAGTATAATGTTCATATATTTCTTCACTTCTAGACACATCAACTTTTTCAATTTGGCCAACTGAACAATCACTGTCTTCTTCTGTGGCTGTTTCCTCTGCTCCAACACTTACATCTTTATAGTACTCCTTGTTTTTGACCAAATACAACGTTGCCTTTTTGACTTTCCTAACATCCACTAAATCTTGCCGGATTTTCTTACTCTTTGTCGGAACCCTATTAACTAGAATAACCAGAGGATCCTCTTCTACTCTTTCTACTCCAATTGTATCAATATTTTTCTTGACATCTATACACAACTCTTCCCTTTAATCCTCTTTGTAAATCTGTAGGAGGTAATTTCCCTATCTTAGGCTTCATGCGAACAATAGCTTGAAAAGGATGGACACATTGAATCAAAATTGATTCATAAGTATTTAAATCCATCAATTCAGAAGGAATATCAATCAACTGAAGATTATTATGAGCAGCTCTAGCAGGCATTCTATTTTCATTTAATTTTTTCAAACATTAATTATAAATACGCTGATCAAAACTCAAATCAAAAGAATTCTCAACCAACAAATAACTTAGAAAATCCTTCCATTCACTTTTATTTTCCAGTTCACATTTTGCATATAAATCAACTAACCTAGTCTGAATCTTATAATGAGTCCGTCGACAACACACACAAGTTAAATTAGGCCTTTCACTTGATTTCACCTTAAACTTGGTAATTTCCTCCTCAAACTTTTCTGTACTTGAAATCTGTACATTGTCTTCCACATTACCATCCATTACTATATCCATTTCTACACTGTCCTCTTTGTTCCCAAAATAACAAAACTCAATTTCTTCACAAATAGTCTTCACATCTACTTCAGATCCATGCAAAAGAGCACTGTTTAACTGTTTAAGCTTAAGTGCTGGACTTTTTGCATAATACAACCTTCTCACTAATTTCCTCACCTTATTATGATGCACTGCTAACATCCTAAAATGATGAAAAACACTCTGACATACTTTTCTAGAAAGACAAGGCAGTGAATGCCCATGCAAACCTGTGCTTTCTCTCACTCTGCAAGGATCTAACTCTTGCAAGATCTTCATTTTTTGTTTTAGACTTTTCTTACTATATGTACGTAAGAAATTTTGAAGCAAATCAATTGAATCCTGTCGCACACTACAAATACTACTGCACTTCCATGTGTACACTGGACCCTTAGAACGTCTCCCTAAAACTTCATCAGCTAACACCTCTTCTGTATCTCTAGACACAAGTTTCTCTTTTTCCATCACACAACCATCTTTCACCTCATATCCTCGACCACTGGTGTCAACTGCACGCACCAATTCATTTTCCTGAAAGTAACTCTCCTCATTAAAAAAATGGCTCAGAACTTGAACTATGCATCCATTCTCCAGAAAATGCTTCACAAAAATTAGTCTGATTAATTATTCTTTTCCATCTACTGTTCGATTTGAAAACATCAATTGCCTTATTAAGTATCCTAATTCTATTGATTACTAAAATAAATAATTTTTTCTTAACTTCAAAAGCCTGATGAACAATCTTCTCTACACTTTTCTTTTTCTTGTAAAAAGCAGCTCTCTGTTTACCTTTCTTTTCATTTTTTAGCAAATTTAAAACTACCATATTGCGAAACATTCGTCTACGAATGTCCCTAAATTGATTTAACCTTCTATTGCTATCCATACTCTTCTCTCCTGCTCCAGTAGAGACATTTTTTGAGGGTCTCCCCTTCCTTTTCAAATATGTTCTCTCTTTCTGGATCTTCACATTACCATTAACATTTGTTTTTGTTTCCATAGGGCGGTCGAACTCACTTTTAGCCCGAACGGCTGAATGGATTACCACCAAACTGGGCAAAATTGTAGGGATTGGTAGCCCGATGTGCCTTTGCTATGTCTCAAGACATGTGCTCCAGTGGATTTTGAGTAATTTAGGTTCAAAAAAATATATATATCTATGGCAGCGCCCCGGTACGCGCACTGGGGCGCGCACCGGGCGCGCTATGCGACTTGCACACGGAAAGCTGTTTGGCTCTCGGGTGTCTGTAAACATTTGAAACAGTCCGGAGCGGCCACCATCTTGTGTCTCGGTAGGATCGAGACACAAGAGGTGGCCAAAACAAAGGGGGAAATGATCATAAGGCGGCAGGGTAGACCCCCCTGACCCCCTAGGTTTGATGTGGGGGCTATAAAAGGGCGTTTTGCGTGGGGGGAGCACCCGGTACGCGCACCGTGGAGCGCACCAGGGAGCGTACCATGGGGGGAAAAGAAAGACAGACTTTTCAAAAATTGTATGTTTATTAATTGCTCTTTTTGTTGTTTTTTTTTATTAAGTACCAACATGTAGGCACCAATGCAGAGTCTAAAATTTAATATACACCGTCTCCTTTGTAGATATCTTGCATGTTGTTACAGAATTTATTGTGGTATATGGAATTCATAGTGTAGTCTGTCAGGAAAGCAGAAACACCATGGAGGCAAGAGATGATAAAGAGATGTTAAATACACATTGGAGATGATATAGTGGGAGAAAGGAAGTAACTATGAGCAACATTAAAGTTGCACAGTATATTTAAAAACTAATTTAACATTATAATCAATTTGCTACTAGTACATATAAAAATGAATAATGTCTCAAACAATTTTTGAATTATTAAATATAAATTTATTTTTCTGATTTGTTTTCAAAATTAAAAAGAACTTCTAATAATTCTTGGTCAGATTGTGTCTCATTTTCAATTAAGAAATCCACAGCTTCAACACATTGCAGAAGTTCTATGTCCATTGATTCATCAACGAATTCTGATTCATTATCTGTATCTTGGTTGCATTCTGCAACAATTTCCACGTTATTTTTTTGTTCTCCTTCCATTTCTGTGCTGTAAAATGAATTTTAAAAAAATATATCAGTACAGATAGGGCACTGTTAGGTTTAAGTACAGACAGGTAGTTTGGTTTTTTAAACAGTGATTTTTTCTTTGGGCAGTGTATGGTATCAGACTAGAAGTAGAAATATCAAAAAATGTATGTGAAAAAGTCTAAGTCAATTCTTAATTATACAAGCAAGCCTAACTCCATCCATACGTAAAACAGAGAAGTCTATTTTATTCTATAAGTATTAAAGAGGGATAGTATATAACTATCAGAAAATGTGTTCCTAATTAACTTAAAGTACAGAACATACTTCAGTTTTTAAAATAAAATCTTACCTTTCAAATAGAAGTTTAAGTTCTCAGTTGAAATGCACTTGATATGTACTTCAAGAAGTAGTAGTCAAAATGGCTGTGTTTCTCTCTCTTTCTTTATATATATTCAGTTACATAACCAATCAAATGTCATGAAATAATAGAAGATATTGAAAGTAGCATTTTGATTGGTTGTCAATTCTAATACTTCATAAGAGTTTTGGTTAGGTAATGTACCTCAGGATATTTAATCAGGCTTACAGCATAATTTTCTCAATGAAATACCATCAAATTTGGGGAAATGGTAGGGACTGCTATGTAGTAGGGGCTATTCTATATTTGATGAAAGTGTCTGTAGTGGTTTTTCTGTAAATTACTTTCCCACCTTTTTTTATCGAGCGCTTACTGGTGTGCTCCCCGGTATGCGAACTGGCAGCATTATGGGAGTCCTCCATTTTGAGTATTGGTAGAATTGAGACACAAAATGGAGGACAAACAATGTTCGGAATGGGTAGAAGGGGGCACGGTAGACACTTTGTGACCCTCTAGGTTTTCGGAGTGGGGATTAGGATGCTGATACATGCAAAAATAAAAAATAAAAAAATTAAAAATTTCGCAGGGGGAGCGCCCGGTACGCGCACCAGTAAACGAACCGGGAAGCGTACTTTGGTGAAAAAAAAAAAAGAAAACATTTTATAGCTTTTGAAATTTGCTATTAAAAAACCATTGAAATTCACTGAAAAAACCATAGGTTATAGACCATATATAGTTAGGAATTAGCATTTTCAAAACCTTGAAAATTCACTGAAAAACCATAGGTTATAGACCATATATAGTTAGGGATTAGCATTTACAAAACCTTATTTTACTCGCACAAAGCCATTGAAATTTGCATATATAGTTAGTTCCACTAACTATATATCACGCACCCGCAATCCACTGCTAATGATGTCACATATTACATCATTCATGACATGGTCAGTGACATCACTGATGACATCACTGATGACATCGCAAATGACATCACTGATGACATCACTGATGGCAACATCCAGTGACTGTATGTGTCTGCAAAGTTAAAATATGTCTTACATATTGAAGAATGAGTGGATGTATAAGTGTCTGGATGAAGGATTTAGTAGGTGCATGACTGACTGTATGAGTGACTGATTAAATGTGTCTCACTGAGTGCATGGGTTAGTGACTAAACTGTCTTAATTTGTGCATCATTATGTCTGTTGTTCTGTAAACTGCTGCATGTGTTGATCAGTAGCTATATGAGTAACTGTATGGGTTATTGATTGGTTGCCCAAGTATTTGTATGGGAGACTGAGTGTGTGTGTGGGTGGCTGGGAGGTGTATGACTCTGTGCATAGATGTGTGAACAGTTGATTCACTAGATGTATGGGTTCGAAAGTGCATGTGGAAACATCTGTATGGGCGGTTGACTGTGTGCATGAGTGTATTGGTGAGTGAATGGATAGCTCAGTGCTACATGTCAAAGTAAGTACATATGTAAAACACAATACATGTGAGAGTTGACATATATAAATAACTGTGCATAAGAGCCAGTGAATGTGTGAGTGGCTGTATAGATCATTGTGAACTTCAATCAAGGATTGTATAAAAGAGTAAATATGTGTTAGTATATGTTTGAATAAATAAGTTGTGTATAACTGTATAGTTGAGGAAATAGAGGTGTGATTGAATCTTTGCATGACTGACTAGGTGTGTCAGTAACTTCATGGATGAGTAACAGTCTGTGAGTGTCTGTTTACACTGATTGCATCTAAGGTTATATTAGAATCTGAAGAGGTTCATCGTATTATCACTTGAATGATATTATCAGTGATGTGATGAGTAATGTCAAATGAGATGTCATCAGTGATGTCATTTGAGATGTCATCAGTGATGTCATCAGTAATGTCACTGACCATGTCATGAATGATGTAATATGTGACATCATTAGCAGTGGATTGCGGGTGCGCGATATATAGTTAGTGGAACTAACTATATATACGAATTTCAATGGTTTTGTGCGAGTAAAATAAGGTTTTGTAAATGCTAATCCCTAACTATATATGGTCTATAACCTATGGTTTTTTCTGTGAATTTTCAAGGTTTTGTAAATGCTAATTCCTAACTATATATTGTCTATAACCTATGGTTTTTTCAGTGAAAATATATATATATATATTCCAATCAAAAGCTCCCAACATTGAAGATGCAGCACAAGGTGTGTCTTGAGTCATTTATTGGCAAGCCTGCATTATCAAACAACTTCGCGGACACAGTTCAGTCTGCCATATGATCCTTATGTGTTATGGGTGTCCTCTCACCCTTGTTCTCAGGATGGCTCACCTGGAGTTGAAGCGGCTAGCAGTGATAACACTCATGGTGTTCTTTTAAATCCCACCCTGTTGGCTTGTCTGCTAAGTGCATTGTGGTTGTTTGAGTCTTTTATTAATTCAATCTGCCAGTGGCTGCCGTTGCTTAATCTCCTTCACATTTAAATAAAAAGTCCCTAATGGGTTACTGCATAACTTACAAGGTAGTTTGTCCTGCTATGTTTTCACCTCACCAATGCACATACCACTCCATATGCGCCATCCTCATGACAGCACTAGACCCGCACTTCCGCAGGGGGGCATCTTCATGACCTGGGAAGGGCGCTACTTATTCCAATCAAAAGCTCATCTTCACTCATTTATTGGCAAGGCTGCAACTGCTCTGATTGTAGAAAAACCTGTAGTTGAGCTTGCTGTATGCTACTTCGTCATAAAGTTTTTGCTGCCGGGGCACAATGTTGCCCCCATTGTCACTGTTTCATTATTTTCCTTCGTTTTTTAAATCAAATTGTTGATCTTTATTTTTTATGATCTTTTCCTTTATTGCCACCACTCTGTTAAGTTTTTTAATTTGCGTTATTATGGATTCATGGAATAGGTCGATGGAATCCCTGATCATGATAGAGTAAAACAAGGGCTTAGGTTTGAACGGGTATGTTGTGTATCCATTGTGGTATCGCAAGCTGCTAGCATTGGCCTTGTATCAATTGCAGTCCCGCTGGCATTCTCATTCCAAAGCTCTTCCATAGTTTGGAGCAGCATTTGATCTATTTGCGATAACGCTGTTTTGTTGGACATCTCATCAAAATTTGAGTCTCTGCGAGCATTATTTTGTTCTTTATTTGTCTTCATTTGTGTATGATATTTCTTTCATTTTAATTTTCTGACCCCTTTGTAGATATCTAATCTGGTTGTTGCATAATCGAAGTTTACTCCCGGGGCATATGATAGTCCCAAATTTACCATATTGGTCTCCTGCCTTGATAAAGTCACATTGGTCAAGTTGATAATTGTATTGTTTGATGTCCTAGTCTGATTCGGTTGTGTTACCATACTACCCTGCCTCCTTTCTTGTTCGGTTTTTGAATGCCTCTTGGTGGCCCTGTGCCTCTGCCGGCCCTTGTAGTAGGCATACCTTCTGTGTTGTTCCTTAGTTGTGGCCTCTGGCGAAAGGTTTGCCTTTTTTCAATGCAGATAAAATTTAGTTCTTCCCCCGGTGATGGTTTAGGTGTTTGTCTTTCTTCACTTGTTTTGTGCTTCTAGGATTCAGACTCACTTTCTCCCAATGAGCTTGCCTCAGATTGTGATGTATCAATTTGACCTCTGTGTCCTCTTAATGTCTTGGTTTGTCCCTCTACACTTTTGAACTTCGATGTCCTAATGGCTTCGCAAAGGTAAATATCTGTCCTAGTTCTAATCCTGTTTGTCCCGTAAAAATGTAAAAGCCTTTCTTTCTTTGATCTTGTCCTCATTTTTTCAACTCTCACCATAATTTCTTTACGTAGTTTAACTTGTTCATCCATAGATTCCATTTTATCCAATTCCTCATTGATGTCTTCAATTTCCTTTAATAACTTCGCTCTGTCAATGTCTGCATATTTGATTCGTATGAGTGTAAGTTTCCTGGATGAATCAAGATTACAATTTGCCCACTCTCTCATAAGATCCGGATTGGGGTTCTCATAACTAGGGGCAGTGAGGATTCTTAGCCCTCTAGGTATCCTCCCCACATCTCTATATCTTTGGAGGGACCGTGACTCCCACCATTTATTTTGTTCTGCCTTCGTCTTTTTTCTAGCACTCTGACTTTGTCCCTTATTGAGTCATT
Organism: Lissotriton vulgaris; assembly: GCF_964263255.1. Lineage (NCBI taxonomy): Eukaryota > Metazoa > Chordata > Amphibia > Caudata > Salamandridae > Lissotriton > Lissotriton vulgaris. Next base: position 143,212 of record NW_028247957.1, read on the forward strand.
TACAATTGGATTTGTTGCCGCTTACCCCGAAACTTTCAAGACAAGCGCTGGTCGGAGCACCCATTAGTTTTGAAAAATTCAAGTAGATTCGTCAAACAGCACCAAAGATATTGGCAAAAGAAAAAACGCTTTTCCTATTGAAATTAGGTCCTAACAGAAGATGAGAGGAGCCCTCCATTCATTTTGAAGATTTCGCAAAGAATTGTCAAACGCCGCCCAAGATATTGGCAAAAGAAAAAAACGCTTTTCCTATGGAAATTAGGTCGTAACTATAACTACCTACAGGCAACCGCCAGTAGGTAATGACGGTTGCCAGTAGGTAGTTCGTGTTAGGACATAATTTCCATAGGGAAAGCGTTTTTTTTGTGCTAATATCCGTGACGCCTTTTGATGAATCTTCGCAAAATTTTCTAAACTAATGGGGTGCCCCGGTCAGCTCCTCTCAAGAAAAAACACTTTTCCTATGGTGTAGGTCCTAACTATAACTATCTACGGGTTGTTATAGTTAGGACCAAATTTCCAAAGGAAAAGCGTTTTTTCTTTTGCCGATATCGTTAGCGGCATTTGACGAATCTTCGTGCAATTGTCAAAACTAATGGGATGCTCAGGTCATCTCCTGTCTTAAAAGTTTCAGGGTGATTCATTAAACGAGGGCAGAGAAAAAAGGGGAGTCTCTAAACGCGTTTTCCCCATGTTACTATCTATAGGAATTTTTAGAACAGGCTACAGCCCGAACTCCTGAACGGAATTACACCAAATTTGGCAAAAAGGTAGCTCTTGGTTCAGAAATCAACCTTTTTTTAAATGGTGTAAATCCGTTAAGTAGTTCCTGAGAAATTTTAAAAATTAAAATATCAATGTCTGAGCACCAAGGATGATTTGAGAATCCTCCTGAGAACAGGCTTCATTTTGATTGGCTGCCAACACTCCAAACCAGAAAGTGTTGGCAGCCATCTTGTTACTCAGTAACTGAGTCACAAGAATACAGTAGAAAAAAGATGAAAAACAAGAAAAGGGGGTAGGGTAGAAACACCCTGACCCCTAGGCGTGCTCAGGGTTCCCACAAAGACTCCTAGGCCCACAAAATAGCATTAAAAAAAAATCTGCTGAATATATGCTGGGTGCGCAAATCCAGCATACTAAAAAACAAAAAACAAAGCGTGGCCTCCTGCGCTTTGTTTTCTATTAGTCCCTGGGTGGGCCAGGTCCTGTGGGCAATTCATAATTATGGTGTGGGGGACCCCACAGCCCAGGGCTGCCAGCTCCCTGGGGCTTTGCTCATAATATGCAGGGGCACTCGGTCCCCACGCCTTTTTACAAAAAAGGCTTTTTACAAAAAATGCATTGGTGGGCTCCTGCCCCACCCCCCCACACTGCCCTGAGAACTGCCTCCTCCTCAAGGCTTTGATTCAATAGGGTCTGGTGGCCTAGTTGGTCCCCCACAAGCCACTGGGATTGCCACCTCTCCGGGGCTCCAATAAAATTAGAGGAGTGGGCGCTCCTGCCTCCCCCACACTGCCCCGGGGACCACGACCTCCCTGGGGCACAAAATATGCAAATACAGGGGTCGATTGTGGGCCCTTGGGGCCCACCATCTCCCTGGGGATTTAAGGAGTTGGAGGAGGCCATGCGGCACCCTTCCTGGAGCCCTAGATTGCCCTGGGGACTGCCATCCCCAGGGCCAGCTCCTGAACTGTCCCGGGGTGCCCACCCCCTGGGCATTGCCGTTTGCTATTGCAGGGCAGGAGCGGCCCCCCTCCGAAAAGAAAAAAGTAAAGGCTGGCCGGGACCCAGGGGATGGATACCCAGGGAAGAGGGGCCCTGACCCCCCATCCAAATATTTGATTATTTAAAAAAGAAAAACAAGGCATTAGCCTGGGGGATGGGGTCCCCAGGACCGATTACGGCCTCAGGAGGGGTGCAGCGTGGGCCCCACTCCAAAAAAAAGAAAAGGCTGGCTGGACCCTCAGGAATGGAGTCCACAGGGCCCCAAAAAATAGTAGGAGAAGGGGGGCCACACAGCCCATTTCTGTCAAAACCATAAAAAAAGAAAAGCCAGCATTTTGCCAGAGGCACCGCCCCCTCCCTGCACCATTCTGCAAACTCACCCCCTGGCGGGTTCTGCTCTTCTCTTGCCTCTTTCTGAACCTCATTCTCTTCTTTCTGCACCTCTCTTGCTTCTTTGTGCACCTCACTTGCTTCTTTCTCTTCTGCACCTCTCTTGCTCCTTTGTTCACCTCACTTGCTTCTTTCTGCATATCTCCTACCTCATTCTAGAGCTCTCTTTCCTCTTCCTGCAACTCTGTTGCTTCTTTCTGCAATTCTCTTGCCTCTTTCTGCACCCTTTTTGTCTCTTTCAGCACCTCTGTTGCTTCTTTCTGTACTTCTTTTGCCTCATTGTGTGCCTCTCCTACCTCTTTCTACATCCCTCTTGCTGCTTTCTGCACCTCAGTTGATTCTTTCTGCACTGCTCTTGCTACTTTCTGCACCTCTTTTGCAAACTTCTGCATCCCTCGTGACTCTTTCCGTACCCCTGTTCCCTTTTTCTGTACCTCTTGTGCCTATGTCTGTAGTTCTCATGATTCCTTCTACACCTTACTTCTTTTGTTGTCTTTTTCTGCACCCCTGTTCTCTTTCTGCACTTGTCTTCCCTCTTTCTGCACCTCTCTTGCTTTTTTCTGCACTTCTCTTGCTTCTTTCTGCACCTCTCGCTTCTTTCTGCACCTTTTTTCCTTTTCTGCATCACTCTTGCCTCTTTCGGCTGTTCTCTAGCCACTTTCTGTACCTCTCTTACCTCTTTCTGCACCTGACCTGCCTTTTTCTGCACTTCTTGCTTCTTTCAGTAATTCTCTTGCCTTTTCTGCACCTCTCTCGCTTGTTTTTTTTACCTCTCTTGTGTCTTTCTGCACCTCACTTGCTTCTTTCTGTACCCCTCTTGCCTCTTTTTGCACCCTTCTTTTCTCTTACGGCATCACTCTTGTGCCTTTCTGCATCCCTGTTCTATTGTTCTACATCTTTCTTGCCTGTTTCTGCACCTCTCTTACTCTTTCTGTACCTCTGTGGTCTTTTTCTGTACTTTTCTTGCTCTTTCTACACCCTTTGTGCCTTTTTCAGCACCTCTGTTGCTTCTTTCTGTACTTCTCTTCCTTTTTTCTGAACCCCTCCTGCCTCTTTCTATACTTGTCTTGCCTCTTTGTGTACCTCTCATACGTTTTTCTGTAGCCCTCTTGTCTCTTTTCGTACCTCTGTTGGTTCTTTCTGCACTGCTTATGCTTCTTTCGATACCTCTGTTGCTACTTTCAGCAATTATCTTGTCTCTTTCTGTACTTCTCTTCCTTCTTTCTGTACCCCTCCCGCCTCTTTCTGTACTTGTCTTGCCTCTTTGTGCACCTCTCTTATATTTTTCTGCAGCCCTCATCCCTCTTTTTGTACCTCTGTTGGTTCTTTCTGCTCTGCGCTTGCTTCTTTATGGACCTTAATTGCCTATTTCTGTACTTCTCTTGCTTCTTTCTATTTCTCTGTTGCTTCTTTCTGCAATTCTCTTGCCTCTTTCTGCACTTCTCCTCCTTCTTTCTGTACTCCTCTTGCCTTTTTCTGTACCTTTTTAGCCTCTTTGTGCACCTCTCATACCTCTTTCTGTACCCCTCTTGCTTCTTTTTTCACCTCTGTTGGTTCTTTCTGCACTGCTCTTCCTTCGTTCTGTACATCATTTGCCTCTTTCTGCACTTCTCTTACTTCTTTCTACACCTCATTTGCTTCTTTTAGCAATTCTCATGTAACTTTCAGCACACCTCTTGCTTTTTTCTGAAATTGTCTTGTGTCTTTCTGCACCTCTATTGCCTCTTTCTGCACCCCTCTTCCCTCTTTCTGCATCTCTCCCGCCTCTTTTTGCACCCATGTTCCCTGTTTCTACACCTTTCCAGTCTATTTTTTCATCTCTCTTTATTCTTTCTGTATCTCTGTTGATCTTTCTGCACTTCGCTTGCCTCTTTATGCACCCTCCATTCCTCTGTTAGCACCTCTGCAGCTTCTTTCTGCACTTCTCTTCCTTCTCTCGGAACCCTTCATGACTCTTTCGGGACCTCTCCTGCTAATTTGTGCATCTCCCCAACCTCTTACTGCTCCCTGTTTGCCTCTTTTTGCACCTCTTTTAGATCTTTCCACACAACTCTTGCTTCTTTATGCACTGCTCTTGATTCTTTCTGCACCTCTCTTATAAATGTATGTATCCCTCTTACCTCTTTCTGCACCCCTGTTCGCTCTTTCTGTACCTTTCTTGCCTGTCATTGCCTCTTTTGGCACCTCTTTTGCGTCTTCCTGCACTTCTCTTGCCTCTTTAAGCGCCTCTTTCCTGCCTGTTTCTGCACCTCTCTTACCCTTTCTGGACCTCTGTTGTTTTTTTCTACACTTAACTTGCTCTTTCTGCACCCTTTGCGCCTCATTCGGCACCTCTGTTGCTTCGTCCTGCATTTCTCTTACTTATTTCTGTACCCCTCATGCCTCTTTCCATCACTCTTCCCTCTTTCTGCACCCCTTTTCCCTCTTTCTGCATTCTCTTGTGTCTTTCTGTACCTCTGTTGGTTCTTTCTGTACTCTTCTTGTTCTTTCTGCACCCTGAACTTCTCTTCCTTCTTTCTGCACCCCTCCTGCCTCTTTCTGTACTTTTATTGCATTTTTGTACACGTCTGTTGCTTCTTTCAGCAATTATCTTGACTTTTTCTGCAGTTCTCTTCCTTCTTTTTGCACCACTCCTGCCTCTTTCTGTACCTCTCTTGCCCTTTATGCACCTCTCCTACCTCTTTCTGTACTCCACTTGCCTCTTTTTGCACCTCTGTTGGTTCATTCTGCACTGTTCTTGCTTCTTTCTGCACCCCTCTTTTCTTTTCTGTACCTCTCTTGTCTCTTTCTGTACCCCTGTTCCCTCTTTCTGCACCCTTCTTTCCTGTTTCTGTACCTCTCGTGCCTATTTCTGTACCTCTGATTGTTCTTTCTGCACCCTCTGCACCTCTTTCTGCACTTATCTTCCTTCTTTCTACACACCTCCTTCTTTTTTCTGCACCTCTGTTGCCTCTGTGTGCACCTCTCTTGCCTCTTTCTTCACTTCACTTGCTTCTTTCCCCACTTCTATTGCCTGTTTTGGCACCACTGTTGCTTCGCTTTTTGCACATCTCTTGCCTCTTTCTGCACCTCTGACTTAGAGGAAGTTGTAATCTACCTGCCCTATTATGTAATAGGGCTTTAAAGGGGAGTTCATGCTAATCACAGGGGTACCCTGACCTATAGTGTACCCTAGTGTATGTAGGTGTTTTCACTGCATTCTGATTGCCTTTCAGCATAGCACTGGCTCCGGGCCTGGTTAGTCAGATTCGGTTACCTCCAATTCCAGTCAGCAAAAGGTTGGGGGCACAGGCCTCTTTTTGCACCTCTGTTGGTTATTTCTACATATCTCTTGCTTCCTTCTGCACCTTTCTTCATCTTTCTGGACTTCTGTTGCCTCTTTCTCCATTTGTCTTGCTTCTTTCTGTGCTTTTCTTCCTCTTTCTGCACATGTTCTACCTCTGTAGGCATAGTTAGAAATTAGCATTTTAAAAACCTTTGAAATCCACTAAAAAAAACATAGGTTTCAGGGACGTTATAGTTAGAAATTGGAATTTAAAAAACCATAGCAATTCACTGAAAAAAACAGAGTTTTGAGGAACATTATAGTTAGAAATTAGCATTTAAAAAACCTGTGAAATTCTCTGAAAAAAAAACATAGGTTTCAGAGATGTTATAGTTAGAAATTAGCATTTAAAAAGCCTTTGAAATTCACTGAAAAACATAGATTGCAGGGAGGTTACAGTTAAAAATTAGCATTTTAAAAACCTTCGAAATTCACTAAAAAAATAAGGGATTTCAGGGACGTTATAGTTAGGTGGACATTTCCCTCAAAACAAGAACAATTCTGCAGTTATAATTAATTGAGATAACTATAACCCACTACCCCGCATTGCACTGATGATGATGTCAAATATTGCATCATTCATGACATGGTCAGTGATGACATCACTGATGACATCTCAAATTTCATCACTGATTATATCACTGATGAAATCATCCATGTGATAATCTGATGCACATCCTCATACCTTAGTATAACCTTTGATACACCCACTCTCAAAATACAGACTACCATTTTTGAAACCATAGACACACCAATACTAGTTACTACATACCCACTCACTGAATCCTAGGTCTACACACACATCTACTCATTCACCCATACAGTCACTCATACAAGCAGTCACTCATCAAAACAGCAGTTTCATATGCACTCATGTACCTTTACAGAAATTCACACACCACCACTCATCTATGGAGTTACTCACATACCTAGTCAGCCATGCAAAGAATAAATTGCACTCCTATTTACTCGCCTGTGCAGTTATACACACACTAACTCACTTATTCATACAGATACTAACACATAATTACTCCTTTATACAATCACTAATACAAGCACACATTGATCCATACAGCTACTCACACAATCACTCCCTCTCACATATAGTCATTTATATACTCCAACACTCACATATACTGCCTTTCACATATGTAGTTACTCACACATGTAGCACTGAGACATACGTTCACACACCAACACAGCCATACACACACTTACCTACCCATACAGCCGTTCACAGATGCACTCTTGAACCCATACACCCAGTGAATCATCCACTCACACATCTATGCAGAGAGTCACACACCCCACACCCACTCACACACTCAGGCACCCATACAGATACTCCAACAACCAATCAATAACCGATCTAGACACTTCTGTAGCTACTCACCAACCCATGCAGACGCTTACACACCAACTGATATTCACACAGATTAATCACTAACTCATGCATTCAGTAAGACACGTTTAATAATTCACTTATACAGTCAGTCACGCACCCACTAAATCATTCATTCATACACTTATACACCCACTCATTCGTCAATACACCTTGGCATATTTATATAAAACATATTTAAACTTTACAGAAACACACAGTCACTGGATGATGTCATCAGTGATGTCATTTGGGATGTCATCAGTGATGTCATCGACCATGTCATGAATGATGTAATATGCGACGTCATCAGCAGTGCATTGCAGGGCGCGAGTTATAGTTTGCTCAACTAACTTTAACAGCTGAATATCTTTGGTTTGGTATGAGTGAAATATCCAAATAACTATAACGTCCATGAAACCTGTGGTTTGGTCAGTGAATATACATACATATATATTAAGGTTAAAAAACCTTGAGAAAAAAATTAAAATGGAAATAACAAAGTGGTGGGAGCACAAGTCCCTACCGAAGTATGTAGAGGCGGACAGAGTGCCACCGGGACTGAGAATACTCTTGGCTCCAAGCTTCGATAACCCCAATCCCGCAATGTTAAGAGAATGGGGTGAAAGTAATTTGTTAGCATCAATGAACTTGGTACATATATTAATTAAGTATGTGGAAATTGATAGCCAAGCATTACTAATTGAGATTGAAACACTCAATAAGGAGCTAAAAAAAATCAGATAAGAAGGAGTTTATCGCAACAAAAAGGAATTATATCATTGACCGATTGAAGAAACATGAAGATAAAATAAAAGCAAGAAAAGTTCATAAATTTGCTCGATACCATGCAGGTTATGAGCTTTGTCAAATTTACACATTTGCAAGCAAGTATGACAATGCTAGAAAATTAAAAACAAGTGGTATGAGCAAACAAAATATTGAGAGTTGTGCACAAATACGTGAAATTGAGATGAATGCTGCTGGAACTGATACTGAATCGATGACCAGCGAATCGAGTTTGGAGGGTTCAAGCTCAGAGAGAGCATTAAATAAAGTGATCCTGAGTTTGGGTGAGGAGGTAGATTTTTTAGTGGAGGCACGGAGGCAAACATTGAGGCCAGAAATGAAAAGAAAACAACAGAAAAAGGCGTAACACAATTAGAAGAACACAGCGCCGTAGGCGGAAACGTGAAGCCGAAAGGGAAATTAAGAAATTATTGGTGCAAACAATAGATTCCGATGAACAAACCATTATAAATCTATCTACCATAACTCTAACCAAGGCAGGGGAACATCTTTCGGCCTTAGGACTGAATTATTATCCTGAAAGCAAATTCGACTATGCTACCACAAGAGTGGATATTTTTTGCTTCATACGCAAATTAAAGTTAAAGAAATTCTTCATGATTGAAACAGGACTGGAAAAGAAAAAAAGAGTTCCGTGGACATGAACCATCAGCCCAAATTACAGGCCTCTGATGTACAAACATTATTAACCATGCATTACCTAAGAAAAGATGAACAAGGGGAATCAATAGACTCTACTCAACAAAGAATACGTGCAATTGATTTGCTTCAAAAAGGTGCAGGTGAAAGTCCTTATAAGCCAAAATGGACATTTCTGCCACTAATGCCTTAAGGCGCTGGGGATATTTTTCACACGTGTGTTACAGAAGAAATAAAAAAACTTCACCGCCAAGTCAATTATGAGAAAAGCAAGATGAACTTTAACAAATCACAATATCAAAACCTAATGAAAAAACTGGGCAATGACATAGAGGTTATTGTGAAGAAATCAGACAAGGGCGGGAACATTGTTCTATGGCCTAGGAAACAATACGCACAGGAAGCCATGCGGCAACTAAACATTGTGGAGTGTTATGAGAAATCAACAATGAGAGATTGCAATAAAGCAAAGGACTCTTTAAAGAAAGAATTACAATTTTGGAAACAAGAAGGGCTGATATCGGCGGATCAATCAATCAATCAATCAAAGACATTTATAGAGCGCACTACTTACCCGGAGGGTCTCAAGGCGCTTGGGGGGGGGGTGTGCTGCTACTGCTCGAACAGCCAGGTCTTGAGCTTCTTCCTGAAGGAGAGGTGGTCCTGGGTCAGGCGCAGGTCGGGAGGGAGGGAGTTACAGGTCTTGACGGCCAGGTAGGAGAAGGACCTTCCTCCTGTTGTCGTTCTTCGGATGCGGGGGACTGCGGCGAGGGCGTGACTGGCTGATCGGAGATGGCGTTTGGGAGCGTAGAAGTTGATGCAGTTGTTGAGGTAGCTCGGGCCTTGATCGTGTAGAGCTTTGTGTGCGTGGGTGAGGAGACGGAAGGTGATTCTTTTGTTGACGGGGAGCCAGTGCAGGTCTCTCAGATGTCCGGAGATGTGGCTGTGTCGTGGGATGTCGAGTATGAGTCTGGCTGAGGCGTTCTGGATCCGCTGGAGTCTCTTCTGGAGCTTGGCGGTGGTTTCGGTGTAGAGGGCGTTGCCGTAGTCCAGTCGGCTGGTGACGAGGGCCTGGGTGACCGTCTTCCTGGTCTCGGTGGGGATCCACCGGAAGATCTTCCGTAGCATGCGCAGGATGTTGAAGCATGACGAGGAGACGGCGTTGACTTGTCTGGTCATGGTGAGGGAGGAGTCCAGGATGAAGCCCAGGTTGCGTGCGTGGTCTGTCGGTTTGGGTGCGGTGCCCAGGCGGGGGGCCACCAGGAGTCGTCCCAGGCGAAGGGCGAGGGGCCCAGGATGAGGACTTCCGTCTTGTCTGAGTTCAGTTTCAGGCGGCTGGTCGTCATCCACTCGGCTACGTCTTTCATCCCTTCGTGAAGGTTGGCTCTGGCGGCGGCGGGGTCCTTGGTCAGGGAGAGGATCAGCTGGGTGTCGTCAGCGTAGGAGAAGATGTTGAGGTTGTGTGTTGATGTGCGGATGAATATCACTTCTTGTACAATGAGCACTCAGTTCTTCCCTTTCTTTATGTATTACCTGAAAACCACAAAAGAATCTTTCCAACACCGGGACACCCCATAATTTCGGCAACCAAGAGCATGACGGAACATGTGGGTCAATATGTGGATTTACAAGTGTCAGTAAAAACATTACCTTCGTATGTGAAAGACACTGGTGATTTCTTAAACGAACTACACAATATTGTATGGACAGATAATATGATTCTTATAACCTTGGATATAAAATTGCTCTATACCAGTATTGAACATACCTGTAGTATTAATGCAGTCAAATAATTCTTGAATTCTAGACTCTGTGAATACCTCATGCACAATAAGATGTTGATATCCCTCATTATGTGGTGTCTAGAAAATAACTACTTTTCATTTGGTAAGGATGTTTATAGGCGAATACAGGGTGTTGCGATTGGGGCCTGCTTCTCCCCTAGCTACGCGTGTTTGCAGGTGGGCTATTGGGAGGAGCAGGTCCTCAGGGCACAACATAAGGAAACTTTTGACAACAAGATCATGCATTGGTTGCAATACATCGATGATGTTTTTATTGTTTGGAATGGTGATGTTGAGAGTGCAGAGGATTTTATTAAGACAATTAATGACAACTGTTTTAACTTACACTTCATGTCTCATATCAGTCCAATCAAGATTGAATTTTTAGATGTTTGCATTTACATTAAGGATAATAAGTTAGTTACCACAGCCTATCGAAAACCTACAGCAGGGAATGCAACACTTCACGCAACCAATGCACACCCTAAACATTTAATTGGTAGCATCCCGTATAGAGAAATTTTAAGATTGAAATGCATCTGCAGTACACCAGAAGATTTTGAAAGCTGCCAAAATGAAGCTCTATCAAGAGTGAGAAGAGGTTACACAAACAAAGTACTAGCTGAGGCAGTAATGAAAGCCAGTAAGAGATCTAGGGCATCACTTCTTCTACAAGAGATAGAAGAAGAAGAAGAGTTAGATACTACATCTGAAGACCCACCAAGGCTTATCAAAACATTCAGTCATCAAGAAAGAAAGATCAGGGCAATAGTCAATAGGAATTGGCCCATTATCTTGACAGACAATGTCCTCAGCAGTAGACTTCCAATGAAACCTACAATTACATTCATAAAAGCTCAATCTATGGGAGCGCAACTTTCAAGAAACAGTCCTTAGGTAGAGAATATGGACTCCTGGTTAAAACCGAGAAAAGGTTTTTACAAATGCACAACTTCCTGAGCATGTAAGTTTGGAGTAAATACAACTAAATACAGTACTCCATTCCGAGAAAATGAGTTAGACATTGAAGGCAATTACAATTGCCGCACTGATCACCGGTCTATTTTCTCACGTGCACCTGAGGGCCTAGGTATGTGGGAAGTACCATGCTCCAGGTGCATGTGAGGATATTGCAACATCTTCGGGCAATCATTAACAGCGATCCGGCTTATCCAGTCGCACGACATTTTAAAGAGGCCCACAATAAGGACATCAATTGCCTGTCTTACTTTGTCATTGTTTCAATTGAAATGAAATGAAATGAAATGAAAATTGATTTGTAGAGCGCATGGCTGCCCTAGAGCATCCCAGCGCTAAAAGAAACACAAAGCTACCAACAGCGTGCACCAAAAAGTCAGACGTCAAGAGGGAATAAGTGGGTTTTCAGGGCTTTCCGAAATTTCCCCAGACTAGGTTCCTTCCGAATCGCAACTGGGAGGGCATTCCACAGCTGACCGGCATTAACGGAAAACCGGCGGCCACCAGACCGTGCCCTCTTTGATCTCGGGATTGTCACCAGATTGCCATGGTCGGACCGAAGGGAGCGCAACGACTTGTAAGGGCGTATCAAGTCCCTCAGGATAGGGGGGGCCGACGCCCTGAAGTGATCTGAACACAATACAGAGGGACTTGAACTTCACTTTTGCTCAGATCGGCAGCCAGTGAAGGGCCTTAAGGGCATGTTTGGCAGAAGATCTTTTTGCCGATCCGGTGAGCAGCCTGGCAGCCGCATTCTGGACTCTTTGGAGCGTATTTAGGGTTGACTCTGGGGCTGCCAGGAATAGGGCGTTGCTATAATCTAGCCTAGATAGAATAAGCCCCTGCACCAGATGTTTCCTGGAGTTGGGCGGGAGTAGTGGAAGAATTTTCCGCACTGATCGGAGCAGGCCATAACAGGTCCCCGCAACCCTTTTGGCCTGTGTTCCCATTGACAGCTCCGGCTCAAACTAGACCCCCAGGCTTTTTATTGCATCCTTAGGGGAGGGGGGGCACCCAGACAGGGTGGCCACATGTTTTTTGGGAGAGAGGTAACCGAGTTCCCCAGGAGCATCAGCTCCATCTTGGTGCCATTAAGTTTTAGTCGGGAGCCTGACATCCAGGACATAATGCCTGATAAACAGGAGGCAAACTTTTTACCATGACTTTCTGAAAGAGACAACGAGACGACCAGTTGTGTGTCGGTCACTATTTTCACCCCGAGGGTGGAACCACCCCCTCCAGTGGGCCATATAATTGTTAAAAAGCGTAGGGCTCAAAGATGAGCCCTGCGGGACTCCACACTGAAGGGGGATAGGCTCAGATCTAGTGTTGCCTTCGCAGACCTGATAGACCCGCCCATTCAGATATGAGGTGAGCCACTTGAGAGCCATGTCCCTCACTCCCATCTCGGCCAGACGTTGAATCAGGATACGATGGTCCACAGTATCAAATGCAGCGCTTAGATCCAGGAGGACCACAGCTGCGGATCCTCCTGAATCTAAAATGCATCTGGCCTCCTCCACCATAGCGATTAGGGCCGAGTCAGTGCCCTGCCCGGGATGAAAGCCCGTTTGCGAACGTCGCAGCAGGTCATTGGACTCAAGGTAAAGTGATAGCTGCCGGTTTATGCATTTCTCAGTGATCTTGCTGAGGCCCGGCAGTAAAGAGATGGGACGAAAGTTTGACAGGTCCGCGGGATCGAGGCCTGGTTTTTTTAATAGCGCCTTTACCATCGCCTGCTTCCAGCTAGGTGGTACCATGCCCTGGTTGAAGGAGGCATTTAACAGGGCCAGTGCGGGGCGGCAATGGTGTCAGTAAACCGCTTGAGGACATGGATAGGCATGGGATCAAGGGGAGAGCCGCTCTCCCTCGAGATAGGTGTGAAGCTGTCCAACACTACCCTGTCTGGAGTGGTGTATGCCTCAACTTTATCCAGCCTGGGGGCACTCTGGGGAAGACTGGCTAGAATGTTACGAATCTTGGTGTCAAAGTAATGGGCCAGTTGATTACATTTGTCTTTGCTCCCATCTTGTGATACAGGTGGAGTGGGGACTTTAAGCAGCTCCTTAACAATCTTATACGTCTCCCTCGAGGAATTAGAAGAGGTTTTTATTCTTTCCTCGAGGAAGGCAGCTTTAGTCAGATTGCGAGCCGCCTTATAGGATCTCATAGCTTCGCGGTAGTCTGATCTGGTGTTAGACGCCCAGTTCTTATGCCATTCTCGCTCAAGTTTTTTGCACTTTTTCCTCATCATCCTCAGTTCAGGCGTGTACCAGGAGGACTTAAGGCCACCATTCTTTTTATTCACCATTTTCATGGGCAGAACGGCATCTAAGGCAGAGCATATCCAGCTATGGAGGTTAACATCGGCCTCCAGAGGATTGACTTCAGGTATGGGGACCGTATGTTCAAGTGCTGTGGTTAGGTCCTTCAATGACAGTTGAGACCATAGCCTTTGAGGGGTACGTGAGGACGTTGCGGGGGGAGGTCTAGGTTCTATGGTGTGGTTAAGCTCGAAAGGGATCAGGAAATGGTCCAACCAGGGGAGGGGGAGAGGGGGTAAAGACCTAAGTTGGGAGATGTTAGAAAACACTGGATCCAACAGATGGCCTTTTACGTGAGTAGGCTCAGAGTTGTGCAACATGAGGTTGCCCGCCCTGAGCTCAGATCTCAAGTCTGAAGCCACTTTATCATCTTGATTATCAAAATGGAGATTCAGGTCTCCCAGCAGCAAGAAGTTTGAAGAAGAGGCTGCCTGATCTGATCTCACTTCGTGCGAGCAGTATCGCGAGTCAACCGGTCGGAGGAGAATAAGATGCTCTTTTGAGTATTTATCCCGTGGTGACCTGACACGGACAGCATCCCTGGCCCTAGGTCCGTCCTGGCCCAGACGGGCTTGCCTCTAGCGCGCCATCGGCGTGCCCGCTGCGCCCGCCCGCTGCGCGGAGGGACATGAACTGCCATTTATGAAGCGCGTGGGCCTGGAATCACCCGAGCACTAGAGCGCTAAGTGGCAGAATTCCCCCAAGATGGCGCTTACAGAGATCGCGCTGGGGAGGTAAGCCTACAGCCAACCGGAGCCCTAAATCGGCCCTCAGGTAGCAGGTAGCCACACAGAAAACAATGTACAGATGTACTAATAGTGGACAGACTACAATAGCAAGTTAAAAAACGAACGCAAATAAATCGGAAATTTTCAGTAATATTCTATTAAAATCAATAGCTAAATGTGTGCAATATGTGGATGCAGCCTAACTCCCAGTAACAGCCAGGGGAACTTTGTGTGTCAAATTCCAGCTCCACATAGAGGGGACAATAGAGAAAGAGCATTAAGACAGCGGGAAACAAAATATATTTTAGAACTCAATAGTAAATTCCAAAATGGTATCAATAATACAGAGGACATGCACACCTTTTTATAAACTATATTGGCTTATTTTTACATGGACATCTTTGAAATCTCTTTTTCTCTAGCGTATATTTGGTTAGGTGGTTGGATTATTTTTTTATTATCAGTCTGATCGCTGTGATAATGTCCATTGAATATGTCTAGGAGGTGTTATATTGAATAAGAAACTGTAAACCCCACAGACTTGTGGGGTCAATGCTCACTTTCTAATTAAGAATGTCAGTGTTGCTAAGATGAGAAATACTATGGTATTCTTCCACTTTGCCTCACTTTTTAATGTATTTTTAACTTATTGTTTATTGGTACACCTTTTACAAAATTTGTAGGTGACAGCCTAAATTTGATAGTTTTTTTTGTGGTTTATTATTGATATGTTTTTTGCACTAGCACTTGATATTTGTAAATAACGCACAGAATGAATTTCACGATAATAATGGAAACACACATTTCTTTGTGGTTTAGTGAAAAGATATGCATCAATCAATAACTAACGTATTTACCTTGATCCAAATCAGAAGCATTAAAGCGGCTATATACATTCATGATTGTTTCCAAGTAGAATTACAGTACCTTATATAATGATCAAATCTGTCTGTGGCTATTCTCGCATTTAGGCGTTAATTTGCACATATTTTTGCGTAATTTGCACATGACATGTTATGCGTAGTTTGCACATGAAATATCCTCTGTGATCAATTAGTATTTTACCATAACTACTATAATGATCAAATTTGTCTGTGACTATTCTCGCATTTAGGAGGTAAATTGCACTTATTTTTGTGTAGTTTGCACATGACATATTATGCGTAATTTGCACATGAAAAATCCTTTGTGATTAAGTTGCATTATACCGCAACTTGTATATATTGCAATTATTATTTCATATTTTGGCGATCATTTGCACATGTTTTGCGTGATTTACACATTAAAGATTTGTGCGTAATTTGCACATAATATGATGGCTGTAATCAATTGGTACTGTATTACTATGCGTGTAGATTGCAATCATGAACACACAATTTTTGGGTCTAATTAATCATGTTTTTTTAAAACTACGGACATATTGTTTTATGTTTTTTAATGTAGGACAGTCCTGTATATGTTCTTTAATATTTATAAAAGAAAATAACTTAATGTACAGACTAAGATTTTCGAGGCATATAAGACCTCTGAAAAGAAAAACAAAAATGCGGTATTTCTTCACTGTCTATGAACACGTGGTGTAGCAATTAAAAAGATTGTATAAAAACAGTATGGCTTACCGCAGTCCCATTATGTGATCAAGGGCACTCAATGCCCGAAACGCGTCATGCGAGGAGTGAGATATAAGGATTAAAAGTATACCTGCCATTGCAAGTTGTCTTGTGGTTCGTTCGTTTCCAGGTTCGCAGAAAGGAAGTGCTGGAAGTTGCTGTTTACACACATATATATATATATATATTCACTGAAAAAACCATAGGTTTCACACCAGTTATAGTTAGCTGGAAATTTTACTGACATAAAACCATTGAAATTCCCACGTTATAGTTAGTTGGACTCACTATAACTTGCGCGCCTGCAATGCACTGCTGATGACGTCACATATTACATCACTCATGACATGGTCAGTGACATCACTCATGACATCACTGATGACACCATCCAGTGAATGTGTGTCTTTCCAAAAAATAAATATGTTTTATATATGTATATGTAAAGGTCGATGGAAGAATACATTTTTAAATTAGTGTCTTAATGGATGTTTTTTTTTAAAGAAAATTGATTGGTTAACTGGCTTATTAAGTGTATCTTACTGAATACATAAATTAGCGAGTAATGTTTACATTTTTAAATATATGTATCAGTGTTTCACTTTGTGTATAAGTGGCTGCATGGGTTGGTGAGTAGCTACATGTGTGTGTATATGGGGTATTAGATGTTTTTTTAGTATCAGTATGAGTGTCTGTATGGTTTGGTGGGGGTATTACTTAGCACATAGATGCATAAATGACTGACTCACTGTTTGTATGTGTTTTGAAGACAGCATATGTGCAGGACTGTATGGGTGGATGAGTGTGTATATATGTGTGTTAGTGAGTGAATGACTGTCTCACTAGTGTCTTTATCAGTAACGACATATGTTTTAATCTAGTATATGTGAGAATTGATGTATATAAGTGAGTATATGTGAGATTGAGAGATTTTAAGATTTCCTGTTTAAATAAGTATGTGTTTCTATAAGTTATTGTCTAAGAGAGTAAGTATGTGTAAGTTTCTTTAGAAGTAAGGTGGTAGTGTGTGTATAGTTGTATATGCAAATAAATGGATGTTCAATAGTTTATTTGCATGTGTGAGTATGTCTGTGAGTAACTTTTGGATGACTGTCGGTGTCTAACAGGATGTATAGGTGTATCACTACATATGATGAGTGAGTATATGCATGAGTGACTATATAGAACTGTTGGTGAATGAGTGGATGTGTATATAGATGGTGGAATTACTGAATTGGTTGTTTTAACTGGTATGGGTATCTCCATTTTTTTAAAAATGTTAGTTTCTATTTTTGAGTATGTGTTTCAAGGGTTACATTACACTGAAAGGAGGTCTGTCACTCTGTCACAAGGATGGTGTCATCAGTGATGTCATGAGTGATGTCACTGACCATGTCATGAGTGATGTAATATGTGACGTCATTAGCAGTGCATTGCAGGCGCGCAAGTTATAGTGAGTCCAACTAACAATAACGTGGGAATTTCAATGGTTTTATGTCAGTAAAATTTCCAGCTAACTATAACTGGTGTGAAACCTATGGTTTTTTCAGTGAATTTAATAGGTTTTTTAAATGCTAATTCCTAACTATAACTGGTGTGAAACCTCTGTTTTTTTCAGTGAATTTCATAGGTTTTTTAAATGCTAATTCCTAACTATAACTGGTGTGAAACCTATGGTTTTTTCAATGAATTTCAAAGGTTTTTTAATAGCAAATTTCTATAGCTATGAAATGTAATATTTTTTTTAAATGAATCCTTTATTGTATATTTATGTAATACAATTGTTTTATGTATATTGTTCATAATTTTTCTTTTTTTTTTTTTTCTTGGAGCGCTCCCGGTGCGCATACTGGGCGCTCCCCGCGAAATTATTTAAAATTTTTTTTTTTGCATACGCCCCTCCTAAACTCCCATCAGAAAACCTAGAGGGTCAGGGGGTGTCTACCGTGCCCCGTTTTACCCATTCCCAACATTGTTTGTCCTCCATCTTGTGTCTCAATTCGACCGAAACACAAAATGGCGGACTCCCGTAGCGCTCCCGGTGCGCATACCGGGGCGTGCACCGGTAAGCGCTCCCCAAAAAATGTGGGAAATAAAATTACATAAAAACCACTGGACAGACTTTCACCAAATATAGAATAGACCCTACTACATACCAGTCCCTACCAATATCCCAAATTTGATGGTATTCCATTCAGCCATTTGGGCTGTAGCCCTGTCTAAATATCCTGAGGTAAATTACATGACAAAAACACATATGAAGTGTTACAATTTACAGCCAATTAAAATGTTACTTTCATTTTCTACTTTTTTTCGTGACATTTGATTGGTTATGTACATGAATGAAAATGAAAAATGAGAGGGAAACACGGCCATTTTGACTACAACTACCTGAGATACATCTTTAAAGGATTTTCTCATTTATCTTCATCACCTTTCTATAAGGTAAGTTATAAATTTGTAAGGGGCACTTTAAGTTCATTTGTAAAAACGTTTTCTGACAGTTATTTACTGACCCCCTGTTATAATTACAGATTGAGATAGGCTTCTCCGTTATAGTTATAGATTGAATTAGACTTCTCTGGTATAATTATGAATTTTCTTAGGCTTCTTCACATACACTTTTTTATATTTCTACTTCCTACCTCATACCATACACTGCCCAAAGATAACTTCACTGTTAAAAACTCACAAATACCTGTCTGAACTTAAGCCCAACTGTGCCCTATCTCTACTGATATATTTATTTTTTATGCAATTTACAGCAAGGAAATGGAAGGAGACCAAAACAAATTTAATATTTCATTCGAAATTGATCTGGAGAACAATCCTAAGGAAGTGATTGATGAATTAGACTTTTTGGATCAGTCTCTGGACCAAGACTTACTTAATTGTGTGGAAGAATTGGAATCATCAAATCCAAATGAGGACATACCTGATGATATAATGTTGGAAATTCTTTTAGATTTTGAAAAATCACAGCAATACATTTTTATTTAAAAATTAAAAATTGTTCGAGACATTATTCTTTTTTATATGTAAATTATGAAATAGTACCAAAATGAATATAAAGTGAGAATTATAGTATACTGTGCAACTTTTTTGTGTTACATAGTAATTTTGCTCATAGTTACTTCCTTTCTCCCACTATATTATCTCCAATGTGTATTTAACATCTCTTTATCATCTCCTGCCTCCATGTTGATTCTGCTTTCCTGACAGACTATAGTATAGATTCCATATACCACAATAACTTCTGTAACAACATGCAAATTATCTACAGAGGACACAGTCTACATTGAATTTAAGACTCTGCATTGGTACCTCCATGCTGGTACTTATATCACCCACAAAACTCTATGCAGAGCTACCCTACCACTAAGCACTTTAAATTATTATTTTACTATTTCACTGGGTTTTCCCCTAGTACGCTTCCCGGTACGCTCCCCGGGGCACGTACCGGGCGCTCCCCCCGCCAAAATCGAAAAAAAAAACCTTTTTTGCCCCGCGGGGCCCTTTTATGGCCCCCACATCAAACCTAGGGGGTCAGGGGGGGTCTACCCTGCCCCCTTTTGGTCATTTCCCCCTTTGTTTTTGCCACCTCTTGTGTCTCGATCCTACCGAGACACAAGATGGCGGCCGCTCCGGACTGTTTGGAATGTTTACAGACACCCGAGAGCCAATCAGCTTTCCGCACGCAAGTCGATTAGCGCGCACGGTGCGCTCCCCAGTGCGCGTACCGGGGCGCGGCAATAGATATATATATTTTTTTAACCTATTTACTCAAAAACCACTTGAGCACACATCTTGAGACATAGCAAAGGCACGTCGGGCTACCAGTCCCTACAATTTTGCCAAGTTTGGTGGAAATCCATTCAGCCGTTAGGGCTAAAAGTGAGGTCGACCGCCCTATGGAAATTAACATGGGGAAAACACGTTTTGGGACCCCCCTTTTATCTCAGCCCCCGCTTGACGAATCCCCCCCAAACTTTCAAAAAAGGACCGGAGTTCCGCAAGGCAAATTTGAGGAACTTTTCAGGCAGATTCGTCAACCGGTGCCAAAGGTATTCAAAATAGAATTTTGGGATTTTGCATTGAAAAAAATCCTAATTATACCTACCTACTGGCGACCGCCAGTAGGTAATATATATTATTCCCAAAAAGCTCCAAGCTTAAGGCAGCACTCCAAGAAGGTGAGTTTCACAAAACCTTTATTTAAAAAGCGGCGTGATTGCACAAATGTTCCTCTTTTATTCCCGACGAGTTTCAATGCTAACAAGCATCTTACGATTCAGAAAAGGGGGTGGTGATTAACAGAGTGTCTGAATTAAGCAGACCACTCTTACCCAGTCCAAAGATCAGGGCTTGATCCATCACCGTTTTTTAGCTCACTGCACCATCCCAGCTCAGAACTTGGCTATATGCAAATTAGTCTGACCCTGGCCCAGTGCATCATGGGAACAGGGCAGACCAAACTACCAAGCCAATTCTTATACTGGGAAGGAAACAAGCTTCCGGGGACCGGTTTCTGGCATTTCAGCCGTCTTCCGCCCGGCTTGCTTGAATCCTGATGGTGCAATGAGCAAGGGACTCACATCTGAGTATACCCTTCCACGCTTATGGTGGACAAAAACGATTCAGAAAATGGGGTGGTGATGAACAGAGTGTCTGAATTAAGCAGACCACTCTTACCCAGTCCAAAGATCAGGGCTTGATCCATCACCGTTTTTTAGCTCACTGCACCATCCCAGCTCAGAACTTGGCTATATGCAAATTAGTCTGACCCTGGCCCAGTGCATCATGGGAACAGGGCAGACCAAACTACCAAGCCAATTCTTATACTGGGAAGGAAACAAGCTTCCGGGGACCGGTTTCTGGCATTTCAGCCGTCTTCGGCCTGGCTTGCTTGAATCCTGATGGTGCAATGAGCAAGGGACTCACATCTGAGTCCACGCTTATGGTGGACAAAAACGATTCAGAAAAGGGGGTGGTGATGAACAGAGTGTCTGAATTAAGCAGACCACTCTTACCCAGTCCAAAGATCAGGGCTTGATCCATCACCGTTTTTTAGCTCACTGCACCATCCCAGCTCAGAACTTGGCTATATGCAAATTAGTCTGCCCCTGGCCCAGTGCATCATGGGAACAGGGCAGACCAAACTACCAAGCCAATTCTTATACTGGGAAGGAAACAAGCTTCCGGGGACCGGTTTCTGGCATTTCAGCCGTCTTCGGCCAGGCTTGCTTGAATCCTGATGGTGCAATGAGCAAGGGACTCACATCTGAGTATACCCTTCCACGCTTATGGTGGACAAAAACGATTCAGAAAAGGGGGTGGTGATGAACAGAGTGTCTGAATTAAGCAGACCACTCTTACCCAGTCCAAAGATCAGGGCTTGATCCATCACCGTTTTTTAGCTCACTGCATCATCCCAGCTCAGAACTTGGCTATATGCAAATTAGTCTGACCCTGGCCCAGTGCATCATGGGAACAGGGCAGACCAAACTACCAAGCCAATTCTTATACTGGGAAGGAAACAAGCTTCCGGGGACCGGTTTCTGGCATTTCAGCCGTCTTCGGCCCGGCTTGCTTGAATCCTGATGGTGCAATGAGCAAGGGACTCACATCTGAGTATACCTTTCCACGCTTATGGTGGACAAAAATGATTCAGAAAAGGGGATGGTGATGAACAGAGTGTCTGAATTAAGCAGACCTCTCTTACCCAGTCCAAAGATCAGGGCTTGATCCATCACCGTTTTTTAGCTCACTGCACCATCCCAGCTCAGAACTTGGCTATCTGCAAATTAGTCTGACACTGACCCAGTGCATCATGGGAACAGGGCAGACCAAACTACCAAGCCAATTCTCATACTGGGAAGGAAACAAGCTTCCGGGGACCGGTTTCTGGCATTTCAGCCGTCTTCGGCCCGGCTTGCTTGAATCCTGATGGTGTAAAGAGCAAGGGACTCACATCTGAGTATTCCCTTCCACGCTTATGGTGGACAAAAACGATTCAGAAAAGGGGGTGGTGATGAACAGAGTGTCTGAATTAAGCAAACCACTCTTACCCAGTCCAAAGATCAGGGCTTGATCCATCACCGTTTTTTAGCTCACTGCACCATCCCAGCTCAGAACTTGGCTATATGCAAATTAGTCTGACCCTGGCCCAGTGCATCATGGGAACAGGGCAGACCAAACTACCAAGCCAATTCTTATACTGGGAAGGAAACAAGCTTCCGGGGACCGGTTTCTGGCATTTCAGCCGTCTTCGGCCCGGCTTGCTTGAATCCTGATGGTGCAATGAGCAAGAGACTCACATCTGAGAATACCCTTCCACGCTTATGTTGGACAAAAACGATTCAGAAAAGGGGGTGGTGATGAACAGAGTGTCTGAATTAAGCAGACCACTCTTACCCAGTCCAAAGATCAGGGCTTGATCCATCGCCGTTTTTTAGCTCACTGCACCATCCCAGCTCAGAACTTGGCTATATGCAAATTAGTCTGACCCTGGCCCAGTGCATCATGGGAACAGGGCAGACCAAACTACCAAGCCAATTCTTATACTGGGAAGGAAACAAGCTTCCGGGGAGCGGTTTCTGGCATTTCAGCCGTCTTCGGCCCGGCTTGCTTGAATCCTGATGGTGCAATGAGCAAGGGACTCACATCTGAGTATACCCTTCCACGCTTATGGTGGACAAAAACAATTCAAAAAAGGGGGTGGTGATGAACAGAGTGTCTGAATTAAGCAGACCACTCTTACCCAGTCCAAAGATCAGGGCTTGATCCATCACCGTTTTTTAGCTCACTGCACCATCCCAGCTCAGAACTTGGCTATATGCAAATTAGTCTGACCCTGGCCCAGTGCATCATGGGAACAGGGCAGACCAAACTACCAAGCCAACTCTTATACTGGGAAGGAAACAAGCTTCCGGGGACCGGTTTCTGGCATTTCAGCCGTCTTCGGCCCGGCTTGCTTGAATCCTGATGGTGCAATGAGCAAGGGACTCACATCTGAGTATACCCTTCCACGCTTATGGTGGACAAAAACGATTCAGAAAAGGGGGTGGTGATGAACAGAGTGTCTGAATTAAGCAGAGCACTCTTACCCAGTCCAAAGATCAGGGCTTGATCCATCACCGTTTTTTAGCTCACTGCCCCATCCCAGCTCAGAACTTGGCTATATGCAAATTAGTCTGACCCTGGCCCAGTGCAGCATGGGAACAGGGCAGACCAAACTACCAAGCCAATTTTTATAATAATAATAATAATAATAATAAACTTTATTCGGTTTTTTAGCAGTGCAAAACCATAAAAGTTATCACAACATATAAAAGAACACAAGTATTTATAAAAAAGCAACAATTAATATACACAAATTTTTTTAAAAACATATGATCAGATTCTGTGCAAATAGAGTAGGGGAATTGTAACCTTATGAGTTCATCCTGCTATTTCAAAGGTTATTCCTATGCCTCATAATACATTTTAGGAAGTTAAGTACGTGATAGCAGGTACATTCAGAGTCCAACATCTGTAATGCTAACATAGCTGGGCGACATTGTCTATAACCCCATCTTTTTAATATAGGGATTATCCAGATTTTTCGGTGGGTGTGGAAGAATTTGCAGAACAAGATTGTGTGAATGGTAGACTGTTTGGACAAATTGTCGCATGGACAAAGTACCAGGTTAGAGTTCCAATTGTTCTTTTCAGGAAAAGTCACTAGTCTGTAAAAGAGATTCAGTCTGAACCTTGTTAGGAGCATCTTGTCGTATGCTGTACATTCCAGGGTCAAATAGAGCTGGATTTTCGGGGATTGCTGAATCATATTTGCATGTATCACAGATTTTTTGGTCGTCAGCAAAGTCAATCTCAGGGACTCTAGATGGCTCAGTGCAATTTGTTTCAGCTCTTTCTTGGATATTTCATTTAATTTTTCTGGGCTGAAGTAATACTTTTGTAGTCCTAGATCAGAAAAGAAATGTCTGATATAGGAGAGCCATGCTATCTTATGTGCATGGTCCAGTTCCATGGAGTCCTGTAGGATGTTTTTGGTCAACCAGTGGTTTTCTGACAGCCAAACACGCCTCCAAAGTAAGAGTGGCTGAATCTTTATTAGATCTTCAATATATGGGATTCCCAATTCCATATGTGAGGCGTAGATGGAAGAGCCTTTTGGTGTTGATAAAAGGAATCTCATGAAGATGTTTTCTTCTTTTTGCAGTGGTCCGGTGGCTGTGTGTCCCCAAATCCCTGCCCCATATAGGGCGATTGCTTGGCATTTTGCAGCATAGATCTGTAATAATTCCAATGATGGTCTTTTTCCAAGTTTTTTTGAGAAATTCATCAGTGCAAGAATAGCTCGTTTGAAAAGGTGTCTCCTGGCCTCAACAGCTGCTTTCCAGTTTAAGCTGTCATCGATCATGATACTTAAGTATGGGTATTGTGAGGTCTTTTCAATTTTCTGATCTTTTAGATAAATGGACTTAGTGGCTTTCCGTTGTCCCCCCGCTACCATGAAAAATGTTTTTTTTACATTAATATGTAAGTCCAGAGCACCCATGGAGTCAGCATACTTGGATAAAGATTTTTGTAGCTCGATAGGGGTACGTGCTAAGATAACTGCGTCATCCGCGTAGAGCAAAGCGGGGATCAGGCGATGTTTCAGTCTGGGCAGATCCTGCCCCCTCCCCCCCCCTCAACATGGTCTCCTCTAGACCGTTGGTATACAGAGAGAAGAGGAAGGGGGCTAGGATGCATCCTTGCCTTACTCCTCGCTCTACCCTAAACGGTGCAGTTAGTTCTCCTCTTGTCCCGTATCTCACTCTTGCTGAGGCTTCGCCGTATAACTCCCTTAGAAAGTCCAGGAGGGGAGGATCAACCCCTAGAGTACTCAACAGTGACCAGAGCTTCGCATGTGACACACAATCAAACGCGGAGGACAAGTCCACGTAAACCATGTAAATTGTCCCTGGCTTTGCGTGAATGTATTTCGAGACTAGCATGCTTAAGTTAAGAGCCTGTTCAACTGTTCCAAAGCCCTCCCTGAAACCGAACTGCAGATCCAAGAGGATGTTTTTGTCTCTTGCCCATTGCTGAAGTTTTTCTAGGACAACTCCGCCGACTACTTTTCCTAGGGAGTCGAGCAGCGATATAGGTCGGTAACATTTGGTATCTTGGCGGTCCCCCTTTTTAAAGATAGGGACCATAATGGAACATGACCACGACTCCAACAGTCCAAGTTTTGCTGCTGCTGAGCAAACTCTTGTGAGTATTGATACCCAGAGATCGGGAAGATGTTTAAATAGATCCACTGGGACCCCGTCGGGGCCAGGTGCTTTGCCGCTTTTACTCATCGATAGTGCCATTTCGACGTCTTGCAGTTCGAAATCTATTGGTATTGGAAATACTACAGGTGATAGATTAAAATGACGTTCTTCCGATGAAGATGTTAGTTCAAATATTTTTGAGAAATGGTTCACCCAAGTTTCCTCATTGATGGCAACGTCGATCTGTGGAGTGTTAGTGTCCGATAGAAAGGGTGACTTAACAATTTTCCAGAATGACTGACTATCTTTCAAGAGTGCACTTTTATGCAGAGCATTCCACAAGGACAGTTTCAGCTCCTTTTTCCTTGCCTTTTTGGCATTGTTATATTCTCGCCGGAGGTATTGGATCTCTATTTGATCTCAATTTGCTTTTCCAAGTGCTTTTCTCAGGTTGGTCTGTGCCTTGGTACAGTCATGATTAAACCAACCTGTGGTACTTAATTTGTTTTGTTTGGGTAATCTGGTCAGCAGTGTTTTTGCTTGTCCTAGTATAATGTTAAAATTTTCCAAAATTTGCTTTGGTTCTGCATCAGGATCCAGGCATATCAATATGTTATTATGAGCGGACTCTACTAATGTCTTAGTGAGCTTGTTAGGATCCACTTTGTCCCATTTTATAGCGTATCCGTTGTTTTTGCCCAGTTCAAGTCTATTTTGTGATAGGGTGTTTGCTATTGTTGCCATAAGAGATCCTGGTTGGTTTGTCTGTAAGTTCATACTTAGAGCAGAGTGGTCGCTTAAGATATTTTCCAAGATTGTAAAGTTGCTAGTTAGCTCTCTTAAACCTTTTGTGATAATTATATAATCAACTGTGGTCTCGTGCCCCCTTCCTCGATAGGTAGGTTCTAGTTTATTATCTGGTGGTAAAATAGGGTTTATTATTAGAAGTTCCAAGTCTGAGAGGATCTTGTTCATAGCTAGCCCCGTTCGTGAATGGAAGAAGTGGACGAGTGGGTTCTCATATTCGTCCACCATTCCGCAGGTCTGATTGCTCGGACAGGGGTGTAAATTAAAGTCCCCTCCCCAGATTATATGAACGTTGCCCTTTCTCTCATAAAGGTGCCAATGAAGAGTCATTTTTTCTTGAATCAAAAGGAGGGTGTTTAAGAAATTGTCATCATCTAAATTATTGTATAAATTGATTAAGATAATAGTGTGTTTTTTCCCTATTGTGAGAGTGAGCAACTGAAAGTTTGGAAATAGATCTGCCTCTAGTACCTTCAGGTCAGTTATTGTGTTCGCTATGTAGGTTGCCAGCCCCCCCCCTAGGTCTGCCTGAAGTGCTTGGAAGGGCGGGGGATGAATATGTCTTATATCCTACCAGATGTAATGGCATCGTGGCCCAAGTCTCCTCTAAGCATATAATTTTTGCATCCTCCAAAAATCGGGCGGCCGAGCCATCCTCTATTTTTGGTCGGAGGCCTGCGATATTCCAAAAGATCACCGGGAGCTGTAGAGTTTCCTTTTCTGTGTCTGCCATTTTAGGTTCTGAAAGGACTAGGGGATCATTGGTTTGGCCCGGGCTTGCGTGTAGGGGCTTCGGGGATTCGACTCGTGGTCAGTCGACCATTTCCAGGCTACCAAACCGGTTCATGGTCGGTATGCCTGACCAGTTTTGCCCATATGTGGTGTCTCTATAATTTGGTCTGTATGGTCGATAGAGCGGTCTATCCCACTGTTCCCAGTTTCTGACTCTGTTTTGTGGTCCCACAGTCTGCCACGGGCCCTCTTGTTGTTGACAATTCTGGTTGGCTGGCCACCAAGAGTTGTCAGGATCACTATGATGCTGGAATATCTTACGCCCAGCAGCGTCTAGTTCCCATGGTTGTGGGATAGCTTTTCGCCAGATGTTGTCGGATTCATTTGCATAGTTATTATAATATCTTTTTGGGTAGAAATAGGAAAGGGATCTTGTAGCGATCCCTCCAGTTGTGTTATTGTAGTCCCAAGAGCAGATATACTCAACTATGCTAGGATCCTCGAAAGTGATCACTATACAGTCTCCCCGAATGCTTTTTTTTCCTGTGCCCCACCCAAGGCGTCCTACAAACTGATGTTATTCTGCTTTTCCAGGTTGGCGGAACAGGTCGATTTGTGTTCAGCCAATACTGTACTTTGTTTTTCAGCGACCAATTGGGTTCCGCCCCCTCTCCCGTTAATTCTGGAACCCCGTCATCACTACCACATATGGACATGCCTCTGGTGGCATGTTTAGGGAGTGCCTGGTATCAGTGTTCCCTCTCGCTGTTCCTTTGTTATTTGCAGGATTTGTTTTTTTGGTGGCTGGAGTTTTGGGGGCGTGTTTCCTTTAGGTGTATTTGATATGGTGTTGATCTGCGGGGGAATTGTGAGGGCCTTGGGCGTGGGTTTCTGTGCGGGGGGAGCCTTTGGTGCTGTAGGGGCCTTTGCTGTGGGTTGCTGTTTAGGCGGCGGGCAAGTTAAAGTTGTAGGTGTCTTATGTATGGGCAATGTAGCCGAGGTGTTTGTACCCGCTTTTGGCGGTCCCTGTAAAGGTGTTGCCTTGGGGCAGCTAGAGATTTTAATCAATTGAGCCTCGATGTTACGTAGTCTAGTCTCTATTGGGCGAATAAAGGAATCTAGGAGGGAAGCTATCTCCTTTATTAGCCTTGATGCTTCTCTTTCTTTGCCCGTTATTGGTGGGGGTGGGGATTCTAAGATGGTGATATCTTGGAGGTTCTGTGGTGGATGATGGATCGTTATCACATTATTACTAGGATCACATGTCTGTTGGGAGAGTGCTGCCGGATTTGTGATATCGATCAGGTCTGTGTGATCGGCCACTTTGGTATTGAGGGTGTTAGGTAACTTTTCCCTATTCTTCTTTTTCTTTATGGCTTATGGCTCCCTCCCTCCTCCCTCTAGCTTGCCTTACTTCTTCCGGAGTGTGATCGGGGAAAATTTCGGGAGTTTTTTCTAACTCATTTTCTGAGAATGTTACAGAAAGTTGAGAGGCAGAAAGATCTACATTATTTGGGAGACTAAGTCTATTTGTGGCCGCTGTTGTTTGTGTTGGGGCAGACTGTGTATCTGGAGTTCTTGCAGTTGCTAGCAGTCCCATTGAGGATCGCCTTGCAATTGCGAGTTCAGTTGATACTCTGCCCTCAATCAGACTTATACTTTGGTCAATGAAAGTGTTTGCTTTAGAAATAAAGTCGTCCATTGGTCCTAACAGTTTTTCTCCTAGCCCGTTTTTTTTGAGTTTTTTTTGCTTACTAGCTCTCGTGTTCATTTTCAGTGAGTGGAATATTCAAAGATCTTTTGCTAGTAGTAGCAAGTAGTCGCTATCTTCACAGTGATGGTAAGATACCTGCAGTTAAATGTCCAAAGATGTAGGGCTTAGAGCAAGGGCCCGGCCCGTACTCTCACGTTCTCGAACGGCCTCAAACGGCCCGCTCTTTGCCCGGTCTTCGCCCCGTGCTCCGCCCTGCGCGCGTCCCGCGACGTGGGTGGAGTGCTGACAGTTAAGTACTTGTAGGTGGTGGGCGTGTCCGTGGGCGTGTCCGCCGGGGGAAGAGGAACCAGCTGAGCAGCGTGGAGATTGCTGGTCCTCGCAGTCCCCCGGCTCGCTGTTGGTATTTGCCCAAGCCTCTACCCAGGGTCCTCAAGCTGGGAGCGATATGCTAGCTCTGCCGATTGCAGGGCTCGCTCACACCAGCGAGTCCTCGTAGAGGGGAGGCGGCACGCAGAAGGTCAGGTTTGTAAGACTGCACAAGAGTTCTCCTCGTTGTTGGCTAGGACAAGCAGCACACTTCAGCACAGCAGAGTGAGTGGCACCCGCGAAGCGGGTGTCACGAAAGGTTATAAACCGGCGGGCGGTGGGTGTGTCCGTGGGCGTGTCCGCCGGGGGAAGAGGAACCAGCTGAGCAGCGTGGAGATTGCTGGTCCTCGCAGTCCCCCGGCTCGCTGTTGGTATTTGCCCAAGCCTCTACCCGGGGGCCTCAAGCTGGGAGCGATATGCTAGCTCTGCCGATTGCAGGGCTCGCTCACACCAGCGAGTCCTCGTAGAGGGGAGGCGGCACGCAGAAGGTCAGGTTTGTAAGACTGCACAAGAGTTCTCCTCGTTGTTGGCTAGGACAAGCAGCACACTTCAGCACAGCAGAGTGAGTGGCACCCGCGAAGCGGGTGTCACGAAAGGTTATGAACCGGCGGGCGGTGGGCGTGTCCGCCGGGGGAAGAGGAACCAGATGAGCAGCATGGAGATTGCTGGTCCTCGCAGTCCCCCGGCTCGCTGTTGGTATTTGCCCAAGCCTCTACCCGGGGGCCTCAAGCTGGGAGCGATATGCTAGCTCTGCCGATTGCAGGGCTCGCTCACACCAGCGAGTCCTCGTAGAGGGGAGGCGGCACGCAGAAGGTCAGGTTTGTAAGACTGCACAAGAGTTCTCCTCGTTGTTGGCTAGGACAAGCAGCACACTTCAGCACAGCAGAAAGAGTGGCACCCGCGAAGCGGGTGTCACGAAAGGTTATAAACCGGCAGGCGGTGGGCGTGTCCGTGGGCGTGTCCGCCGGGGGAAGAGGAACCAGCTGAGCAGCGTGGAGATTGCTGGTCCTCGCCGTCCCCCGGCTCGCTGTTGGTATTTGCCCAAGCCTCTACCCGGGGGCCTCAAGCTGGGAGCGATATGCTAGCTCTGCCGATTGCAGGGCTCGCTCACACCAGCGAGTCCTCGTAGAGGGGAGGCGGCACGCAGAAGGTCAGGTTTGTAAGACTGCACAAGAGTTCTCCTCGTTGTTGGCTAGGACAAGCAGCACACTTCAGCACAGCAGAGTGAGTGGCACCCGCGAAGCGGGTGTCACGAAAGGTTATAAACCGGCGGGCGGTGGGCGTGTCCGTGGGCATGTCCGCCGGGGGAAGAGGAACCAGCTGAGCAGCATGGAGATTGCTGGTCCTCGCAGTCCCCCGACTCGCTGTTGGTATTTGCCCAAGCCTCTACCCGGGGGCCTCAAGCTGGGAGCGATATGCTAGCTCTGCCGATTGCAGGGCTCGCTCACACCAACAAGTCCTCGTAGAGGGGAGGCGGGACGCAGAAGGTCAGGTTTGTAAGACTGCACAAGAGTTCTCCTCGTTGTTGGCCAGGACAAGCAGCACACTTCAGCACAGCAGAGTGAGTGGCCAATTCTTATACTGGGAAGGAAACAAGCTTCCGGGGACCGGTTTCTGGCATTTCAGCCGTCTTCGGCCCGAGCAGCTTAGTCATGGGGCGGCATATGGTAAAACCTGGACCGGACCTCTGCATTCAATCCCTTTGTTGGCGTTCATTTTCCAGTAAATAAACCACCAGGAGTAGAAGTCCCAATTGCTCCATTCCGGTATGGCCAGTGTTTTGCCAAACTTCTTTCTCAGCCGATTTTCTGCATACTTTTACATCCCTCCAGTGGGCCCATGTGCCTGTCATCCGCTTCGTTCTTTAACACCCTCGTGCTGTAAGTGCTGAAGTGCAATCACCAGCCCTTCAGAACTTAGTCCAGTTTCAATGGCGGTGCTAGCCTCATACGGCAGGAGAAGCTGCGTGTACTTTATTCCCAAAAAATTCCCAATGCGAACAAAGGGATTGAATGCAGAGGTCCGGTCCAGGTTTTGCCATATGCCGCCCCATGACTAAGATGCTTGTTAGCATTGAAACGCGTCGGGAATAAAAGAGGAACATTTGTGCAATCACGCCGCTTTTTAAATAAAGGTTTTGTGAAACTCACCTTCGTGGAGTGCTGCCTTAAGCTTGGAGCTTTTTGGGAATCATATATATATATATATATATATATATATATATATATTCACTGAAAAAACCATAGGTTATAGACCATATATAGTTAGGAATTTGCATTTACAAAACCTTATTTTACTCACATAAAACCATTGAAATTCCATATATAGTTAGTTGCACTAACTATATATCGCGCACCGCAATCCACTGCTGATGATGTCACATATTACATCATTCATGACATGGTCAGTGACATCACTGATGACATCACTGATGACATCTCAAATGACATCACTGATGACATCACTGATGACATCTCAAATGACATCACTGATGACATCTCAAATGACATCACTGATGACATCACTGATGATATCATTCATGTGACAATACAATGCATCTCCTCACACTTTAATATAACCTCTGTTACATCCAGTGTAAAATACAGAATATAAGTTTTTTAAACCATTGACACACCAATACTAGTTACTACATACGCACTCACTGATTCCTAAGTCTACACACAGATTCACTCATTCATACAATCATTCATACATACAATCACTCATCTTTACAACACTATCATATGAACTCATACACCAATATAGACACTCACAGTCTGCCACTCATCCATGGAGTTACTCACACGCCTAGTCAGTCCTGTAAAGAATCAATCACACTTCCATTTTCTAATCAATACAGTTAAACATAGAGTACCTTACATTTTCAAACATATACTAACACATACTTACTCTCTTATACAATCATTGATACAAGAACACATTGATCTGCACAGTCACAAATCTCCCAGCCAGCCACACACACACTCAGTCTCCCATACAAATACTTCGTCAATCAATCAATAACCCATATAGTTACTCATATAGCTACTGATTAACACATGCAGCAGTTTACAGAACAACAGACATAATGATGCACAAATTAAGACAGTTTAGTCACTTACCCATGCACTCAGTGAGACACATTTAATTACTCACTCATACAGTCAGTCATGCACCTACTAAATCCTTTATCCAGACACTTATACATCCACTCATTCTTCAATATGTAAGACATATTTTAACTTTACAGAAACATACAGTCACTGGGTGTTGTCATCAGTGATGTAATCAGTGATGTCACTGACCATGTCATGAATGATGTAATATGTGACATCATCAGCAGTGGATTGCGGGTGCGCGATATATAGTTAGTGCAACTAACTATATATGGAATTTCAATGGTTTTATGTGAGTAAAATAAGGTTTTGTAAATGCAAATTCCT
The DNA here is from genome assembly GCF_964263255.1 of Lissotriton vulgaris. Lineage (NCBI taxonomy): Eukaryota > Metazoa > Chordata > Amphibia > Caudata > Salamandridae > Lissotriton > Lissotriton vulgaris. The sequence continues at coordinate 175,237 of NW_028247957.1, forward strand.
AACTATATATGGTCTATAACCTATGTTTTTTTCAGTGAATTTTCAAGGTTTTGTAAATGCTAATTCCTAACTATGTATGGTTTATAACCTATGGTTTTTTCAGTGAATTTCATTGGTTTTTTAATAGCAAATATCAAAAGCTGTCAAATGTCAAGTACGTGGTAGGTAAAAACATTTTCGTATTTATGCACGCTGATGTGCTTTTAACGCAGCCCCCCCTCCTCTTTTCTTTTAGGAGTATTCTCTCTTTGCAAATAGTGAAGAGTAGGTAACACAGGCCTTTGCCCCCGTTGTAATCTGTTGTGCCTGCTTCCCTCTCCATTTGATTGATTGTTATCCAAGCATTTCTTGTTTTGGAATTGGTTCTCTTTGGTTCATTCTCTATTTACAAACAAGCACAGAGTCGCAATACTCTGTTTAGTTTTTGCGGATAGTGAAAAATTGTTTAAAAAAACAAAAGGAATCAAGCAAAATCAGTAGGCCACTAATTGGATCTCTTTTTGACCTTGCTAAAATAGAAACATTAGGAACAACCCTTCATGAGAAATACGAAAATAGTGAGATGAACTGAGCTCGACACCATGATGGCTGCAAGACAGCTCGGCTCCGCCACCCACCCCGCCCAAAATAACGATAAACTCTATGCAAATATTATAAATATATACAACACACCAGCAAAGTAACAGGGTAAAACATTTTATTATATAACTATTTACATAACTATTTTATACTTTTTGTTGCCCGATCCGGCTAGCTCAATCGATCGAGCATGAAACTCATGCACTCTGATAGCAAGCGTTGCTGCTGATGCTATGCAGACCAAAACTGGTTTTCAGTTTGTACATTCTTCTAGATTTTTCCATCCAAGGTTGGTTGAGTTTGTAGAACGATGGCTTCAGATTTTAAACATACGGTGAGTTGGCGCCGACTGGGAGGGGGCGCTTGGCTCCTGCCCCCTCCCCAAGTAAGATTTTCATACGTGAAAGTACGTTAATGGTTTTGGTCCCTGAGTTGCTTCGATGTCACTGCCATTCTCAAATGGCATAAGTTCTGATGTTGGGTGTCATAGTTCAGAGTTCTGAGCAGCGCTTGTAACACTGTCTGAAGCTTATTTGCACCTACTGCAGCTTCACTATTCTCAAAGTAAGTGAGGGTCGTTTGTGGACCTGACTGCATTTGAAAACAATGTGATATGATACCTCCCTAAACCGCTTGACGGAGGCCCCCGAGGGGCGGTGTGATGGCACGGACTCGGAGAAGACGCTTGGCTCCAATCCCCTCCCCAAGTCTTATAGCACTGGTGTAGCCTGAGATCGCCCCCGACATAGGCGGCCGGCTCCCGGGGTCCGGCGGAACTTTTTGCCTTTTGATGACTCTTCTATTCTGGACCTTGTCCCACAATCCGTTTGACCTGAAGACACGCTGTAGTGGGGCGCCCCTTTACCGTTTTAGTTGCCATTCCGCCCGCTTTTGCTACACTGTGCCTCTTCCGCCATTCAGCTGTTTACCGCCCGCTCTTGCGACTACGGCGTCTCGCTCACCATGTAGTTGAGTTGCTCCCGCTCTTGCGATGCAACGATAGGCGACTGCCACAGGACTCTCAAAATGGCGGCCGGCTCTTCAGATTCGGGCGTGGTCCACTAAAATGGCCCTGGGACACCTTGGAACTCGGACGCTTCCCTGATAGGGCTTGAGTCCCATTCTCGAAAGCGTCCCCTCAGCCGTGAAGATTCTACAAAAGTCTTGGGGGCCCCCGACTCCCGCAGGCTTCTGGTGGGGAGCGGCTGCCATGATTGCTCGTGGAATGGCCACGACGGAGCTACGAGATGGTGGTGCTCTCATGCTGATGCCAGCTTCAGTCTGAAACATCCAGAAACACTGTAGACTACCAATTCGATCAGTTCCGGTAGCGCCCCAACATGACCCGGTAGAGAAGAACTTGCCCTCCCCTCTTTGACTGACGGTTCTTGTTTTCTGTCCCCTCTATTGTCATTTAACAGAACTTTTTGGACTGCTGAAAGGGGTTGTGTTCCGAACGCTGGTTGGTGGAGACATTTTGACTATATTCTTGACCTACGTTGTCGCGTAATGCGTTATATGACACGCCGCGTTAGCGCACCCGGAAGTGATCCGGGGCGCGGCGCGCAGCGCGTAACGTAAGCATAACAGGTCATGTGACTTGTTAATAAAACTTTTCATTGGTTCATTTTACTTTTGTTATTTTAATGATGAAAACCTTGGTCATATGACCTAAAAATTACGCTTTTTATTGGTTTCGAACATTATTTTTTTTTAAACATATATGTTATAATGTTCCAGGCTAATGTACTTTCCCGGAAAATTTACAACTGTCCTGCAAGTAAAATATATTCCTTTTTCGAGAAAAAGGGCGTTTCTTCGTCCCATGATGGAGCCATTGAGTAAAAGAGGCTCGGCCTGCTGTCTTAGTCGCCAATACGCCTGATTATCAGATTCTTATTGATCACTTTATGTTGCAGGAGTGGAAAACACAACTGCCCTTGACCATTTATCTTTACTGCGTTCCTACGTATTATACCTTTTATCCGTCATGTAATTGGACTGCTTTATTTCACTTGCCTTTTACTGATTCGAAAACAGTGACTAAAAGTAAAAACTTTACCAATGTAAATACTACTACCATGTTTTGTTTTAAAAACCTTTATTGTCAAAATGTCAGTATACAAATACGGGCCTATAACCACGTGGGCCGGCCACGGAGCAAACTGAAATCGTATATGATGAGGAGACAGTTACACTGTAGAGGAACGTAACGAGCGGGCCATTAGGTTGCAAGAACTAAGGTGTCTAACAGTTGCGGAATCGGTGGACGTACATTTTGTAATTAAAATACGACAGGGCCACTTACAAAAAAATTATCTAGATATACATTTGCGGGCAAGTACCATGGGTGACGTTAATTCGAACTTTCAATAGTACAGTAATCAATAACACATCAGAACTTAATATCAATAGGGATGTCGAAATATTCAATCAATTCTCGTCCCCGCCCGCCATGAGTATCAAAACTGCATTCATATCTCGTGATATCAAGGTTGTTCAACCAGTACACAACAAGGAGTTACGAGTCCCATTTATACCGGCGCCATTTTGGGCGAGGCCGGGCAGGTGCAAGATATAGTCAAAATGTCTCCACCAACCATCGGCCAGACCAGAACCCCTTTCGGCCCTTTATGCTACAAGATGGTGTCTTCCATTCAGAAAATATTGTTGGCAGCATTTTGAAAGGAAAAATAAACAGCTGTTCTCCTAGTGAGTCTCACATTGTTACATTTAGGAAGAATGTTGAAGAGTAGTATGTTGAAAATCTGAAGCCATTGTTCTACAAACTCTCAATCAGCCTTGGATGGAAAAAAAAATCCTGAAGAATGTACAAACTGAAAACCAATTTTTGTCTGTATAGCATCAACAGCAACGCTTGAGTCAGCTTTGGGTGAAGCCGCCATTTTGATTCAATCAATAACGTCCCCCTGCACACATTCAGGGACCTGGTCGTGTCTTCAGGTCAAACGGATTATGGGACAAGATGCAGAAAAGAATAGGAAAAAAGTTCCGCCGGACCTCGGGAGCCGGCCGCCTATGTCATGGGCGATCTTTGGCCACATCAGGGCAATAATGAAGCTGCAGCAGGTGCAAATAAGCTTCAGACAGTGTTACAAACACTGCTCAGAACTCTCAACTATGGCACTCAACATCCAGGACTTGCCATCCGGATCTTGGCGCCTTGTACTGGTTCCGACCTATTCACACATCGGTCCACTACTGACATCACCTCATAAGCCAACGGGGCACCCCACGCCGACTTTCGGCGCAGCATTGTAGGATGGCCACACCAGTGTGGCAACTTGCTGGACACCACCTCGGTGCCATCCGGATCTCGGCGCGTTCGAGTCACTGTACCGCAAGAGTGACCGGAACTCAGCTGGACACGCCGTCTTTCGGCGCAGCATTGTAGGATGGCCACACCAGTGCGGCAATTTGCTGGACACCACCTCGGTGCCATCCGGATCTCGGCGCGTTCGAGTCACTGTACCGCAAGAGTGACCGCAACTCAGCTGGGCACGCCGTCTTTCGGCGCAGCATTGTAGGATGGCCACACCAGTGCGGCAACTTGCTGGACACCACCTCGGTGCCATCCGGATCTCGGCGCGTTGTGCTGCCTTCGGCCTACTGTAGCCGCAAGTGCGGACGCAACTCAGTTGGACGGCGAGTGAAACGCTAAGGGGCGCCCCACTGCAGCCGAGGAGCCTCCATCTTGGGGGAGACGCACAGCCCCCACTGACTGACGCGACCTTACAGGCCAACGGGGCGCCCCACGCCGACTTTCGGCGCAGCATTGTAGGATAGCCACACCAGTGCAGCAACTTGCTGGACACCAACTCGGTGCCATCCGGATCTCGGCGTGTTGTGCTGCCTTCGGCCTATTCGCACATCGGTCCGCTACTGACGCCGCCTCACGTGCCAACTGATTTTCTACACTTTTTGTAGCCCTATGCCGCATAACAGGTCATGTGACTTGTTTATAAAACTTTTCATTGGTTCATTTTACTTTTGGTTTCCTAATGATGGAAGGCTTGGTCATATGACCTAAAAATAACACTTTTTATTGGTTTAGAACATTTTTTTTTCCCAAACGATGAAAGCCCCACCTTGTTTCTGGATGATTCAGACTGAAGCTTGCGTCAGCATGAGAGCACCACCATCTCGTGGCTCCGTCGTGGTCATTCCGCGAGCAATCATGGCAGCCGCTCCCCACCGGAAGCCTGCGGGAGTCGAGGGCCCCCAAGACTTTTGTAGAATCTTCACGGCTGAGGGGACGCTTTCGAGAATGGAGCCCAAGCCCTAGCAGTCAAGCGTCCGAGTTCCAAGGTGTCCCAGCGCCATTTTAGTGGACCAGGCACAAATCCGAAGAGCCGTCCGCCATTTTAAGAGTCCTGTGGCAGCCGCCTATCGCTGCACTGCAAGAGTGGGCGCAACTCAACTACATGGTGAGCGAGACGCTGTAGCCGCAAGAGCGGGCGCAACTCAGCTGGATGGCCGCCACCTGGGGAGGCCCGTTCACGCCGCCTCCCTCACGCCCCCCCCCGGGGCGCCCCACGCCGTTTTTCGGAGCAGCATTGTAGGATACCAAAACCAGTGCAGCAGTTTACTGGACATCACCTGGGTGCCATCCACATCTCAGCGCGTTCTGCTGCCTTGGAACTATTCGCACAACAGACCGCTACTGACGAGGCCTCCCCGCGCACCCCCCGGGGCGCCCCACGCTGTTTTTCTGAGCTGCATTGTAGGATACCAAAAACCAGTGCGGCACCCAGGTGACATCACCTGGGTGCCGTCCAGAACTCAGCACGTTGTGCTGCCTTGGGACTATTCGCACAAAAGACAGCTACTAACCATTGTTGCTTCTTTTTTCCAAAAAATGTTTAAATGTATTTACAGTTTTTGTTGCGTTCTATATATTTATAAGTTAATAAAGTTTTATAATCCTACAACTATGTTGGAGTGCTATATATTTTTTAAAAATCGGGTGAATGGGGCCTTGAATCGGGTTATTGTCATGTGTGGGCTTTGGAAGTGTGCTGCTACAGGATCGGACATTTCAAACTCAAATACATGTTCTTTTTCTTACCTTTCCGAAGCATGGAGTGCAATAGCAGGCAGAGAAAGGGTGATGCAAGTGTTGAACACTGCCTGGCCTGGCAAGTTGCTGGCAGTGCCCCCCCCCCCGCCCGCTCCTGAAAGAGGGCACACACACACCGCTGCCCCGAGTACTTCACAGATCTTTAAAAGACCATGCGCTTGTTAATGAGGCTTAAATGGTTTATCACCCCTTCTAGAGCCCCTGCATCGGCCCTCTGACGTTTCCTGGAAGAATTAGCACGTAACACAATACCAAGCCCTGTCAGCTGAAACCCCCGAGGAATCGGGTTTTTGCTTGCAGGAATCGGGAGGCGGGAGACTAGCACTGAAATCGGTAGTCTCACGCCTGAATCGGGAGGGTTGGCATGTCTGGATTCTCTACAGCTGGGGCCATAAACTACATCCGCAGGGCTAGATGATAGCCTGGGACCGGCCTGGACAATCGGACACAGAGGAAGAGGAGTGTCAGAGGGTGCGGTAGTGAATAGGGTGAAAGGGAGGTGTCGGGCGGGCACAGGGTGTGATTCTCAGGGAAGAGCAGCGCAGATGGGGGGAAGTTTATGGCCCATGCATGAGAGAGAGAGCGGGGGTGACCAGTGCGTGGGGGAGATGCTTGCGAGGGTGGGGAGCCGTGCTGAGAATCGACGGCGTGCAGAGAGTGGGTCTGGTCAAGGCATCTAAAATGGCTGCCGTGCACGACAAAATTGTGGCATTGGAAAAAAGGCAAGATGGCGCAGACAATATTTATCAATAAGGATTCATTTATAACAAAATATTTTATCGCAGTGACAAATTGGCGGTCAACACTTCCTGATTTCCATCGAATCGAACGTTAACAGACGTCACGCAGCAAAAAAAAAAAAACGCTCACGCACTGCCGCTGGAAGACATGTATCAACATATATGATCCTCCTCAGCCACCCTCAGAAAACACAAGGGATCAGGATACGTCTCCCGCACCCCCTTATACCTAGTAATTTAATTAAAACGAAACACAAATTGGCGAATTCCCGTTTCGCTACCAGTTTGCGGCCCAGTTCGCGGCCCGGGAAGCGCTTCTACCGTGAAAAATCAATTTTTTTTTATTTTCCCCACGGGACCCTTTAATAACCCCAACATCATTCCTAGGGGGTCAAGAGGGGTCTACCTTGCCCCCTTTCATTAAATTCTCCCTTCGTTTTTCACCTCTTCTTCTCTCTCGATCTTACCGAGAGATAAGATGGCGGCCGCTCCGGACTGTTTAGAATGTTGACAGACACTGGAGAGCCAATCAGCTTCGCATCGCAATGTTCCGTTTCGCGAAAAGTACGCGAACCGGAGCGCAGCCCGGAGCGCTGTTACAGATATATATCTTTTTTTGAACGTTAATTTCTCAAAATCCACTGAAGCACATATATTGAGACCTAGCAAAGGCACATCGGGCTAACAGTCACTACAATTTTGCCAAGTTTCGTGCAAATCCATTCAGCCGTTCGAGCTAAAAGTGAGGCCAACCGCCCTATGGAAATTAACATGGGAAAAACGTGTTTTGGGACCCCCCTTTTTTCTCGGCCCCCCTTGACGAAACCCCCCCAAATTTTCAAGGGCTGCTCAGAAACACAATGTGCCATTTTCCTGAAAATTTCAGCCAATTCCGTCCACAAACGCCAAAGTTATTAGACATAGAATTTTCAAAAATCCCATAGGGAAACAATCCTAACTATATATACCTACTGGCGACAGCCAGTAGGTAATATATATATATATATATATATATATATATATATATATATATTACCTACTGGCGATTTTGTTTCTGAGCAGCCCTTGAAAATTTGGGAGGGTTTCATCAAGGGGGGGCCGAGAAAAAAGGGGGGTCCCAAAACGCGTTTTTCCCATGTTAATTTCCATAGGGCGTTTGGCCTCACTTTTAGCTCCAACGGCTGAATGGATTTGCACGAAACTTGGCAAAATTGTAGGGACTGTTAGCCCGATGTGCCTTTGCTGGGTCTCAATATATGTGCTCCAGTGGATTTTGAGAAATTAACGTTTTAAAAAATGTATATATCAGTGACAGCGTCCTGGATAGCGCACCAGATCGCGTACTTTTCGCGTCACGGAGCTTTGCGAAGCGATGCTGATTGGCTCTCCGGTGTCTGTCAACATTCTAAACAGTCCGGTGCGGCCGCCATCTTGTCTCTCGGTAGGATCGAGAGACAAGAAGAGGTGAAAAACGAAGGGGGAATTTAATTAAAGGGGGCAAGGTAGACCCCTCTTGACCCCCTAGGAATGATGTTGGGGTTATTAAAGGGTCCCGTGGGGAAAATAAAAAAAAAATGATTTTTCACGGTAGAAGCGCTTCCCGGATCGCGAACCGGGCCGCAAACTGGTAGCGAAACAGGAATACGCCATTTTGTGTTTCGATTTAATTAAATTACTAGGTATAAGGGGGTACGGGAGACGTATCCTGATCCCTTATGTTTTATGAGGGTGGCTGAGGAGGCTCATATATGTTGATACATGTCTTCCAGCGGCTGTGCGTGAGCGTTTTATTTTTTTTGCTGCGTGACGTCTGTTAACGTTCGATTCGATGGAAATCAGGAAGTGTTGACCGCCAATTTGTCACTGCGATAAAATATTTTGTTATAAATTAATCCGTATTGATAAACATTGTCTGCGCCATCTTGCCTTTTTTCCAATGCCACAATTTTGTCGTGCACGGCAGCCATTTTAGATGCCTTGACCAGACCCACTCTCTGCACGCCGTCGATTCTCAGCACGGCTCCCCACCCTCGCAAGCATCTCCCCCACGCACTGGTCACCCCCGCTCTCTCTCTCATGCATGGGCCATAAACCTCCCCCCATCTGCGCTGCTCTTCCCTGAGAATCACACCCCGTGCCCGCCCGACACCTCCCTTTCACCCTATTCACTACTGCACCCTCTGACACTCCTCTTCCTCTGTGTCCGATTGTCCAGGCCGGTCCCAGGCTATCACCTAGCCCTGCGGATGTAGTTTATGGCCCCAGCTGTAGAGAATCCAGACATGCCAACCCTCCCGATTCAGGCGTGAGACTACCGATTTCAGTGCTAGTCTCCCGCCTCCCGATTCCTGCAAGCAAAAACCCGATTCCTCGGGGGTTTCAGCTGACAGGGCTTGGTATTGTGTTACGTGCTAATTCTTCCAGGAAACGTCAGAGGGCCGATGCAGGGGCTCTAGAAGGGGTGATAAACCATTTAAGCCTCATTAACAAGCGCATGGTCTTTTAAAGATGTGTGAAGTACTCGGGCGGCGGTGTGTGTGCCCTGTTTCAGGAGCGGGCGGGGGGCGGGGGGGGGGAACTGCCAGCAATTTGCCAGGCCAGGCAGTGTTCAACACTTGCATCACCCTTTCTCTGCCTGCTATTGCGCTCCATGCTTCGGAAAGGTAAGAAAAAGAACGTGCATTTGAGTTTGAAATGTTCCATCCTGCAGCAGCACACTTCCAAAGCCCACACATGACAATAACTCGATTCAAGGCCCCATTCTCCCGATTTTTTAAAAAAAAATCTCCCACTTTGCTCTTCTGAAATGTTGGCATGTATGAGAATCATCCCTCTTCAAAGGAGTTACAGTAGATGAAGGCCCCCACCCCATGAGATCCGTCACACCATACGGGTTCCTACTATCTGATAACCATCCTGTATTGTGCTTGGGGAGGGGATTCTCACTGTGAGGGTGTGTGGGACAGAGCCTGAAGCGGAAGATTCCAGGGATGCCTCTTTGTACATCAAAGTTTTTACAATTATGTGTCACATTAAAAATATACTCCAACAAAGTAGTAGGATTATAACACTTTAATAACTTATAAATATATAGAACGCAACAAAAACAGTAAATACATTTAAACATTTTTTTAAAAAAAGAAGCAACAATGGTCAGTAGCTGTGTTTTGTGCGAATAGTCCCAAGGCAGCACAACGTGCTGAGTTCTGGACGGCACCCAGGTGATGTTACCTGGGTGCCGCACTGGTTTTTGGTATCCTACAATGCAGCTCCGAAAAACGGCGTGGGGCGTCCCGGGGGGTGCGCGGGGAGGCCTCGTCAGTAGCGGTCTGTTGTGCGAATAGTCCCAAGGCAGCAGAACTCGCTGAGATGTGGATGGCACCCAGGTGATGTCCAGTAAGTTGCCGCACTGGTTTTGGCATCCTAAAATGCTGCTCTGAAAAACGGCGTGGGGGGCCCCGGGGGGGGGGGGGGAGAGGCGGCGTGAACGGGCCTCCCCAGGTGGCGGCTCGTGTGCTGTAGTGGGGCGCCCCTTTACCGTTTCAGTTGCCATTCCTCCCGCTTTTGGTACACTGTGCCAAAATCCGCCATTCAGCTGAGTTGCGCCTAATCTTGCGGTTCAGTGATAGGCGGCTGCCACAGGACTCTCAAAATGGCGGCAGGCTCTTTCCCTTTTGGGCCTGGTCCACTAAAATGGCCCTGGGACACCTTGGAACTCGGACGCTTGTCTGCTAGGTCTTGGATCCCATTCTCGAAAGCGTCCCCTCAGCCGTGAAGATTCTACAAAAGTCTTGGGGGCCCTCGACTCCTGCAGGCTTCCGGTGGGGAGCGGCTGCCATGATTGCTCGCGGAATGACCACGACGGAGCCACGAGATGGTGGTGCTTTCATGCTGACGCCAGCTTCAGTCTGAAACATCCAGAAACAAGGTGGGGCTTTCATCGTTTGGGAAAAAAAAATGTTCTAAACCAATGAAAAGTGTTATTTTTAGGTCATATGACCAAGCCTTCCATCATTAGGAAACCAAAAGTAAAATGAACCAATGAAAAGTTTTATAAACAAGTCACATGACCTGTTATGCGGCATAGGGCTATAAAAAGCGTAGAAAATCGGTTGGCACGTGAGGCGGCGTCAGTAGCGGACCGATGTGCGAATAGGCCGAAGGCAGCACAACGCGCCGAGATCCGGATGGCACCGAGGTGGTGTCCAGCAAGTTGCTGCACTGGTATGGCTATCCTACAATGCTGTGCCGAAAGTCGGCGTGGGGCGCCCCGTTGGGCTGTGAGGTCGCGTCAGTCAGTGGGGGCTGTGCATCTCCCCCAAGATGGAGGCTCTTCGGCTGCAGTGGGGCGTCCCTTAGCGTTTCACTCGCCGTCCAACTGAGTTGCGTCCGCACTTGCGGCTACAGTAGGCCGAAGGCAGCACAGCGTGCCGAGATCTGGATGGCACCGAGGTGGTGTCCAGCAAGTTGCCGCACTGGTGTGGCCATCCTACAATGCTGCGCCGAAAGACGGCGTGTCCAGCTGAGTTGCGGTCACTCTTGCGGTACAGTGACTCGAACGCGCCGAGATCCGGATGGCACCGAGGTGGTGTCCAGCAAGTTGCAGCACTGGTGTGGCCATCCTACAATGCTGCGCCGAAAGTCGGCGTGGGGCGCCCCGTTGGCCTGTGAGGTCGCGTCAGTCAGTGGGGGCTGTTTGAGGATCTGACTGCATTGGTGATGCTGTGCGTCGCCCCCAAGATGGAGGCTCCTCGGCTGCAGTGGGGCGCCCCTTGGTGTTTCACTCGCTATCCAGTTGAGTTGCGTCCGCACTTGCGGCTACAGTAGGCCGAAGGCAGCACAACGCGCCGAGATCTGGATGGCACCGAGGTGTTTTTTAGCAAGTTGCTGCTCTGGTGTGGCCATCCTACAATGCTGCGCCAAAAGTCGGCGTGGGGTGCCCCGTTGGTCTGTGAGGTGGTGTCAGTAGCGGACCGATGTGTGAATAGGCCGGAACCAGCACAAGGCGCCAAGATCCGGATGGCACCGAGGTGGTGTCATAGTTGAGAGTTCTGAGCAGTGCTTGTAACACTGTCTGAAGCTTATTTGCACCTGCTGCAGCTTCACTATCGCCCTGGTGTGGCCAAAGATCGCCCATGACATAGGCGGCCGGCTCCCGGGGCCCGGCGGAACTTTTTTTCCTTTTCCTTTCTCCATCTTGTCCCACAATCCGTTTGACCTGAAGACACGACCAGGTCCCTGAATGTGTGCAGGGGGACGGTATTGATTGAATCAAAATGGCGGCTTCACACAAAGCTGAGTCAAGCGTTGCTGTTGATGCTATACAGACAAAAATTGGTTTTCAGTTTGTACATTCTTCAGGATTTTTTTTTCCATCCAAGGCTGGTTGAGAGTTTGTAGAACAATGGCTTCAGATTTTCAACATACTACTCTTCAACATTCTTCCTAAATGTAACAATGTGAGACTCACTAGGAGAACGGCTGTTTATCTTTCCTTTCAAAATGCTGCCAACAATATTTTCTGAATGGAAGACACCATCTTGTAACATAAAGGGCCGAAAGGGGTTCTGGTCTGGCCGATGGTTGGTGCAGACATTTTGACTATATCCTGGACCTGCCCGGCCTCGCCCAAAATGGCGCCGGTATAAATGGGACTCGTAAATCCTTGTTGTGTACTGGTTAAACAACCTTGATATCACGAGATATGAATGCAGTTTTGATGCTCATGGCGGGCGGGGACGAGAATTGATTGAATATTTCGACATCCCTATTGATATTAAGTTCTGATGTGTTATTGATTACTGTACTATTGAAAGTTCGAATTAACGTCACCCATGGTACTTGCCCGCAAATGTATATCTAGATAATTTTATTGTAAGTGGCCCTGTCGTATTTTAATTACAAAATGTACGTCCACCGATTCCGCAACTGTTAGATACCTTAGTTCTTGCAACCTAATGGCCCGCTCATTACGTTCCTCTACAATGTAAATGTCTCCTCATCATATACGATTTCAGTTTGCTCCGTGGCCGGCCCACGTGGTTATAGGCCCGTATTTGTATACTGACATTTTCACAATAAAGGTTTTTAAAACAAAACATGGTAGTAGTATTTACATTGGTAAAGTTTTTAATTTTAGTCACTGTTTTCGAATCAGTAAAAGGCAAGTGAAATAAAGCAGTCCAATTACATGACGGATAAAAGGTATAATACGCAGGAACGCAGTAAAGATAAATGGTCAAGGGCAGTTGTGTTTTCCACTCCTGCAACATAATGTGATCGATAAGAATCTAATAATCAGGCGTATCGGCGACTAAGACAGCAGGCCGAGCCTCTTTTACTCAACGGCTCCGTCATGGGACGAAGAAACGCCCTTTTTCTCGAAAAAGGAATATATTTTACTTGCAGGACAGTTGTAAATTTTCCGGGAAAGTACATTAGCCTGGAACATTATAACATATATGTTTAAGAAAAAATAATGTTCGAAACCAATAAAAAGCGTAATTTTTAGGTCATATGACCAAGCTATTCATCATTAAAATAACAAAAGTAAAATGAACCAATGAAAAGTTTTATTAACAAGTCACATGACCTGTTATGCTTACGTTACGCGCTGCGCGCCGCGCCCCGGATCGCTTCCGGGAAGCTGCGCTTCGCGCACCGGAGCACTTCCGGGTGCGCTAACGCGGCGTGTCATATAACGCATTACGCAACAACGTAGGTCCAGAATATAGTCAAAATGTCTCCACCAACCAGCGTTCGGAACACAACCCCTTTCAGCAGTCTAAAAAGTTCTGTTAAATGACAACAGAAGGGACAGGCAACAAGAACCATCAGTCAAAGAGGGGAGGGCAAGTTCTTCTCTACCGGGTCATGTTGGGGCGCTACCGGAACTGATCGAATTGGTAGTCTACAGTGTTTCTGGATGTTTCAGAATGAAGCTGGCGTCAGCATGAGAGCACCACCATCTCGTAGCTCAGTCGTGGCCATTCAACGAGCAATCATGGCAGCCGCTCTCCACCAGAAGCCTGCGGGAGTCGGGGGCCCCCAAGACTTTTTATCCTTCGCCGCTGGCCACGCCCACCGCTAGGCCATGCCCCCTTCCCGCCCTACTTAAGAGCCGAGTCACGAGCACTCTGTTGGGTTGTCTCCTGAGGCGAAAAGCCGGGAGCAGACGCTGTTGTTTGAATTGATAAAGACCTGCTTACTTCTAAAAACCTGCTTTTAACTTTGTATTGCACTTTGGCACTTTAGGGCATCACGGAGCGGATCTAGCGCTCACGTGACCCCTCACACCGGCGTCCTTCGCCGCTGGCCACGCCCACTGCTAGGCCACGCCCCCTTCCCGCCCTACTTAAGAGCCGAGTCACGAGCGCTCTGTTGGGTTGTCTCCTGAGGCGAAAAGCCGGGAGCAGACGCTGTTGTTTGAATTGATAAAGACTTGCTTACTTTTAAAAACCTGCTTTTAACTTTGTATTGCACTTTGGCACTTTAGGGCATCACGGAGTGGATCTAGCGCCCACGTGACCCCTCACACCGGCGTCCTTCGCCGCTGGCCACGCCCACCGCTAGGCCACGCCCCCTTCCCGCCCTACTTAAGAGCCGAGTCACGAGCGCTCTGTTGGGTTGTCTCCTGAGGCGAAAAGCCGGGAGCAGACGCTGTTGTTTGAATTGATAAAGACTTGCTTACTTTTAAAAACCTGCTTTTAACTTTGTATTGCACTTTGGCACTTTAGGGCATCACGGAGCGGATTTAGCGCCCACGTGACCCCTCACACCGGCGTCCTTCGCCGCTGGCCACGCCCACCGCTAGGCCACGCCCCCTTCCTCCCCGTGAGGTCCCCTATATCAAATGTGCATCTACAGAACGCGCAGCGGACGTGCGCAGCGGGCGCGCCGTTTGCGCGCCGAAGGCGCGCCCAAGGCAAGCCCGTCTGCGCCCGTCCGCGGCCGGACGGGGCTAGGGGCACGACTCCATGCCAATTTTATCTCTTATTCCTCGGAAGAACTTACTACCCTCCAAGGCCATTGGCCACTCTCGGACTCTGTCCGGAGTCACATCCTTTCACTAGGGCTCGAACCTTCTTCTACTCCTACCCTGCCGTCCCTTCCGCCTGCCTCTCCCCCTCAACGCCCTCTCCCACCCGACCCACTTCCTCCTACCCCCTCTCTATCTATTCTCTTACTGAATACCAGGTCAGCGGTCAAGCACCATCATGAGCTCTTCGTCTTGCTCGATTCTGAGAAGCCCGACCTACTGCTCCTGACCGAAACCTGGTTCTGCGACTCTTCCCTTCCCGTTCTCTTGGCTACCCTCCCCCCTTCCTACGCGGCCTTACGCGCCGATCGTCCGGCAGGTAGGGTTGGCGGTGGAGTGGCGATGATCGCTCAGTCGGAATTAAATTTTCAAACCATCCCCTCTCCCCCCATTCCTTCCACCGAATTCCTTACAGTTTGCTCCCTCGCCTTCTCCCCCCCCATTACCTGTCTCCTAATGTACCGTCCTCCCCAGTCTTTGCCTCTGTTCTTGCCGGCTTTCCAAGACCTACTGGCCAACATGGTGGTCAACTACGCATCGGTCCTGGTACTTGGGGATTTCAATTACTGGCCCTCGGACCCATCTGAGTGCACAGCTTCAAAAGAATTCACTGAGTCCCTCACATCTTTAAATTTTATGTCGCACATCTCTGTCCCCACTCACTCTCATGGTCACATACTTGACCAGGTCTGGTCCCTTAATCTCTCAGTTTCCCCGGTGACGGTTTCCCCCTGCCCTTGGTCCGATCACGCCCTCATTTCTTTCTCCATCTCTCTCTACCAGGTACCCAAAGTCCCCCACGCCAAAAATACCTGGGCGCGGAATTGGAACAGAGTCGACTTTTCCTCCTTGACGTCTCACCTGCGGAACTCTTCCCCGTCCCTTTCCGGTCTTCCGTCCGACTCTCAAGCCAACATTATTAACACCTGGCTGGCTAGAGGTTGCGACTCAGTGGCTCCCCTGCGTCGCATCTCCGTTCGGCGACCCAAGGAATCTAATAGGTGGTTTAATGACCACCTAAAAGAACTAAACTTGGCCACCCGACAGGCAGAAAGGCACTGGAGGAAAAATTACTGTCCCTCACTAAAAACTCTCTATCTGTCATCACTCGCCGACTACAAGACCGCAATCCTCGCCGCCAAATCCTCTTACTTCTCAACAAAAATAATGTCTGCCGAAAATAAACCCAGGGAGATCTTCGGCATAGTGCAGGACTTGGCCTACTCCGATAGGGCCTCACCTCAGATCCCCCCATCTCAGCCTCTTTGCAACCAACTAAATACCTACTTTCTTGACAAGATTACTACCAACAAGGCCAACATCCCCCCCCCCTCGTCTGCCTTTGTTGACCCTTCCCCTCCTGCTATTCAAAACCTTCTCACCGCCATCCCTCCCCTCACTGAAGAGGCATTTCTGGAGATACTCCCCAGAGTGAAATCAGGTTCTCCGGCAGATATCTGTCCGGCGCGTATCCTCCAACAAATTTACTCCTCTTGTCCTGAACCCCCTATTGCCTTCCTTAACAGCTCCCTAGCGCAGTGAGTAGTGACCCCTACGCTCAAATCAGCCACCATAGTGCCCATTCTAAAGAAGCCTGGCGCTGACCCATCCATCTCAGCCAACTACCGCCCCATTTCCCTGCTGCCCTACCTGGGCAAGGTGCTGGAGCGCCACGTCACCGCAGTTCTCAGCACCCACGTAGAGGCCAATGGGGGACTGGCTTCCCGCCAGGCAGGCTTTCGACCGAGGCACTCGACCGAATCAGTCGTGGTATCAGTCCTGGACAACCTCAGGAAGGGTATGGATCACAACAAACACCAGGCGCTGGTACTCCTCGATCTCTCCGCCGCATTTGACACGGTAGACCATACCATCCTATTGTCCCGTGTCAAGGCGGCTGGAATTGAGGGTTCCGCCCTGGTGTGGCTTTCCTCCTTCCTGAGGGACCGCACCCAGGCGGTCCGGCTAGGTGAATTCACTACCACCCCACTCCCCGTCATGTGCGGTGTCCCCCAGGGTTCTTCCTTGTCTCCCCTACTATTTAATCTTTACATCTTTCCCCTCATCTTCACTCTTCAGCAGCTGGAGGTCACCGTGTTTAACTACGCGGATGACCTCCAGCTCATCTTTGATCTATCCTCTTCCCCCCTCTCTGTCTCCAGTTTTCAGCACACCATGACATTCATCAGGGACTGGATGAACCACAACCATCTCAAGTTGAACCCGGACAAGACCGAGTTGGTTCTTACCGTGGTTCTTCCAGTCCCTGGAACTCCCTCTTCTGGCCCCAAACCCTCGGTCCCGCCCCCACCCCCTCAACCACGGTGAAAACACTGGGGGTTAAAATGAATAATCAGCTCACCCTTCACTCTCAAATCAGCTCTGTAGTTTCCTCCTGCTTCCTTACCCTTCGAACTATCCGCACTGTCGCCCGTTTCTTCACCCCCCAGGCACTCAAAATGATCATTGCCGCTCTCGTGATATCACGGCTGGACTATGCCAACGCCGTCTATAATGGCATACCAGCATACAGCCTAAGGAGGCTACAGCTGGTTCAAAACCAAGCTGCCCGGCTGGTTTTTGGTCTCCCACGCTTTCACCATTCCACACCCCTCCTCAGGGAGCTTCATTGGCTACCTGTCAAGGAACGTTCTCTGTTCAAAACCGCCTGTATGGTTTTCCAGGCCCGTCAAGGCACCGCCCCTGCCTTCATTTCTTCACTTATAAAAGAATACGTTCCCCCAAGAGAACTTCGATCCTTCACCAAGTCCCTTCTTCAAATCCCACGCTTCAGACGCAAAAAGTGGGGTGGGTCCAACTTTTCCACCTTGGCCCCCACTTTCTGGAACTCCCTCCCTGACCACCTTCGTGCTTCCACCCATTACGTATCCTTCCGCAAGGAATTGAAAACGTTTCTTTTTAAACAGGCTTTCCCTGTGTAACCCTCCCTTCCCGGCTCTATTACCGGTCTCACTTTTGTCTCTGTAGCCAATACCCTCCACTAGCGCCAAGAAACCGTCAGGTGCACGCCGTGCTCTACAAATGTTTTAAATTAGAAATTAGAAATTAGAATCTTCAAGGCTGAGGGGACGCTTTCGAGAATGGGACCCAAGCCCTATCAGGCAAGCGTCCGAGTTCCAAGGTGTCCCAGGGCCATTTTAGTGGACCACGCCCAAATCTGAAGAGCCGGCCGCCATTTTGAGAGTCCTGTGGCAGCCGCCTATCGTTGCTTCGCAAGAGCGGGAGCAACTCAACTACATGGTGAGCGAGACGCTGTAGTCGCAAGAGCGGGCGGTAAACAGCTGAATGGCGGAAGAGGCACAGTGTAGCAAAAGCGGGCGGAATGGCAACTGAAACGGTAAAGGGGCGCCCCACTACAGCGTGTCTTCAGGTCAAACGAATTGTGGGACAAGGTCCAGAATAGAAGAGTCATCAAAAGGCAAAAAGTTCCGCCGGACCCCGGGAGCCGGCCGCCTATGTCGGGGGCGATCTCAGGCCACACCAGGGCAACACGACTTGGGGAGGGGGCAGGAGCTAAGTGCCATCTCACCGCCCCTCGGGGGCCTCCATCAAGCGGTTCAGGGAGGCACCGCATCACATTGTTTAACAATGCAGTCAGGTCCACAAACGGCCCTCACTTACTTTGAGAATAGTGAAGCTGCAGTAGGTGCAAATAAGCTTCAGACAGTGTTACAAGCGCTGCTCAGAACTCTGAACTATGGCACCCAACATCCATGAACGTACACTCACGTATGAAAATCTTACTTGGGGAGGGGGCAGGAGCCAAGCGCCCCCTCCCAGTCCGCGCCACCACACCGTATGTTGAGAATCTGAAGCCATCGTTCTAGAAACTCAACCAGCCTTGGATGGAAAAATCTAGAAGAATGTACAAACTGAAAACCAGTTTTGGTCTGCATAGCATCAGCAGCAACGCTTGCTATCAGAGTGCATGAGTTTCATGCTCGATCGATTGAGCTAGCCCGATCGGGCAACAAAAAGTATAAAATAGTTATGTAAATAGTTATTTAATAAAATGTTTTACCCTGTTACTTTGCTGGTGTGTTGTATATATTTATAATATTTGCATAGGGTTTGTCGTTATTTTGGGTGGGGTGGGGTGGGCGGCGGAGTCGAGCTGTCTTGCAGCCATCATGGTGTGGAGCTAAGTTCATCTTACTAGTTTCGTATTTCTCATGAGGGGTTGTTCTTAATGTTTCTATTTTAGCGAGGTCAAAAACAGATCCCATTAGTGGCCTACTGATTTTGCTCGATTCCTTTTGTTTTTTTGAAACTATTTTTCACTATCTGCAAAGACTAAACAGAGTATTGCGACTCTGTGCTTGTTTGTAAATACAGAATGAACCAAAGAGAACCAATTCTAAAACAGTAAATGCTTGGATAGCAATCAATCAAATAGAGAGAGAAGCAGGCACAACGGATTACAACGGGGGCAAAGGCCTGCGTTAACTACCCTTCACTATCTGCAAAGAGAGAGTACTGCTAAGAGAAAAGAGGGGGAGGAAGGGGGGGGCAGCGTTCAAAGCACATCAGCGTGCATAAACACAAAAATGTTTTTACCTATCATGTACTTGACATTTGACAGCATTTGATATTTGGTATTAAAAAAACATTGAAATTCACAGAAAAAACCATAGGTTTTAGGCCATATATAGTTAGGGATTTGCATTTACAAAACCTTATTTTACTCGCACAAAACCATTGAAATTCGCATATATAGTTAGATGCGCTAACTATATATCGCGCACCCGCAATCCACTGCTGATGATGTCACATATTACATCATTCATGACATGGTCAGTGACATCACTGATGACATCACTGATGACATCATCCAGTGACTGTATGTTTCTGTAAAGTTAAAATATGCCTTACATATTGAAGAATGAGTGGATGTATAAGTGTCTGGATGAAGGATTTAGTAGGTGCATGACTGACTGTATGAGAGAGTGATTAAATGTGTCTCACTGAGTGCATGGGTTAGTGACTAAACTATCTTAATTTGTGCATCATTATATCTGTTGTTCTATGAACTGCTGCATGTGCTGATCAGTAGCTATATGAGTAACTGTATGGGTTATTGATTGGTTGCCCAAGTATTTGTATGGGAGAGTGAGTGTGTGTGTGGGGGTGGCTGGGAGGTGTGACTCTGTGCATACATGTGTGAACAGTTGATTCACTAGATCTATGGGTTCAAAACTGCATGTGGAAACAGCTGTATGGGTGGTTGACTGTGTACGAGTGTATTGGTGAGAGAATGGATATCTCAGTGCTACATGTCAAAGTAAGTACATATGTAAAACACAGTACATGTGAGAGTTCACATATATAAATTACTGTGTATAAGAGCCAGTGAATGTGTGAGTGGCTGAATGGATAATTGAAAACTTGTATCAGGGATTGTATAAGAGAGTAAATATGTGTTAGTATATGTTTGAATAAGTAAGGTGTGTATAACTGTATAGTTGAGGAAATGGAGGTGTGATTGATTCAGTGCATGACTGACTAGGTGTGTGAGTAACTCCATGGATGAGTGACAGTCTGTGAGTGTCTGTTTACTCTGAGTGTATCTAAGGTTATATTAGAGTCTAAATATGTTCATCGTATTATCACATGAATGATATAATCAGTGATGTGATCAGTAATGTCAAATGAGATGTCATCAGTGATGTCATCAGTGATGTCACTGACCATGTCATGAATGGTGTAATATGTGACATCATCAGCAGTGGATTGCGGGTGCGCGATATATAGTTAGCGCATCTAACTATATATGCGAATTTCAATGGTTTTGTGCGAGTAAAATGAGGTTTTGTAAATGCAAATCCCTAACTATATATGGCCTAAAACCTATGGTTTTTTCTGTGAATATATATATACATTCTATTGGGAATAACTTTGGCGCCGGTTGAGTGACTTCTCAAATCCTCTTCAATTTCATTAAAACATTCTGACATGCAGTCTCCCAAGATGGCCACCATAGACAAAAGAGCCCAAATGTAGCCCAAATATCACCCAGATGTAGCCCAAGTATAGCCCAATGACAGAATGTCCCAGAGTGTTCTAAAGAACAACTAGAGCGCTAACAGTCCTACTTATTACAAAGGTATGGCACACCTGAAGCCATCTTGATTGGAATAAAATGGTAACTCTTAAAACATTTAATTTAAAAAGGAACAAAATGAGGGGGTATATTTTGCCATAGAAAGTATGATTAGTGCTGCAGTAAGAAAAATTAGGGCACATTTTGAGTGACTTCTCAAATCCTCTTCAATTTCATTAAAAAATTCTGACATACAGTCTCCCAAGATGGCCACCAGAGACAAAAGAGCCTAAATGTAGCCCAAATATCACCCAGATGTAGCCCAAGTATAGCCCAATGACAGAATGTCCCAGAGTGTTCTAAAGAAGAACTATAGCGCTAACAGTCTTACTTATGATAAAAGTATGGCACACCGGAAGCCATCTTGATTGGAATCAAGTGGTAAGTCTGAAAACAATTAATTTAAAAAGGAACAAAATGAGGGGGTTCATTTTGCCATAGAAAGTATGATTAGTGCTTCAGAAAGAAAAATTAGGGATCATTTTGAGTGACTTCTCGAATCCTCTTCTATTTCATTAAAAACATTCTGACATGCAGACTGAAACATGCACTTTGAATACCAGCAGCAGACTTCCCTGGTGAGCAGTTGCTTTACTACAGTTATCTAATGAGCAACTAGAGTGCTAACATTCAGAATTTATGGCAAATGTGTGACATACCTGAATGCCTTCTTGATGGAACCAAAGTAAACAAGCATTGAAAATGCAATAGATCTCGCCCTTGTTTAAGTTAAAGCCATTCTGTTTGTAATGAGGTTGCTTTTTAGCTTTGCTTTTATTAGTGTTTTTTAAACTTTCATGTAAATAACATGCATCTGTATGCCTATATGTATGCATGCATTTATATTTGTATTTATATAGATATACAGATTATATATGTTTATATATGTATGTATATATATATATACATACACATACATATATATAAATGCATATGCATATATATGCATATATATATGTGTATATGTGTGCGTGTAGAGAGAGGTAGAGCGGTAGAGGTGTAGAGGTAGAGAGGTAGAGGTAGAGAGGTAGCAGTAGAGAGGTAGAGGCTAGTAGAGAGAGAAGTAGAGAGAGGTAGAAAGGTAGAGAGTGAGTAATAGAGAGTAGAGAGTGAGTAGTAGAGCGTAGTAGAGAGCAGTAGAGAGAGTAGCAGAGAGTGAGTAGTAGAGAGTAGTAGAGTGAATAGTAGAGTGAGTAGTAGAGAGTAGTAGAGAGTGAGTAGTAGAGAATAATTAGTAGATAGTATTAGAGACTAAGTAGTAGAGTGAGTAGTAGAGAGCAGTAGAGAGTGAGTAGTAGAGAGTAGTAAAGAGTGAGTAGTAGAGAGTAGTAGAGAGTGAGTAATAGAGAGTGAGTAATAGAGAGTGAGTAGTAGAGAGTGAGTAGCAGAGAGAGAATAGTAGAGAGTAGTAGAGAGTGAGTAGTAGAGTGAGTAGTAGAGACTAGTAGAGAGAGAGTAGTAGAGAGTGAGTAGTAGTGAGTAGTACAGAGTAAGTAGAAGAGTGAGTAGTAGAGAGTGAGTAGTAGAGAGAGAGTAGTAGAGGGTGAGTAGTAGAGAGTAGAATAGAGAGTGAGAAGTCGAGAGTGAGTAGTAGAGAATAGTAGAGAGTGAGTAGTAAAGAGTGAGTAGTAGAGAGAGAGTAGTAGAGAGTGAGTAGTAGAGAGTAGTAGATAGTGAGTAGTAAGGAGTGAGTAGTAGAGAGAGAGTAGTAGAGAGTAGTAGAGTAGTAGAGAATGAGTAGTAGAGAGTGAGTATTTGAGAGTAGTGGAGTAGGAGAGAGTAAGTAGTAGAGAGTAGTGGAGAATATTCCAAAGTTTGGCACAGCACCACTTGCACAATAAGTCCAATCAAATCATATCACTTAGAGTCTTTATTGAAGCGCTGAATCTTGGTGTATATTCAAATGCTTTTATTTTCCTTAAGTTTATGTACCACAGCCAGCCGAAACGTTTCGTTCTGTACAACAGAACTTCTTCAGGGCGTTCTTATTTCCTTCAAGTTATGTCGGTATCCTGTTGTCATATAACTAGATATTTCTTCCAAATGTTAGACGAGACGTAAGTACATTCTTATTCAAAGTGACTAGGAATCAATTGTACCCATACAATTCGGGCAGACTTGAGCAATTTATAACATCCTCAAAGTCAGTCTTTCAAAAATTCCAAAGTATAGGACATGATAATCCAAATCCAAATGTTTCTCAAGAAAAGTCATTTTCAATAGTTCGGAATTTCGGTGTTTGGGCAGATATGACCCAGGGACCCCCAGTATGCAAGGGGAATTAGTCCCCCCTCTGCAAACGCGCCAGTGGCCTGCGTTGCAGAGTGGTGTAAAAAGGGGCGTAGCCTCATTACACCTCTGTGCAAGGCAGCCCTCTGGCGCATACTGGAGGTTCCAGGTGGGCTAGTTGGCCCCCAGGGACCCTTAGTATGCAAGGGGAATTAGTTCCCCCTCTTCAAACATGCACGGGGCTGCGTTGCAGAGAGGTGTAAAAAAGGGTGTGGCCTCAATACACCTCTCTGCAATGCAGCCCCCTGGCGCATACTGGAGGCTCCTGGTGGGCTAGTTGGCCCAGAGGGACCCCCAGTATGCAAGGGGAATTAGTTCCCCCTCTGCAAACGCGGCAGGGGCCTGCGTTGCAGAGAGGTGTAACAAGGGGCATAGCCTCATTACACCTCTGCAATGCAGTCCCCATGGCGGATACAGGAGGTTCCAGGTGGGCTAGTTGGCCCCCAGGGGCCCCCAGTATGCAAGGGGAATTAGTTCCCCCTCTTCAAACATGCACGGGAGCTGCGTTGCAGAGAGGTGTAAAAAGGGGCGTGGCTTCATTACACCTCTCTGCAATGCAGTCCCCTGGCGCATACTGGAGATTCCTGGTGGGCTTTTAGGTCTTATATAGTTAGGAATTAGCATTTAAAAAAACCTATGAAATTCCCTGAAAAAACCATAGGTTTCACACCAGTTATAGTTAGGAATTAGCATTTAAAAAACCTATTAAATTCACTGAAAAAAACATAGGTTTGACACCAGTTATAGTTAGCTGGGAATTTTACTGACATAAAACCATTAAAATTCCCATGTTATAGTTATTATAGTTAGTTGGACTCACTATAACTTGCGCACCTGCAATGCACTGCTGTTGACATCACATATTACATCACTCATGACATGACTGGGTTTTAAAAAAAACATTTTTGGCCTTGTGGGACCACCTGTGCAGGCCTAGGGGGTCAGGGTGTTTCTACCCTGCCCCCTTTGCGTGTTTTGCTCACTTGTTTCACTGCTTTCTTGTGCCTCAGTCTACCGAGGCACAACATGGCTGCCAAAACTTTCTGGTTTGGACAGTCCGCGGATGGTACGCGCCTATAGATATACTTATGATTTTACTTATGATTTTCTCAGGAACTACTGAACGGATTTATACCATTTAACAAAAAGCGTGATCTGCAAACCCAACTCTGTCTTTTTGCCAAATTTGGTGTAATTCCGTTCAGCCGTTCGGGCTGTAGCCCGGGCTAAATGTCCTATGGAAAATTGCATGGGGAAAACACGTTTTGAGACCCCCCTTTTTTCTCGGCCCCAGCTTCACGAATCCCCCCCAAACTTTCAGGGAAGGAGTGGAGCAGAGCAGGCCATTTTCTTGGAGAAATTTGCAAAGATTCGTCTACCGGCGCCTAGGTTATTCTAAATAGAATGTTGCAGATTTCCTATGGAAACTAGGTCCTAACTATAACTACTACTGGCGACCGCCAGTAGGTAATATTTTTATATATATATATATATATATATATATATATATATATATATATATATATATATATATATATATATATATATATATATATATATATATATATTACCTACTGGCTATCGCCAGTAGGTATATATAGTTAGGATTAATTCCCTATGGGATTTCTGAAAATTCTATGTCTAATAACTTTGGCGTTTGTGGACGGAATCGGCTGAAATTTTCAGGAAAATGGCACATTTTGTTTCTGAGCAGCCCCTGAAAATTTGGTGGGGTTTCGTTAAGGGGGGGCTGAGAAAAAAGGGGGGTCCCAAAACGCGTTTTTTACATTGAGTTTTCCATAGGGCGGTTGGACTCACTTTTAGCTCGAACGGCTGAATGGATTTGCACGAAACTTGGCAAAATTGTAGGGACTGTTAGCCCGATGTGCCTTTGCTAGGTCTCAATATATGTGCTTCAGTGGATTTTGAGAAATTAACGTTTAAATCAAGATATATATCTGTAACAGCGCTCCGGGCAGCGATCCGGTCCGCTTACTTTTCGCGTTTCGGAACTTTGCGCGCAGAAAGCTGATTGGCTCTCCGGTGTCTGTCAACATTCTAAACAGTCCGGAGCGGCCGCCATCTTGTCTCTCGGTAGGATCGAGAGAGAAGAAGAGGTGAAAAACGAAAGGGGAATTTAATGAAAGGGGGCAAGGTATCCCCCTCTTGACCCCCTAGGAATGTTGTTGGGGTTATTAAAGGGTCCCGTGGGGAAAAGAAAAAAAAAATGATTTTTCACGGTAGAAGCGCTTCACGGGCCGCGAACTGGGCCGCAAACTGGTAGCGAAACGGGAATTCGCCATTTTGTGCTTCGTTAATTAAATTACTAGGTATAAGGGGGTGCGGGAGACGTATCCTAATCCCCTATGTTTCCTGAGGGTGGCTGAGGAGGCTGATATATGTTGATACATCTCTTCCAGCGGCTGTGCGTGAGCTTTTTTTTTTTTTGCTGCGTGACAGTCCGGAGCGGCCGCCATCTTGTCTCTCGGTAGGATCGAGAGAGAAGAAGAGGTGAAAAACGAAAGGGGAATTTAATGAAAGGGGGCAAGGTATCCCCCTCTTGACCCCCTAGGAATGTTGTTGGGGTTATTAAAGGGTCCCGTGGGGAAAAGAAAAAAAAATGATTTTTCACGGTAGAAGCGCTTCACGGGCCGCGAACTGGGCCGCAAACTGGTAGCGAAACGGGAATTCGCCATTTTGTGCTTCGTTTTAATTGTTTAGAGACAAAAATTATCGCCGCACATCGGCCACAATGCATGAATATCGTTGAAAAGTCAGCGATATTCATGCATTATCCAGCAAATGCTCTTAGCCGTGTTATCCACCTTCCATTGGATAATATGGTTAAAAACTGCTCTGTGCGTGAGCTTTTTTTTTTTTTTTTTTTGCTGCGTGACGTTTGTTAACGTTCGATTCGATGGAAATCAGGAAGTGTTGACCACCATTTTGTCACTGCGAGTAAATATTTTGTTATAAATGAATCCTTATTGATAAACATTGTCTGCGCCATCTTGCGTTTTGTCCAATGCCACAATTTTGTCGTGCACGGCAGCCATTTTAGATGCCTTGACCAGGGCCACTCTCTGCACGCCGCCGATTCTCAGCATGGCTCCCCACCCTCGCACGCATCTCCCCCACGCAATGGTCACCCCCGCTCTCTCTCTCATGCATGGGCCATATACTTCCCCCATCTGCGCTGCTCTTCTCTGAGAATCACACCCTGTGCCCGCTCGACACCTCCCTTTCACCCTATTCACTACCGCACCCTCTGACACTCCTCTTCCTCTGTGTCCGATTGTCCAGGCCGGACCTAGGCTATCACCTAGCCCTGCGGATGTAGTTTATGGCCCCAGCTGTAGAGTATCCAGACATGCCAACCCTCCCGATTCAGGCGTGAGACTACTGATTTCAGTGCTAGTCTTTCGCTTCCCGATTCCTGCAAGGAAAAACCCGGGGGCATATTACCAACAACTAGCGGTAATTTTTGTCTCTAACTTGTTTAGAGACAAAAATTATCGCCGCACATCGGCAAATTTTATCGCACATAAACCTTGCTATTAGCAAGGTTTATCGCAAATGCGATAAAAAACGGCCGCAATGCATGAATATCGTTGAAAAGTCAGCGATATTCATGCATTATCCAGCAAATGCTCTTAGCCATGTTATCCACTTCCCATTGAACAAGCGCATGGTCTTTTAAAGATTTGTGAAGTACTCGGGGCGGCAGTGTGTGTGTGCCCTCTTTCAGGAGCGGGCGGGGGGGCACTGCCAGCAATTTGCAGGCCAGGCAGTGTTCAACACGTGCATCACCCTTTCTCTGCCTGCTATTGCGCTCCATGCTTCGGAAAGGTAAGAAAAAGAACGTGCATTTGAGTTTGAAATGTCCGATCTTGTAGCAGTACACTTGCAAAGCCCACACATGACAATAACCCGATTCAAGGCCCCATTCACCCGATTTTTAAAAAAAATATAGTACTCCAAGACAGTTACATTTTAAAACTTTATTAACATTTAAATATAACGAACGCAACAAAAACTGTAAATATATTTAACCATTTTTTGAAATTAACCAGAACTATAACGATAACAACAACATCAACAATAATATAACTTTTATGCCTAAATTACGCAAACATTTAGCTAATCTGCTAAAGGGGGGAGTCGCAATTTCTTTACAATAATCAATAATGAAAAATCCACATCAATAGGGTTGTCCGTTTTCTCGATGCAGCACTATAGTGCAATATACACAGCACCTGGGGTGTCAAGAGTGAACAGGTCTTTCTTTGTTCCTTAAGATGTTATCTCCGAGAATGCTGATGCATTGGTGTCTGTACACTTCTTTGTCAATTCTGTCAAGATGATAACTGCTTTATAAACAGACGATATCTTTGTTTAGTCATTAGTGTTAAGTGTGTCTGAAACTACAGTTCCCTTCTGTTTTTTTTTCTTCAGGCTCTACAGAGTTTTGTGTGTTGTTCTTTTGAGCGACAATTATTCCAGAGGTTTCAGGTTCACTTGTTTTGTCCTGCAGTGAGTTAACAGCTTTAGAGAGTTCATGTTTATTTGCTATGTCCTGCTGTTCGTCAACTGCTTCAGAGACGTCAGCCTCATTTTTTATGTTTCAGTAGATCCTGGACCTGCCCGGCCGCGCCCAAAATGGCGCCGGTGTAAATGGGACTCGTAACTGCTTGTTCTGTACTGGTTGCCCAACCTTGATATCACGAGATACATATGCAGTTTTGAAGCACATGGCGGAGGCTTGTCTGCTGTAGTGGGGCGCCCCTTTATCGTTTCAGTCGCCATTCCGCCCGCTTTTGCTACACTGTGCCTTTTCCGCCGTTCAGCTGTTTAGCGCCCGCTCTTACGGCTACAGCGTCTCGCTCACCATGTAGTTGAGTTGCTCCCACTCTTGCGGTGCAGCGATAGGCGGCTGCCACAGGACTCTTAAAATGGCGGCCGGCTCTTCGGATTTGGGCCTGGTCCAGTAAAATGGCCCTGGGACACCTTGGAACTCGGACGCTTGTCTGCCAGGGCTTGGGTTCCATTCTCGAAAGCGTCCCCTCAGCCTTGAAGATTGTACAAAAGTCTTGGGGGCCCTCGACTCCCGCAGGCTTCCGGTGGGGAGCGGCTGCCATGATTGCTTGCGGAATGGCCACGACGGAGCTACGAGATGGTGGTGCTCTCATGGTGACGCCAGCTTCAGTCTGAAACATCCAGAAACAAGGTGGGGCTTTCATCGTTTGGGGAAAAAAAATGTTTTAATCCAATGAAAAGTGTTATTTTTAGGTCACATGACCTAGTCTTACATAATTAGGAAAAGAAAAGTAAAATGAACCAATGAAAAGTTTTATTAACAAGTCACATGACCTGTTATGCTTACGTTACGCGCTGCGCGGCGCGCTCTGGATCGTTTCCGGGAAGCTGCGCCTTGCGCACCGGAGCACTTCCGGGTGCGCTAACGCGTCGCGTCATATGACGCATTACGCGACAATGCAGTTGCAGAATATAGTCAAAATGTCTCCACCAACCAGCGGTCGGAATACAACCGCTTTCAGCAGTCCAAAAAGTTCGGTCAAATCTTAAGAGCGGGAGCAACTCAACTACATGGTGAGCGAGACGTTGTAGTCGCAAGAGCGAGCGGTAAACAGCTGAATGGCGGAAGAGGCACAGAGTACCAAAAGCGGGCGGAATGGCAACTAAAACGGTAAAGGGGCGCCCTACGACAGCGTGTCTTCAGGTGAAACGGATTGTGGGACAAGGTCCAGAATGAAAGATTCTTCAAAAGGGAAAAAATTCCGCCGGACCCCGGGAGCCGGCCGCCTATGCCGGGGGCGATCTCAGGCCTCACCAGGGCAACACGACTTGGGGAGGGGGCAGGAGCCAAGCGCCCCCTCTCAGTCCGCGCCATCTCACCGCCCCTCGGGGGCCTCCGTCAAGCGGTTTAGGGAGGCACCGTATCACATTGTTTTCCAATGCAGTCAGGTCCACAAATGGACCCCACTTACTTTGAATAGTGAAGCTGCAGCAGGTGCAAATAAGGTTTAAACAGTGTTACAAGAGCTGCTTAGAACTCTGAAGTATGGCACTCTACAACCAGGACTTATGCCATTTATGTAAGGCAGTGACATGGAAGCAAGTCAGGGACAAAAAGCATGAACGAACATTGACGTATGAAAATCTTATTTGGAGAAGGGGTAGAATCCAAACGCCCCCTGCCAGTTCGCGCCACTACACCGTATGTGGAAAATCTGAAGCCATCATTCTACAAACTCTCAACGCTTGTTATCAGTGCATGAGTTTCATGCTCGATCGATTGAGCTAGCCGGATCGGGCAATAAAAAGTATAAAATAGTTATGTAAATAGTTATTTAATAAAATGTTTTACTCTGTTTCTTTGCTGGTGTGTTGTGTATATTTATAATATTTGCATAGGGTTTGCCGTTATTTTGGGCGGTGTGGGTGGCGGAGTTGAGCTGTTTTGCAGCCCTCATGGTGTGGAGCTCAGTTCATTTCACTATTTTCGTATTTCTCATGAAGGGTTATTCCTAATGTTTGTATTTTACCGAGGTGAAAAAGAGATCGAATTAGTGGTCTACTGATTTTGCTCGATTACTTTTATTTTTTTACACGATTTTTCACTATCTGCAAAGACTAAACAGAGTATTGCGACTTTGTGCTTGTTTGTAAATAGAGAATGATCCAAAGAGAACCAATTGTAAAACAGTAAATGCTTGGATAATAATCAATCAAATGGAGAGACAAGCAGGTACGACGGATTACAACAGGGGTAAAGGTCTGAGTTAACTACCGTTCACTATCTGCAAAGAGAGAGTACTACTAAGAGAAAAGAGGGGAGTGGGGGGGGGGGCAGCGTTCAAAGCACATCAGCGTGCATAAACACGAAAACGTTTTTACCTATCACGTACTTGACATTTGACAGCTTTTGATATTTGCTATTAAAAAACCATTGAAATTCACAGAAAAAACCATAGGTTATACTCCATATATAGTTAGGAATTTGCATTTACAAAACCTTGAAAATTCAATGAAAAAACCATTGGTTGTAGGCCATATATAGTTAGGGATTTGCATTTAGAAAACCTTATTTTACTCGCATAAAACCATTGAAATTCCATATATAGTTATAAGCGCTAACTATTTATCGCGCACCCGCAATCCACTGCTGATGATGTCACATATTACATCATTCATGACATGGTTAGTGACATCACTGATGACATCACTGATGACATCTCAAATGACATCACTGATGACATCACTGATAACATCTCATTTGACATGACTGATCACATCACTGATGATATCATTCATGTGATAATACCATGAACCTCTTCAGACTCTAATATAACCTTAGATACAATCAGTGTAAACAGACAGTCACTCATCCATGGAGTTACTCACACACCTAGTCAGTTATGCCAAAAATTAATCACACCTCCATTTTCTCAACTATACAGTTATACACACCTTTACTTATTCAAACATATACTAACACATATTTACTTTACTCTCTTATACAATCTCTGATACATGTTCACAATGATCCATACAGCCACTCACACATTCACTAGCTCTTATGCACAGTTATTTATAGATGTCAACTCTCACATGTACTGTGTTTTACATATGTACTTAATTTGACATGTAGCACTGAGATATCCATTCACTCACTAATACACTCATGCACAGTCAACCGCCCATACAGCTGTTTCCACATGCAGTTTTGAATCTATACATATAGTGAATCAACTACTCACACATCTATGTACAGAGTCACACACCTCCCAGCCACCCATACACACACACTCAGTTTCCCATACAAATACTTGGAGAACCAATCAATAACCCATACAGTTACTCATATAGCTACTGATCAACATATGCAGCAGTTTGTAGAACAACAGATATAATGATGCACAAATTAAAACAGTTTAGTCACTAACCCATGCACTCAGTGAGACACATTTAATCACTCACTCAATCAGTCAGTCATGCACCTAGTAAATCCTTCATCCAGACACTTATACATGCACTCATTCTTCAATATGTAAAACATGTTTTAACTTTACAGAAACATACAGTCACTGGATGTTGTAATCAGTGATGTCATCAGTGATGTCATTTGAGATGTCATCAGTGATGTCATCAGTGATGTCACTAACCATGTCATGAATGATGTAATATGTGACATCATCAGCAGTGGATTGCGGGTGCGCGATATATAGTTAGCGCTTATAACTATATATGGAATTTCAATGGTTTTATGCGAGTAAAATAAGGTTTTCTAAATGCAAATCCCTAACTATATATGGCCTACAACCAATGGTTTTTTCATTGAATATATATATGTATATATGTATATTACCTACTGGCTATCGCCAGTAGGTATATATAGTTAGGATTTTTTCCCTATGGCATTTTTGAAAATTCTATGTCTAATAACTTTGGCGTTTGTGGACGGAATCGGCTGAAATTTTCAGGAAAATGGCACATTTTGTTTCTGAGCAGCCCTTGAAAATTTGGGGGGGTTTTGTCGAGGGGGGGCCGAGAAAAAAGGGGGGTCCCAAAACACGTTTTTCCCATGTTAATTTCCATAGGGCGGTTGGACTCACTTTTAGCTCGAACGGCTGAATGGATTTGCACGAAACTTGGCAAAATTGTAGGGACTGTTAGCCCAATGTGCCTTTGCTAGGTCTCAATATATGTGCTCCAGTAGTTTTTGAGAAATTAACGTTTAAATCAAGATATATATCTGTAACAGCGCTCCAGGCTGCGCTCCGGTTCGCTTACTTTTCGCGAAACGGAACTTTGAGCGCAGAAAGCTGATTGGCTCTCCGGTGTCTGTCAACATTCTAAACAGTCCGGAGCGGCCGCCATCTTATCTCTCGGTAGGATCGAGAGAGAAGAAGAGGTGAAAAACGAAGGGGGAATTTAATGAAAGGGGGCAAGGTATACCCCTCTTGACCCCCTAGGAATGTTGTTGGGGTTATTAAAGGGTCCCGTGGAAAAAAAAAAAAAAAAAAAGATTTTTCACGGTAGAAGCGCTTCACGGGCCGCGAACTGGGCCGCAAACTGGTAGCGAAACGGGAATTCGCCATTTTGTGCTTCGTTAATTAAATTACTAGGTATAAGGGGGTGCGGGAGACGTATCCTAATCCCCTATGTTTCATGAGGGTGGCTGAGGAGGCTCATATATGTTGATACATCTCTTCCAGCGGCTGTGCGTGAGCTTTTTATTTTTTTTGCTGCGTGACAGTCCGGAGCGGCCGCCATCTTATCTCTCGGTAGGATCGAGAGAGAAGAAGAGGTGAAAAACGAAGGGGGAATTTAATGAAAGGGGGCAAGGTATACCCCTCTTGACCTCCTAGGAATGTTGTTAGGGTTATTAAAGGGTCCCGTGGGGAAAATAAAAAAAAAATGATTTTTCACGGTAGAAGCGCTTCACGGGCCGCGAACTGGGCCGCAAACTGGTAGCGAAACGGGAATTCGCCATTTTGTGCTTCATTTTAATTAAATTACTAGGTATAAGGGGGTGCGGGAGACGTATCCTAATCCCCTATGTTTCATGAGGGTGGCTGAGGAGGCTCATATATGTTGATACATCTTTTCCAGCGGCTGTGCGTGAGCTTTTTTTTTTTTTTGCTGCGTGACGTCTGTTAACGTTCGATTCGATGGAAATCAGGAAGTGTTGACCGCCAATTTGTCAGTGCGATAAAATATTTTGTTATAAATGAATCCTTATTGATAAACATTGTCTGCGCCATCTTGCCTTTTTTCCAATGCCACAATTTTGTCGTGCACGGCAGCCATTTTAGATGCCAGGCTGGTCCCAGGCTATCACCTACCCCTGCGGATGTAGTTTATGGCCCCAGCTAAAGAGAATCCAGACATGCCAACCCTCCCGATTCAGGCGTGAGACTACTGATTTCAGTGCTAGTCTCCCGCCTCCCGATTTCTGCAAGCAAAAACCCGGGGGCATATTACGAACAACTAGCGATAATTTTTGTCTGTAACTTGTTTAGAGACAAAAATTTTCGCCGCACATCGGCGATTTTTATCGCAGATAAACCTTGCTATTATCGCAGAAAAGTCAGCGATATTCATGTATTATCGAGCAAATGCTCTTAGCCATGTTATCCACCTCCTATTGGATAACATGGCTAACAACTGCTCAGGGCAGGTGTTAGGTTTTGGAGATATTCGCGTTTAGCGCGAATATCTCCAAAAGTTGGTAATAGGAGATAGCGATGTTAGGGACTGTTTCCAGTCGCTAACATCTTGGCACGCCCACTTTGCATGTCATTAGTGATAAGTATCACTGACATGCAAAGCGGGGCCCAAGATGGTCGCTATCTCCTTTTAGCTGTCACTAACTGGTGTTAGCGACAGCTTGGTAATAGGGAGATAATTTTATCTCCGCTTTCATGGCTTTTAAAGCCAAAAAAGCGGAGATAAACCCCCTTGATAATATGCCCCACGATTCCTCCGGGGTTTCAGCTGATAGGGCTTGGTATTGTGTTACGTGGTAATTTTTCCAGGAAACGTCAGAGGGTCGATGCAGGTGTTCTAGAAGAGGTGATAAACCATTTAAGCCTCATGAACAAGCGCATGGTCTTTTAAAGATTTGTGAAGTACTCGGGGCGGCGGTGTGTGTGTGCCCTCTTTCAGGAGCGGGCGGGGGGGCACTGCCATCAACTTGCCAGGTCAGGTAGTGTTCAACATGTGCATCACCCTTTCTCTGCCTGCTATTGCGCTCCATGCTTCGGAAAGGTAAGAAAAAGAACGTGCATTTGAGTTTGAAATGTCCGATCCTGTAGCAGTACACTTGCAAAGCCCACACATGACAATAACCCGATTTAAGGCCCCATTCACCCGTTTTTAAAAAATTTTATAACACTCCAACAAAGTAACATTATAAAACTTTATTAACTTTTAAATATAATGAACGGAACAAAAACTGTAAAAACATTTAAACATTTTTCACCCAAAAAAGCAACAATGGTCAGAAGCTGTCTTTTGTGCGAATAGTCCCAAGGCAGCACAACGTGCAAAGTTCTGGACGGCACCCAGGTGATGTCGCCTGGGTGCCGCACTGGTTTTGGGATCCTACAATGCTGCTCCGAAAATTGGCGTGGGGCGTCCCGGGTGGTGCGGGGGGAGGCCTCGTCAGTAGCGGTCTGTTGTGCGAATAGTCCCAAGGCAGCAGAACACGCTGAGATGTTGATGGCACCCAGGTGATGTCCAGTAAACTGCCGCACTGGTTTTGGTATCCTACAATGCTGCTCCGAAAATTGGCGTGGGGCGGCCCGGGGGGGGGGGGCGTGGGGGAGGCGGCGTGAACGGGCCTCCCCAGGTGGCGGCCATCCAGCTGAGTTGCGCCCGCTCTTGCGGCTACAGCGTCTCGCTCACCATGTTGTTGAGTTGCTCCCACTCTTGCAGTGCAGCGATAGGCGGCTGCCACATGACTCTTAAAATGGCGGCCGGCTCTTCGGTTTTGGGCCTGGTCCACTGAAATGGCCCTGGGACACCTTGGAACTCGGACGCTTGCCTGCTAGGGCTTGGGCTCCATTCTCGAAAAGCGTCCGCTCAGCCGTGAAGATTCTACAAAAGTCTTGGGGGCCCCCGACTCCCGCAGGCTTCCGGTGGGGAGCGGCTGCCATGATTGCTCGCGGAATGACCACGACGGAGCCACGAGATGGTGGTGCTCTCATGCTGACGCCAGCTTCAGTCTGAATGATCCAGAAACAAGGTGGGGCTTTCATCGTTTGGGAAAAAAAAATGTTCTAAACCAATGAAAAGTGTTATTTTAGGTCATATGACCAAGCCTTCAAATCTTTAGGAAACCAAAAGTAAAATGAACCAATGAAAAGTTTTATAAACAAGTCACATGACCTGTTATGCGGCATAGGGCTACAAAAATCGTAGAAAATCCGTTGGCACGTGAGGCGGCGTCAGTAGCGGACCGATGTGCGAATAGTCCGAAGGCAGCACAACGCGTCGAGATCCGGATGGCACCGAGGTGGTGTCCAGCAAATTGCCGCACTGGTGTGGCCATCCTACAATGCTGCGCCGAAAGATGGCGTGTCCAGCTGAGTTGCGGTCACTCTTGCGGTACAGTGAATCAAACGCGCCGAGATCCGGATGGCACCGAGGTGGTGTCCAGCAAATTGCCGCACTGGTGTGGCCATCCTACAATGCTGCGCCGAAAGACGGCGTGTCCAGCTGAGTTGCGGTCACTCTTGCGGTACAGTGACTCGAACGCGCCGAGATCCGGATGGCACCGAGGTGGTGTCCAGCAAATTGCCGCACTGGTGTGGCCATCCTACAATGCTGCGCCGAAAGTCGGCGTGGGGTGCCCCGTTGGCTTATGAGGTGATGTCAGTAGTGGACCGATGTGTAAATAGGTCGGAACCAGCACAAGGCGCCAAGATCCGAATGGCAAGTTCTGGATGTTGAGTGCCATAGTTGAGAGTTCTGAGCAGTGCTTGTAAGACTATCTGAAGTTTATTATAAGAATCAGACTAAGTTGAAGACTGTCTGAAGCTTATTTGCACCTTTTGCAGCTTCACTATTGCCCAAGGTGGTGTCCAGCAAATTGCTGCACTGGTGTGGCCATCCTACAATGCTGCGCCGAAAGACGGCGTGTTCAGCTGAGTTCCGGTCACTCTTGCGGTACAGTGACTCGAACGCGCCGAGATCCGGATGGCACCGAGGTCGTGTCCAGCAAGTTGCCGCACTGGTGTGGCCATCCTACAATGCTGCGCCGAAAGTCAGTGTGGGGTGCCCCGTTGGCTTATGAGGTGATGTCAGTAGTGGACCGATGTGTGAATAGGTCAGAACCAGCACAAGGCGCCCTGCACTGTTGAGCTTTTTTCAATGCCTGTTTTTTGTTGTTTCCCCTCCATCAAAAACAAAAAAAAAATATAAAACTGTGCAAAAATACAAAGAAATGTTTAGAAAAGCAGTGCTTGTAAGACTGTCTGAAGCTCTTTTGCACCTGCTGCAGCTTCACTATTGCCCTGGTGTGGCCAAAGATCGCCCATGACATAGGCGGCCGGCTCCCGAGGTCCGGCGGAACTTTTTTCCTTTTCCTTTCTGCTTGTCCCACAATCCGTTTCACCTGAAGACACGACCAGGTTCCTGAATGTGTGCAGGGGGACGCTATTGATTGAATGAAAATGGCGACTTGACACAAAGCTGACTCAAGCGTTGCTGTTGATGTTATACAGACAAAAATTGGTTTTCAGTTTGTACATTCTTCAGGATTTTTTTTTCCATCCAAGGCTGATTGAGAGTTTGTAGAAAAATGGCTTCAGATTTTCCACATATTACTCTTCAACATTCTTCCTAAATGTAACAATGTGAGACTCACTAGGAGAACGGCTGTTTATCTTTCCTTTCAAAATGCTGCCAACAATATTTTCTGAATGGAAGACACCATCTTGTAGCATAAAGGGCCGAAAGGGGTTCTGGTCTGGCCGATTGTTGGTGGAGACATTTTGACTATATCTTGGACCTGCCCGGCCTCGCCCAAAATGGCGCCGGTATAAATGGGACTCGTAACTCATTGTTGTGTACTGGTTGAACAACCTTGATATCACGAGATATGAATGCAGTTTTGATGCTCATGGCGGGCGGGGCCGAGAATTGATTGAATATTTCGACATCCCTATTGATATTAAGTTCTGATGTGTTATTGATTACTGTACTATTGAAAGTTCGAATTTCAGTTTGCTCCGTGGCCGGCCCACGTGGTTATAGGCCCGTATTTGTATGCTGACATTTTCACAATAAAGGTTTTTAAAACAAAACACGGTAGTAGTATTTAGATTGGTAAAGTTTTTACTTTTAGTCACTGTTTTCGAATCAGTAAAAGGCAAGTGAAATAAAGCAGTCCAATTACATGACGGATAAAAGGTATAATACGTAGGAACGCAGTAAAGATAAATGGTCAAGGGCAGTTGTGTTTTCCACTCCTGCAACATAAAGTGATCGATAAGAATCTGATAATCAGGCGTATCGGCGACTAAGACAGCAGGCCGAGTCTCTTTTACTCAACGGCTCCGTCATGGAACGAAGAAACGCCCTTTTTCTCGAAAAAGGAATATATTTTACTTGCAGGACAGTTGTAAATTTTTCGGGAAAGTACATTAGCCTGGAATATTATAACATATATGTTTAAAAAAAAAAGTTCGAAATCAATAAAAAGCGTATTTTTTAGGTCATATGACCAAGCTTTTCATTATTAAAATAACAAAAGTAAAATGAACCAATAAAAAGTTTTATTAACAAGTCACATGACCTGTTATGCTTACGTTACGCGCTGCGCGCCGCGCCCCGGATCACTTCCGGGTGCGCTAACGCGGCGTGTCATATAACGCATTACGCGACAACGTAGGTCAAGAATATAGTCAAAATGTCTCCACCAACCAGCGTTCGGAACACAACCCCTTTCAGCAGTCCAAAAAG
Organism: Lissotriton vulgaris; assembly: GCF_964263255.1. NCBI lineage: Eukaryota > Metazoa > Chordata > Amphibia > Caudata > Salamandridae > Lissotriton > Lissotriton vulgaris. Next base: position 212,598 of record NW_028247957.1, read on the forward strand.
TTCTGTTAAATGACAACAGAGGGGACAGGCAACAAGAACCATCAGTCAAAGAGGGGAGGGCAAGTTCTTCTCTTCCGGGTCATGTTGGGGCGCTACCGGAACTGATCGAATTGGTAGACTACAGTGTTTCTGGATGTTTCAGACTAAAGCTGGCGTCAGCATGAGAGCACTACCATCTCGTAGCTCCGTCGTGGCCATTTCACGAGCAGACATGGCAGCCACTCCCCACCAGAAGCCTGCGGGAGTCGGGGGCCCCCAAGACTTTTGTAGAATCTTCAAGGCTGAGGGGACGCTTTCGAGAATGGGACCCAAGCCCTATCAGGGAAGCGTCCGAGTTCCAAGGTGTCCCAGGGCCATTTTAGTGGACCAGGCCTAAAACCGAAGAGCCGGCCGCCATTTTGAGAGTCCTGTGGCAGCCGCCTATCGCTGCACCGCAAGAGCGGGAGCAACTTAACTACATGGTGAGCGAGACGCTGTAGTCGCAAGAGCGGGCGGTAAACAGCTGAATGGCGGAAGAGGCACAGTGTAGCAAAAGCGGGCGGAATGGCAACTAAAACGGTAAAGGGGCACCCCACTACAGCGTGTCTTCAGGTCAAACGGATTGTGGGACAAAGTCCAGAATAGAAGAGTCATCAAAAGGCAAAAAGTTCCGCCGGACCCCGGGAGCCGGCCGCCTATGTCGGGGGCGATCTCAGGCTACACCAGTGCTATAAGACTTGGGGAGGGGGTCGGAGCCAAGCGTCTTCTCCGAGTCCGTGCCATCACACCGCCCCTCGGGGGCCTCCGTCAAGCGGTTTAGGGAGGTACCATATAACATTGTTTTCAAATGCAGTCAGGTCCACAAACGACCCTCACTTACTTTGAGAATAGTGAAGCTGCAGTAGGTGGAAATAAGCTTCAGACAGTCTTACAAGCACTGCTTTTGTAAACATTTTTTGATTTTTTTGTATTTTTGCACAGTTTTATATTTTCTTTTTTGTTTTTGATGGAGGGGAAACAACAAAGCACAGGCATTGAAAAAGGCTCAAACTCAGAACTCTGAACTATGGCACCCAACATCCAGGACTTTCCATCCGGATCTTGGCGCCTTGTGCTACTTCCGACCTATTCACACATCGGTCCACTACTGACATCATCTTATAAACCAACGTTATGTAAATAGTTATTTAATAAAATGTTTTACCCTGTTTCTTTGCTGGTGTGTTGTCTATATTTTTAATATTTGCATAGGGTTTGTCGTTATTTTGGGCGGGGTGGGTGATGGAGTCGAGCTGTCTTGCAGCCCTCATGGTGTGGAGCTAAGTTCATCTCACTATTTTCGTATTTCTCATGAAGGGTTGTTCCTAATATTTCTATTTTAGCGAGGTCAAAAAGAGATCCAATTAGTGGCCTACTGATTTTGCTCGATTACTTTTATTTTTTTACACGATTTTTCACTATCTGCAAAGACTAAACAGAGTATTGCGACTTTGTGCTTGTTTGTAAATAGAGAATGAACCAAAGAGAATCAATTGTAAAACAGTAAATGCTTGGATAACAATCAATCAAATGGAGAGACAAGCAGGTACGACGGATTACAACGGGGGTAAAGGTCTGCGTTAACTACCGTTCACTATCTGCAAAGAGAGAGTACTACTAAGAGAAAAGAGGGGAGGGGGGGTGCAGCGTTCAAAGCACATCAGCGTGCATAAATACGAAAATGTTTTTATCTATCACGTACTTGACATTTTAAAGCTTTTCATATTTGCTATTAAAAAACCATTGAAATTCACTGAAAAAACCATAGGTTATAGTCGATATATAGTTAGGAATTTGCATTTACAAAACCTTGAAAATTCAATGAAAAAACCATTGGTTTTAGGCCATATATAGTTAGGGATTTGCATTTACAAAACCTTATTTTACTCGCATAAAACCATTGAAATTCCATATATAGTTAGATGCGCTAACTATATATCGCGCACCCGCAATCCACTGCTGATGATGTCACATATTACATCATTCATGACATGGTCAGTGACATCACTGATTACATCACTGATGACAACTCAAATGACATCACTGATGACATCTCAAATGACATCACTGATGACAACTCAAATGACATCACTGACAACATCACAGATGACATCATTCATGTGTTAATACGATGAACCTCTACAGACTCTGATATATCCTTAGATACACTCAGTGAAAACAGACACTCACAGACTGTCACTCATCCATGGAGTTACTCATACACCTAGACAGTCATGCAAAGAATCAAACACACCTCCAATTCCTCAACTATACAGTTATACACACCTTACTTATTGAAACATATTCTAATACATATTTACTCTCTTATACAATCCTTGATACATGTTCACAATGATCCATACAGCCACTCACACATTCACTGGCTGTTATGCACAGTTATTTATATATGTTAACTCTCACATGTACTGTGTTTTACATATGTACTTACTTTGACATGTAGCACTGAGATATCCATTCACTCACCAATACACTCATGCACACAGTCAACCGCCCATATAGCTGTTTCCACATGCACTCTTGAACTCATACACCTAGTGAATCAACTGCTTACACATCTATGCACAGAGTCACACACCTCCCAGCCACCCACACACATACTCAGTCTCCCATACAAATACTTGAGCAACCAATCAATAACCCATATAGTTATTTATATAGCTACTGATCAACACATGCAGCAGTTTACAGAACAACAGATATAATGATACACAAATTAATACAGTTTAATCACTAACCCATGCACTCAGTGAGACACATTTAATCACTCCCTCATACAATCAGTCATGCACCTACTAAATCCTTCATCCAGACATTTATACATCCACTCATTCTTCAATATGTAAGACATATTTTAACTTTACAGAAACATACAGTCACTGGATGTTGTCAGTGATGTCATTTGAGTTGTCATCAGTGATGTCATCAGTGATGTCATTTGAGATGTCATCAGTGATGTCATTTGAGTTGTCATCAGTGATGTCATCAGTGATGTCACTGACCATGTCATGAATGATGTAATATGTGACATCATCAGCAGTGGATTGCGGGTGCGCGATATATAGTTAGCGCATCTAACTATATATGGAATTTCAATGGTTTTATGCGAGTAAAATAAGGTTTTGTAAATGCAAATCCCTAACTATATATGGCCTAAAACCAATGGTTTTTTCATTGAATTTTCAAGGTTTTGTAAATGCAAATTCCTAACTATATATCGACTATAACCTATGGTTTTTTCGGTGAATATATATATATATATATATATATATATATATATATATATATATATATATATATATATATATATATATATATATATATATGTATATATATGTATTACCTACTGGCGGTCGCCAGTAGGTATATATAGTTAGGATTTTTTCTCTATGGGATTTTTGAAAATTCTATGTGTAATAACTTTGGCGTTTGTGGACGGAATTGGCTGAAATTTTCAGGAAAATGGAACATTTTGTTTCTGAGCAGCCCCTGACAATTTGGGGGGGTTTCATCAAGGAAGGGCCGAGAAAAAAGGGGGGTCCCAAAACACGTTTTTCCCATGTTAATTTCCATAGGGCGGTTGGCCTCACTTTTAGCTCGAACGGCTGAATGGATTTGCACGAAACTTGGCAAAATTGTAGGGACTGTTAGCCCGATGTGCCTTTGCTAGGTCTCAATATATGTGCTCCAGTGGATTTTGAGTAATTTAGGTTTAAAAAAATATATATATCTGGGCGGAGCCTAACCACACATCTGATCTGATTGGCTGTCAGCACTTCATCCAAGAAGTGTTGGCAGCCATCTTGGGACCAATATACATGATAGCACCTCATTAAAAAGCATTGTAGTTAATAGAGAGTTTTAGGACTTTAGTTACATTATAAATCATTTGTTGATGGTACCATACTCGTTTTAGGAATTGTGGTGGGTTCTAAGGTGATTTTACCATGTGAAAAAACCTTCTGCTGTGATATCATGAATATTGTTTGAAAGAAAACTAATATCTCATGATTTTCCCACAGTGGTTTGGAAGGGGATCTATAAGCTAAACTGAAAGCATATTTTCTGTAAATTCACATTATCTTTCTCAGTCATGTGAAAATGAAGTCTGACATTCTCAGTAAAACATGTACATCCAACAAGGTCAGTTGATTCCTTTGTGTTCTACTGCAGCCTCCTAGAGTGTTCTAAAGAACAACTAGAGCGCTAACAGTCCTACTTATTACAAAGGTATGGCACACCTGAAGCCATCTTGATTGGAATAAAGTGGTAACTCTTAAAACATTTAATTTAAAAAGAAACAACATGAGGGGGTATATTTTGCCATAGAAAGTATGATTAGTGCTGCAGAATGAAAAATTAGGGCACATTTTGAGTGACTTCTCAAATCCTTTTCTATTTCATTAAAACATTCTGACATGCAGTCTCCCAAAATGGCCACCAGAGACAAAAGAGCCCAAATGTAGCCCAAATATCACCCAGATGTAGCCCAAGTATAGCCCAATGACAGAATGTCCCAGAGTGTTCTAAAGAACAACTAGAGCGCTAACAGTCCTACTTATTACAAAGGTATGGCACACCTGAAGCCATCTTGATTGGAATAAAGTGGTAACTCTTAAAACATTTAATTTAAAAAGAAACAACATGAGGGGGTATATTTTGCCATAGAAAGTATGATTAGTGCTGCAGAATGAAAAATTAGGGCACATTTTGAGTGACTTCTCAAATCCTTTTCTATTTTATTAAAACATTCTGACATGCAGTCTCCCAAAATGGCCACCAGAGACAAAAGAGCCCAAATGTAGCCCAAATATCACCCAGATGTAGCCCAAGTATAGCCCAATGACAGAATGTCCCAGAGTGTTCTAAAGAACAACTAGAGCACTAACAGTCCTACTTATTACAAAGGTATAGCACACCTGGAGCCATTGTGATGGGAATAAAGTGGTAACTCTTAAAACATTTAATTTAAAAAGGAACAAAATGAGGGGGTATATTATGCAATAGAAGGTATTATTAGTGCTGCAGAAAGAAAAATTAGGGCACATTTTGAGTGACTTCTCAAACCCTCTTCAATTTCATTAAAACATTCTGACATACAGTCTCCCAAGATGGCCACCAGAGACAAAAGAGCCTAAATGTAGCCCAAATATCACCCAGATGTACCCCAAGTATAGCCCAATGACAGAATGTCCCAGACTGTTCTAAAGAACAACTAGAGCGCTAACAGTCTTACTTATGACAAAAGTATGGCACACCAGAAGCCATCTTGATTGGAATGAAGTGGTAAGTCTGAAAACACTCAATTTAAAAAGGAACAACATGAGGGGGTTAATTTTGCCATAGAAAGTATGATTAGTGCTTCAGAAAGAAAAATTAGGGATCATTTTGAGTGACTTCTCAAATCCTCTTCTATTTCATTAAAAAAATTGTGACATGCAGACTGAAACATGCACTTTGAATACCAGCAGCAGACGTCCCTGGTGAGCAGTAGCTTTACTACAGTGATCTAATGTGCAACTAGAGTGCTAACATTCAGAATTTATGGCAAATGTGTGACACATCTGAATGCCTTCTTGATGGAACCAAAGTAAACAAGCATTGAAAATGCAATAGATCTCGCCCTCGTTTAAGTTAAAGCCATTCTGTTTGTAATGAGGTGGCTTTTTAGCTTTGCTTTTATTAGTGTTTTTTCAACTTTCATGTAAATAACATGCATCTGTATGCATATAAGTATATGTATGCATGCATTTATGTTTGTATTTATATAGATATACAGATGATATATGTTTATATATGTATGTATATATATATATTCACTGAAAAAACCATAGGCTATAGACCATATATAGTTAGGAATTAGCATTTACAAAACCTTGAAAATTCACTGAAAAAACCATAGGTTATAGACCATATATAGTTAGGAATTAGCATTTACAAAACCTTGAAAATTCACTGAAAAAACCATAGGTTATAGACCATATATAGTTAGGAATTCGCATTTACAAAACCTTATTTTACTCACACAAAACCATTGAAATTCCATATATAGTTAGTTGTACTAACTATATATCGCGCACCCGCAATCCACTGCTGATGATGTCACATATTACATCATTCATGACATGGTCAGGGACATCACTGATGACATCACTGATGACATCTCAAATGACATCACTGATGACATCACTGATGACAACATCCAGTGACTGTATGTTTCTGTAAAGTTAAAATATGTCTTACATATTGAAGCATGAGTGGATGTATAAGTGTCTGGATGAAGGATTTAGTAGGTGCATGACTGACTGTATGAGTGAGTGATTAAATGTGTCTCACTGAGTGCATGGGTTAGTGACTAAACTGTCTTAATTTGTGCATCATTATGTCTGTTGTTCTGTAAACTGTTGCATGTGTTGATAAGTAGCTATATGAGTAACTATATGGGTTATTGATTGGTTGCCCAAGTATTTGTATGGGAGACTGAGTGTGTGTGTGGGTGGCTGGGAGGTGTATGACTCTGTGCATAGATGTGTGAGCAGTTGATTCACTAAATGTATGGTTTCAAAAGTGCATGTGGAAACAGCTGTATGGGCGGTTGACTGTGTGCATGAGTGTATTGGTGAGTGAATGGATATCTCAGTGCTACATGTCAAAGTAAGTACATATGTAAAACACAGTACATGTGAGAGTTGACATATATAAATAACTGTGCATAAGAGCCAGTGAATGTGTGAGTGGCTGTATGGATCATTGTGAACTTGTATCAGGGATTGTATAAGAGAGTAAATATGTGTTAGAATATGTTTGAATAAGTAAAGTTTGTATAACTGTATAGTTGAGGAAATGGAGGTGTGATTGATTCTTTGCATGACTGACTAGGTGTGTGAGTAACTCCATGGATGAGTGACAGTCTGTGAGTGTCTGTTTACACTGATTGTATCTAAGGTTATATTAGAGTCTGAAGAGGTTCATTGTATTATCACATGAATGATATCATCAGTGATGTGATCAGTAATGTCAAATGAGATGTCATCAGTGATATCATCAGTGATGTCATTTGAGATGTCATCAGTGATGTCATTTGAGATGTCATCAGTGATGTCATCAGTGATGTCACTGACCATGTCATGAATGATGTAATATGTGACATCATCAGCAGTGGATTGCGGGTGCGCGATATATAGTTAGTGCAACTAACTATATATGGAATTTCAATGGTTTTGTGTGAGTAAAATAAGGTTTTGTAAATGCGAATTCCTAACTATATATGGTCTATAACCTATGGTTTTTTCAGTGAATTTTCAAGGTTTTGTAAATGCTAATTCCTAACTATATATGGTCTATAACCTATGGTTTTTTCAGTGAATATATATATATATATATTCACTCCGCAGTACACCAAAAGATATTGATGAAAACAGGACGCCCAGGGCTGCAGTTGTACAAAGTTTTATTCAGCAGATGAGAAAAGTTCCACAACGCGTTTCGCCATTACGGCTTGGTCACGCTCATCTCGTGGCGTAAATCACCATTATTTAAACACCACACCCTAGTGCATACAATAACATCACGAAAGCCTGGTGGCGGCCATCTTATAACATGCAAAATTACCTTATTCACTGTACAATACTGGTATTCTAACTCACAAAGTTAATTTTATATACATCAGTTGGGTCGTAGGGTATTAGACCGTCAAAATCAAATATTGTTTTGCCTCAATAACATATTCCTCAATTTGGTTTGCATTCCGGTAAAAAGTATAAAATATACTGATACACACGCCCTGCTCAGTGTTAAACATTATCGTCTGTGCCCATTAACATTTGGCCTTATTTTGCTATGGTAAGTCTAATACGCAGACCAAAAATGTTGCTCGTTTCATATACACAAAAGGGCTGCCCCGTAATTGGTAGTTGTATATTAGCGTCACTGTTTGTTTATATTGCATTTCACAAGCGCGATCACAACAATCTACGAGCAGGATGATGAGTATTTGAAGCCAACATGATATCTGTAATTGTACAAGACCCAATTCAATGAAAGAACACCAAATAAATATGCATTTCATTTGACTCAACAATCGTGGTCATGTTGCTATAGAAACATGTCACGTGTTCTGACTACAGCAATATTGCAGAACGTCAATTACCAAGTGAATGGCGCCCCAGTGGGCAAGCGTAAAATGCTATTCAAGTTAAGACCATTATGCCCCAGTGGGCAAAGAGACTCAGTTCTTGCCTAATACAAGTTTCATACATTATTCTTGCGATATTAAGTGAGCTTTCAACATATGGTCTAAATGTATACATAACTCCAACCCTGGATAAATTGTCCACATAGTATCACATTAGTTGAGTCTGAATGCAGATCATTGGAATTAGATTCCATGTTGTGCCGCCACCACGTGATGTGTGAATTTCTGAAAATAAAATAAATTACATTAAAATCAAGGCACAGCCATGGGGACCTGCTTCGCCCCCAGCTATGCGAATCTTTTCATGGGCTGGTGGGAGGAGCAGGTCGTCAGGGAAATGGCAGGATTCGATCAGGTGGCCCTGTGGCTGAGATACATAGACAACATCTTTTTTATTTGGTGTGGTGATGTCATATCAATTCAATCCTTTATAGACAAACTGAATCTCAACCATCTAAATCTCAAATTGACTGGAAACTTCAGTAAGAATGAAGTAGAGTTCCTGGATGTAATTGTGGCAGTTAGGAACAACCAACTGAATACCAAACTATACCGGAAAAAAACAGCTGGGAACAGCATCCTTAATGCAAACAGCTGTCATCCCCGTAGCTTGATAGGCAGTATACCCTATGGGGAACTACTACGAGCAAAACGTAATTGCAGCAACAACGATGCCTACCGGGATGAAGAGAAAGTTATGTGTGAAAGATTCCGTAGTAGAGGATATAGTCAGAAAATAATCAATACTGCCAGAGATTGAGTAGCACTGAAAAACAGAGAGGAACTACTAAATCCTCGGAACAAAACGGAAGAAACTGATAAAGTGAGATTTATCACTACTTTTTCGGAACAAGCACACAGTGTTCGCAAGATTTTTCAAAAACACTGGCATGTCCTTCAGACGGATACACATTTAAAAAAATACCTCAATGACAATCCACAAATCACTTTCAGAAAAGGCAAATCACAAAGAGACGAACTCAGCCACAATTATGTGACTTCCAAGATCAATTCCAACAAGAGTGATGTGGGCTTCAAGTGCTGTCGCAAATGTAAAGCGTGCAAGTTCAGCAAAGACTGCCAAACATTAACTGTCCCAAACAGCAAAAGAGTGTTCACAATCCGCAAACGACTGACATGTAACACCACATACAGCATATATATCTTAATCTGTCCGTGCAACAAATGGTATGTTGGCAGTACCAAACATACTGCAAAGAAAAGGGTACTGGAACATCTACGAGCCATACATAACAACAACAAACAATATCCTGTTGCCAAGCACTTTTCGGAAATGCATATGCAGAATGAACAATTGGTGCAATTGGTTGTAATAGACAGTGTGGATTTGGGAATATGGGGTGGTAATTTGGAACTGTCCCTTAGGAAACTCGAGTCCAAATACATTGTGGATTTTGAATGTCTGACACCGAAAGGTTTAAATGTGACTGAAGAATTGGAAATCCATTTATATGACTAAGTACTGTTATGAACTGATATCCGCGGTTTCCTTGATTTTAATGTAATTTATTTTATTTTCAGAAATTCACACATCACGTAGTGGCGGCACAACATGGAATCTAATTCCAATGATCTGCATTCAGACTCAACTAATGTGAAACTATGTGGACAATTTATCCAGGGTTGGAGTTATGTATACATTTAGACCATATGTTGAAAGCTCACTTAATATCGCAAGAATAATGTATGAAACTTGTATTAGGCAGGAACTGAGTCTCTTTGCCCACTGGGGCATAATGGTCTTAACTTGAATAGCATTTTACGCTTGCCCACTGGGGGGCCATTCACTTGGTAATTGACGTTCTGCAATATTGCTGTAGTCAGAACACGTGACATGTTTCTATAGCAACATGACCACGATTGTTGAGTCAAATGAAATGCATATTTATTTGGTGTTCTTTCATTGAATTGGGTCTTGTACAATTACAGATATTGTGTTGGCTTCAAATACTCATCATCCTGCTCGTAGATTGTTGTGATCGTGCTTGTGAAATGCGATATAAACAAACAGTGACGCTAATATACAACTACCAATTACGGGGTCAGCCCTTTTGTGTATATGAAACGAGCGACATTTTTGGTCTGCGTATTACGTTTACCATAGCAAAATAAGGCCAAATGTTAATGGGCACAGACGATAATGTTTAACACTGAGCAGGGCGTGTGTATCAGTATATTTTATACTTTTTACCGGAATGCAAACCAAATTGAGGAATATGTTATTGAGGCAAAACAATATTTGATTTTGACGGTCTTATACCCTACGACCCAACTGATGTATATAAAATGAACTTTGTGAGTTAGAATACCAGTATTGAACAGTGGATAAGGTAATTTTGCATGTTATAAGATGGCCACCACCAGGCTTTCGTGATGTTATTGTATGCACTAGGGTGTGGTGTTTAAATAATGGTGATTTACGCCACGAGACGAGCGTGACCAAGCCGTAATGGCGAAACGCGTCGTGGAACTTTTCTCATCTGCTGAATAAAACTTTGTACAACTGCAGCCCTGGGTGTCCTGTTTTCATCAATATCTTTTGGTGTATTGCGGAGTGAATTTACACAGCCAGCTGGTGGCTGCAACAGGACCGCCCACGCCAGCTCATCTCCTAACCAGCGGTGGTGGGGAGCATATATATATATATATATATATATATATATATATATATATATATATATATATATATATATATATAACCTACTGGTGGTCACGGGTAGGTAGTTATAGTTAGGACCTAGTTTCCATAGGAAAAGCATTTTTTGGTTTTCCCAATAACTTTGGCGTTGTTTGACGAATCTTCATGAAATTTTCAAAACTAGTGGGGCGCTCCGGTCAGCTCCTGTCTTGAAAGTTTCGGGGTGATTTGGCAAGTGGGAGCCAAGAAAAAAGGGGGTCCCAAAACACATTTTCCCTTTGTTAATTTCCATTGGAAACTTTAGACAAAGCTACAGCTGAACTGCTGAACAGAATTACACCAAATTTGGCAAAAAGTTAGCCCTTGGTTCAGAAAGAGTCCTTTTTTTAAATGGTATAAATCCATTTAGTAGTTCCTGAGAAATTAAAAAAATACAACATTTTTATATTTGGGCGGAGCCTGTCCCCGCTTCCCCAGCACGAGCTTGCCTCCGATTGGCTGCCAACACTTCAAACCAGGAAGTGTTGGTAGCCATCTTGTGCCTCGCATCAAGTAAAAATCAATGCAATTGCCACCAACAGCAGCAGTTGGTGGCAGTAATTATCCGAGGTGGCAGTAATTATTCGCAATTATCGGAGAATTATTCCTGCACCAAATGCTGCCTGACTATCCCATGACCCTCCCTTTAAACGGCAGAGCCTGCCCATCGTCCCTGAGGGACTGAGCCTTTGCCTCCATCTTGCGCTTATGTCTGATAGCGTGCAGTGCTGGCAGAGACATGCTGACTATCGAGGCCAGAGGTGAACTGCTTGGGGCCCTGACGAAGAGGTACATCCCCTGATTGGGCGCCATACGACCAGATGGCAAAAGCTGATAAACGAAGTGCCCGGTACATCGGTGACATAAGTGAAGCACTGAGGGCCGGGGCACGCGTCTAACTTGCAGCGGACCCATGGCATATGTGCTGGGCGCTCCTGGACAGGGCCTGAGCCAGTTACTAATCTTGGGGCCCTGACTTGGTGTTTACTCCCGACTTCAGCACTTGAGTAAACATTGTGCTATTCTAGACATACTACTCTGTGTCACAGTGCACAATATTGTACTTCGGTGCCTTGTGATATTAAACTCAAAGTGAAGTCTAATTCAACTCCCCCCAGTGCGTCTTTCTGTGTAACCATCGGCATCCGAAAAGCTGTACAAATAAATACATATTTACAGAGCATATCTGTTAATATGCAATTGTTCACAACTTATAAATTTGCCACTTAGATAACATACTGGAAGACACATGTGTCTCAACATTTGTAGAAATGATAAGCCTTTTCGGCGCTTCATAGCTATATAAATGAAGCACTAAGCCGTTGCCCCTGGGAGTTCACTGTTCGTCTGTGGGGCGTAGAGGGGCTTTGTAGGTCACTTCTCAAAGTGGCATTAATTAAACTTTTAGATGTTTGAAGCAACCCATAAGTGGGGTTATAAACAGTCATGGCTGCCCGGAGCTGTTCACCCAGGCTACGTTTCCTGCATTGTGCCCATATCCACGAACATATACAAACAATATCTACATGTGGAGCAGCCCACCAAGAGGCATCTTTTCACCCACATTTGTCTCTAATTCCTGGTAATTTCGGCGTAGCAGTGTTATGACAAATCTAAATAGAAGTAAATTAAATCCTCGCAGGTGCTGTTAAACTAGGTAAACGTTAATGTGTTTGAGCAATATTATGCTAAAAGCACATAACTGCACATGTTTTCTCAAGGAGTGAAAGGGATCCTTTAGGCAACGGAGCAGAATACATTTTAGTTTTGGTGTGACTCTGGTGGCACGGAGCTAGGGTGCAGTGCACAGGTAGGCGGACAGGGCTCGTGTGAGAACTCAGATATGCAACTCATATTTTTGGCACTTACAAGATACACACCTCTACCTCCGAGTGGCATTTTTTTCACAGCAACACCTATAGACAGACTGTCTTAAACAAACTTTTGTAAAGTTTTGCCCACCCGGGTTTCCCAGCGCTCTACAGTGCACGTTTCACAACGTAAAGTCACCACCGCCGTTTATTGCAGTGTTGTCCTTGTACCTGTGTTTGGTACTCTTTTGTAACATGCATACGCCACTTTGCTCTTGTAACACTCTGTTTGCTACCTCTCACATTTTGTTTGCTTTAGATACTTGCACAAGTGCCACCATTGCCTACGTAACGTTTGCTCTTGTGCGTGAGTGGCTGCCATATATTGCAGTATTATACCTCTACTTGTACTTTGTCTTCTCTTTTAACCTGCACACATGTCACTTTCTCCTCCTGTATTGCACCGTTTGCTACCTCATGTATTTTGTTTGCTCACAATTGTCACTTTTACCTCATGTAATGTAATGTTTGTTTCTGTATTTTGCTCACATGGAATTTTCTCTTCATGTATCATTACTGTTTCTATTGTGAAGCGCTGTGACGCCTTCAGGTAAAGTCTGCGCTATATAAAAACGCATAAATAAATAAAATAAAAAATAAACCATATTTTGCCTCCAGAGGCTCCATCTACACTAACTGTACACAACACAGCACTAGTGCTTCCATTACACATCTCTGCAATAACGTGGTGTAGGATACCTCCTGTACTAAATGTTTGTGTTTGCTGCTCACTAGGAATGCCTGCTTGTGTGGGTGGGTATTTTTCCAGTGAACATATATTATTTCTCATTTATTTAGACATGCAAGGTCGCACTGGCCCATAGGGGCAGTATTGCACTGCCTGGCAGGCTTGTCACAGGTATTTGTGTAAGTCTGTATTTTGCTGGTTTTTTTTTTCGGTGTTATGGTCTGGTAGGACGGTGTTTACTGTTGAGTTCTGTATTATTACCAGAAGCATTAATGGAAAGGGGCGACCACTCGGTCCCCCCGAACGTATGGTTGGGTGCCCCGATCCCCCCGGGAAACCATTTTGGGCGGGAGGCGTGTCTCGGCTGGTATGCCCGAAGTGGCGTAGTCGGGGCGCGCCTTTTCCCGCCCAAGAGGGGTTGTCCTAGACACGGACACCGTTGGCCACGCCCCGTAGGCGGTCGGAGGAGGGTCCACGCCCTCCCAAAAGAAGAATAAAAGGAGCAACAATCCAAGGAAGCATCCTCTTGTTCCTGTGCTTGGAAGCTGCACCTCCTCGTTGCACGTGAGCCCGAGACGGAACAAGGAGCCAATTTTGAGAACTTGTAATTTTTGTGTTTCTCCTTTCAGTTGATTCCGAAGCTTTGGATCCAGGACCTCGAGTCGAATATCCGTGACGATGCCTGGCAAGAAGGTCGGAAAGAAGGTTGGGACCGAACAAATGCTTCGCATGCTGGTGAAGGACATGGCGAACATGAAGAAGCAGATGGCGGCAATGAATGGTACGGGTAGACCGAAGAAAGTCATCGGACCAGCATTGCCGGGAGTAGTCCCTGCCGGGAGAGGTAAAAGGGCCAGGAATAGGGCGGCAGGAGGGGAGGCCCCGGTTCCCGAGTCACCTCCAGCGAGCCCGGTCAGTCCGGTCGAGGCCCCAGTTCCGATCCCGAACGCGGGACGACCAATCCCTGTGGTAGTTACACCTGTTAACGAGGGGGATATGCCTCCTGAGCTGGCCGCCCAGTTGGCGGCGTGGTTAGGCAGTTAATAATGAAGCAGTTGCGGCAATCGAGAGATGCTGCGAAGGCACCTTGTCCTCTTGTTTCCCCGCAGGTTCCCTCGGAACAACCGGCGTCGAGCCTTGGAACAGCAGCGACAACAGACCCAGCTACTGGTTCGGGTAAGCAGCCATTGCCAATGGCGGGGGAGGGATCGTTACCCTCAAGGAGGGAAAAGGTGGTCCAACATATCCCGATGGATGTGAAAGAAAGGATTTGGGCAGATAAATATGTGAACATGTTTTCACTGTTGACCGATCACTATGAGATAGAGCACATTAGAAATCAGAAGGAGCTGTTGCATCCGAGTGTATGGCGTGCCAAAATGGCGGGTTTCAGAGTAGAGGAAACGATCGCTAATTGGGCCAGGGCGTTTGGAATGTTCACTGCAATCATGGGGGAACGTAGGCCTGAAGTATTGTCAGGATTAGCTTGTTACCAGACACGTATTATGGAATTTTATGAAACGTATGAAGGCAATCAATGGATGGGTTATGATAACAAATTTCGTAAGGCCAAGGAGCACGACTCATCCCTGACGTGGGATTGTTTCGTCTCCATTTCCTGGCAGAAACAGGTTATGCCGAACACGACGAAGTCCTCTTCTTTTGGCGGGAATGGGGCTGAGCCTTCCCGCCATTATTTGGCGGCGCCCTTTCGGGCGGGCGCCAACAGTGATCAGCACACAAAGAATAATGGGAACTCGGGTAGAAAAGGGGTCTGTTGGAGCTTTAACAGAGGCAAGTGCACTAGGCCACAAGGGACATGCAAGTTCAGGCATGAGTGTGCAGGGTGCGGACAGTCTTCACACCCCGAGAGTTCGTGTAGAGCCAAGAATGGTGATACAGGAGGTAGAGGAGGGGCCAAACAGGTCTAACATCGACCGAGGGGCACCGTTACCTACTCCCGTTGACATCATGGCAATGATCCCTTGGCTGAATGAATACCCTGATCATGTCTCCGCCGGGGTGTTGCGAGACGGTTTCTCATATGGTTTCCGCATCCCGGCGGGGGATTTTCGGGGGGAAGCACAGTGTAAAAACCAATTATCGGTTCAACAAAATACGGCGGTGGTACAGGCAAAGATTGCAAAGGAGGTGGCCCGAGGTCGGGTTGCAGGACCATATGTGAACCCGCCAGTTGTTAACTTTGTTTGTTCACCGTTGGGAGTAGTCCCCAAGAGGGACCCAGGTGAGTTTAGGTTAATCCATAATTTGTCCGCTCCTAGGGGTCTTTCGGTGAACGATGCGATTGACCCGGGAGTTTGTTCGGTGCGGTATGCATCCTTTGATGAGGCCGTCGCCATTTTGAATCGCCTGGGGCCCGGAGCGCTGATGGCTAAATCAGATATCGAGTCAGCGTTCCGGTTGCTCCCGGTACACCCACAGGATCAGCGTATCTTAGGTTTTGTGTTTCAAGGACGCTACTACATGGATAAATGTATGCCGATGGGTTGCTCCATCTCTTGTGCGTATTTTGAAAAGTTCAGTACTTTTTTGCAATGGGCTTTCACCAGAGCCACGGGTTTTACGCAGGTTATGCATTACCTTGATGATTTTCTGTTTCTGGGGGCAGCCGGGGACACGGAATGTGCACAGGCTTTGAGGGAATTCTGTAATCTCATGAAACAATTTGGCGTGCCACTGGCACCAGGCAAGACAGTGGGGCCATCTACTACACTCGAGTTTCTTGGAATTGAGCTCGATTCTGTAGAGGGGTGCTTCCGTTTGCCCAAGGTGAAGGTAATGAAATTTAAGGCCTCGCTTGAAATGTGCCTCGGCGAGAGAAAAGTAACTCTCCATCAGTTGCAACAAGCTGTGGGTCAGCTTAACTTTGCCCTTAGAGTGATACCGATGGCTCGCCCCTTTTCCCGCTCTATCGCACAAGCCATGGTTGGCCTCAAGGAAGGGCACCACCGCACAAGGCTGTCAGCAGAGGTTCGCCAGGATATGCGCATATGGCTGGAATTTCTGGCGGATTTCAACGGTCGCGTCGTGCGGAACAAACCGCTAGCTTCCTCCGAGGAGCTGGGGTTGTGGACCGACTCGGCAGGGAGTGTGGGTTTTGGCGCCATATTTGGTAATCAATGGTCGGCACAAACATGGCCGGCGTGGTGGCACGATGGTGGGCTCACAGGTAACATTGGGTTTCTAGAGCTGTTCCCCATTCTGGTGGCCCTAAAAACATGGCCGGAGGGGTTTCGTGATCGCTCTGTAGTGTTCTGGTCTGATAATATGACCGTTGTTGAATGTATCAATAATCAGGCAGCACGCTGCAAATGGATCTTGAGATTGCTGAAAGAAATTGTCCTGCTATGTATGAAACTAAACGTCCACTTTAGGGCAAGACACGTGCCGGGGGTACTGAACCAGGCAGCTGATGCACTCTCTCGTTCCCATATGCAGGCCTTCCGGGGTTTTCTGCCCTCAGTGGACTTGGTGGCGGCACCATTTCCCGAAGCTCTCTGGTCTCTCGGTGCCCCGGATTACAAAACCTCGTGGGAGAGAGTCTAGCACCCAGGACAAGGAAGGCATATGAAGGAGCGTTCCGTTCCTATTGGTCATTTTTGGGTTCAGCTAAGGGGGAGCATTGGGGGCAGGAGGAGTATGTCTTGAAATTTATGGTATCATTACATCAGGCAGGCAGATCAGTGGCTACAGCCAATAGGCACCGGACCGCCATTTCCTTCATGGCGCGGGCTCATGGCATCCAGGACCCCACATCGTCCTTTCTCGTAAGGAAGGCACTGCGTGGGTGGCAACGCCTTGAAGGACGTAGAGTGGATGAGAGGCACCCGATAGGTCTAGAAAGGTTGTCCCTGTTAATGTCCGTACTCCCTGCGACATGTTCATCTCAATCAGAGACGGTGCTGTTCCGGGCCGCTTTTGCATTAGCATTCCATGGGGCTATGCGGGTAAGCGAACTGGTAGCGAGGAATAAGCAGGATACGGGGGGAGGTCCGTGCCGAGAACACATCCAAATTAAGGGGGAGACAATGGTAGTCTCAATAGCCAGGTCCAAGACCGATCAGGGAGCGATCGGGGACAGTGTGGTAGTCCAGCGGATTCCGGGGTCTCCCATGTGCCCGGTTAAATGCGTGGAGGAGTATTTAGCTCAGAGGGCGGCAACATGGGGGGGAAGCTTGCTGAGGCACACCTACGCCACCCCACTGACTAGGTTTCAGTTTCAGCGGGTGTTAACAATGGAAATCGCGGCAGCGGGCTTGAACCCGATTTTGGGACCCATTCCTTCCGGATAGGGGCTGCTACGGAGGCTACAGCCAGGGGTTTGAGTGTTGAAAAGGTGAAACAGTTGGGGTGTTGGTCCTCAAATTGTTATAAAAGGTATGTGCGGTTGCACATGTTGTGAAGCTAATGTCATGCACTCACGCTTCTTGTTTTCTGTTTGGTTTACAGTTTCGCAAGCAGGCTTTGCGGGGCGGACTGTGCAGTTGACCCGACACCTGGGGACCAGCGGTCAAAGATCACCGGCTGAGGGAAGAGTGGTGTGGGTCGTTGGCCACTCATACGTGAGGCCCGCCGCGGACGTATTCAAAGCAGGTGACATGATTCACATGGCTGGGGAATACGGGTACAGGGTGACCTTCCACGGAAGGGGCGGGCTCTGTATTGACCAGTTTCAAAGTTTTATGGAGGGACTGTTAGAGCGGACGAGGTCACCGCCATCTGTAATCATAGTGCATCTTGGGGGCAATGATTTAGTGACCATTGGTCGACGAATACTTCTCGAGTCAATTTTATCCGCGGTAAGTTGGTTGGCGAGGAGGGTTCCGGGGTGCACGATTGCATGGTCACACATGATTCCTCGGAAGGTGTGGCGGGGGGCCCTCTCCGTGTCAGCTTTGAATCAGTCGGTAAAGAAGGTTAATAACAAACTGGGTAGGTTGTTTGGTACAGGAAAATTGCATTGTATTCCACATGGATGTATCCGGGGGGACCATATGTATCTGGAGGATGGGGTTCATTTGTCCCGGGAGGGGAATGTCTTACTCATAGGGGACTTCATAGCTTGGTTAAAGAGTTTGTGTAGCCATGACCTTTAGTAGGAGTTTTGTGGGGGGTCCGGATAGCCGGTCAACTATCCGGCCTGTGGCGGTAAGGTCATGATTGGTGAGCAGTAATTGGAAGATCCCTAGAGGTGGGGCGCCACCCATTATGGATGGGAGCGCCCGGGGGGAGGCGGCCATTGGCCCCTCACACGGGGAGGCGGTACCCACTAAGGATGGGGCCGCCGAAAGGGAAGGCGGTCATAGGCCCCTCCCTGGGGAGGAGGGGCTACGGGCCCCTCCTGGGAATTTCCCAGGGCCAGGACATCCGCGACGGCGGATGTTGTAAGCAGTGTGGGGTGGGAGGGGGGTCTACGCTACCTTCTAGACACCTCACACGAGTCCTCGGACGACCACCAAGATGGCGTCGAGTAAATATGGGGCCCCCGTTAAGACAAGGGAAATTGGAAGTTGGCACAGAGGTACAGTCCTCTGTGCGCCCGCCCCTCACAAGTAAGGGGGGGAGTTCTGGTATTAGGGATCTGACACCGGTTACGACCTTGCCATTGGCCCGTAATGTTAGGATGTACAATTTGAATTTTGAGAAATGCATTTACAGGATGTTTTAGAATCGGCTAGGAGAACCTTTGTATTAGAGATATGTTAAGGTTAGCCAATGAACATCGTAATGTGTAAATGAAATTGTACATGATGAAACTATTATTTTAATGTTTTAATTTTGTTTCATATTTTTAATAAATACGGCCGGGAGGGTAACTCCCTCCCGCCTTCCAAAAGTTCAAGAACCGTTTCCGTCTTCCCATTCTTGGGGATTGTGTTGGGAGGGGGTGACGGGTATCCCGGCCATATGGAAAGGGGCGACCACTCGGTCCCCCCGAACGTATGGTTGGGTGCCCCGATCCCCCCGGGAAACCATTTTGGGCGGGAGGCGTGTCTCGGCTGGTATGCCCGAAGTGGCGTAGTCGGGGCGCGCCTTTTCCCGCCCAAGAGGGGTTGTCCTAGACACGGACACCGTTGGCCACGCCCCGTAGGCGGTCAGAGGAGGGTCCACGCCCTCCCAAAAGAAGAATAAAAGGAGCAACAATCCAAGGAAGCATCCTCTTGTTCCTGTGCTTGGAAGCTGCACCTCCTCATTGCACATGAGCCCGAGACGGAACAAGGAGCCAATTTTGACCCACCCACCAGCCCCTGATGACAGCGATTGTATTGCAATAAAGTCGATTAACGAGGATATCATCTCTTTTTCAGGTTGTTTATAATAAAGTTTGGACTGTTTGATGTGACAATAAAATGGTTGCTCTTTTAGCATGAACTTAGGCGAAGTATCGCAGCTGAGTTGAAAGAGGTGTATGGTAGAGATAGAAGTTTATACTTTGAAATGCCCAGTATAACTGTTTATTTCGTCCTCATTAGGTTAAACAATGTTGTATTTATTTTTTTGGTCGGGCGGTAAGGTCATGATCGGTGAGCAGTAATTGGAAGATCCCTAGAGGTGGGGCGCCACCCATTATGGATGGGAGCGCCCGGGGGGAGGCGGCCATTGGACCCTCACACGGGGAGGCGGTACCCATTAAGGATGGGGCCGCCGAAAGGGAAGGCGGTCATAGGACCCTCCCTGGGGAGGAGGGGCTACGGGCCCCTCCTGGGAATTTCCCGGGGCCAGGACATCCGCGACGGCGGATGTGGTAAGCAGTGTGGGGTGGGAGGGGGGTCTACGCTACCTTCTAGACACCTCACACGAGTCCTCGGACGACCACCAAGATGGCGTCGAGTAAATATGGGGCCCCCGTTAAGACAAGGGAAATTGGAAGTTGGCACAGAGGTACAGTCCTCTGTGCGCCCGCCCCTCACAAGTAAGGGGGGGAGTTCTGGTATTAGGGATCTGACACCGGTTACGACCTTGCCGTTGGCCCGTAATGTTAGGATGTACAATTTGAATTTTGAGAAATGCATTTACAGGATGTTTTAGAATCGGCTAGGAGAACCTTTGTATTAGAGATATGTTAAGGTTAGCCAATAAACATCGTAATGTGTAAATGAAATTGTACATGATGAAACTATTATTTTAATGTTTTAATTTTGTTTCATATTTTTAATAAATACGGTCGGGAGGGTAACTCCCTCCCGCCTTCCAAAAGTTCAAGAACCGTTTCCGTCTTCCCATTCTCGGGGATTGTGTTGGGAGGGGGTGACGGGTATCCCGGCCATACTGCACCATGCTCGAATGCATGCAGTCTCTCTCCCATACAATACAAACAGCTTTACAGCGTGTCCTTACAAGCTTCAAATCTGCCGCAATTTTCTAAAGCGACCACTTATTTAAGTATCTGGTTCCCTGAGGGGGGGGCACTCTATTTTGGTGCCCAGACTTAGTTTCTGTCCCGGTCCGCACCCTGTAGACATGTTCACACTAATTGTTCAAAGTGCTCCTTGTGCATAGCAAACAGTGGGGCACAGCGTTTGGGTGACGTAAACACACCATGGGAAGTCTTGCTTATGAGGATGGATGCAAAAAGCTTCAGTAGTATAAGCATACTGCAGAAAGTGCTGCTTGCAAGGACCCACACTGAAAGCTTCGTATTGAACATACCGCAGAAAGTGCTGCCTGCGAGGACCCACACGCATCGTGTGTGGTGTTTGCTGGCAGGAGCCAGCGGGGGCAGAAACGAACAGCGGACTGACCGCCCCAGGAGCCGCCAGGGCAAAGAGCGGCCATCAAGCTGCACCCCCTTGACACTCGGGGGATTATAAATCTTCTTGTGCCTCCCGCTCCGCGAGAGACACATTGTGTGTGGTGTTTGCTGGCAGGAGCCAGCGGAGCAGAAACGAACAGCGTACCGACCGCCCCAGGAGCCGCCAGGGTGAAGAGCTGCCATCAAGCCCCGCCCCTTTGACACTCGGGGGAATATAAAGCTTCTCGCGCCTCCCTATCCGTGAGAGGCGCATCTTGTGTGGTGTTTGCTGGCAGGAGCCAGCGGGGGCAGAAACGAACAGTGGACTGGCCGCCCCAGGTGCCGCCAGGGCGAAGAGCGGCCATCAAGCCCGCCCCCTTGACACTCCAGGGATTATAAAACTTCTCTCGCATATTCGTGTGTGGTGTTGCTGGCAGGAACCAGCGGGGTCAGAAACGAACAGCGGACTGACCTCCCCAGGAGCCGCCAGGGCAAAGAGCAGCCATCAAGCCCTGCTCCCTTGACACTCAGGGGATTTTAAAACTTCTCGCGCCTCCTGCTCCGCGGGAGACGCATCGTGTGTGGTGTTTGCTGGCAGGAGCCAGCGGGGACAGAAATGAACAGCAGACTGACTGCCCCAGGAGCTGCCAGGGTGAAGAGCGGCCATCAAGCCCCCCTCTTGACACTTGGGGGTACTTAGCCAATAAGGCCCTTCCATCCTGCAGGACGCACGCGGGCGTGCGCCGGGCTAAGGAATGGCTCCTCAACCACTTCAGCAATTGTAATTCAACCCAGGTAGTGTATAGACTGACTTGCCAATGTGGTTTACACTACATAGGATTAACATCCCGTAAAATCAAGGTTAGAATACAAGAACATCTGAGCACCATTAGGGCAGGTAAACTGACAACAAAACTGGTACAACACTGCTTCACAGAGAAACACACATTCAACTGGACAGTGTTAGAAAAGGTGAAAGGGACCCCCCACAACATTGAAAGCATTTCACTCTCAAAGGAAGCACGCTGGATTTACAGCGAAAAAACTGACCAATTTGGGCTAAACGAAATTATCGAATGGAATAGGATTAAACTGTGAGTCCTACAGCATCTTAGTCCCTGTTCCCTGCTTTTTGTGTTTGATAGTAACTGCTAGGCATTAGGATCTGCTAGTGGGGGTACAAGTGTGTTTTCCTTACCAGTTTTTCCTGAAACTATCTTGTGACTGGTGCCATGGAGTCGAGGCTTTATTTATGATATATGCCTCCTCCCTGGCTTAATTTGGCCCTGGAGACGGTTACCAAACACTATGTTGCCTTTTTAAATATATGGCTTGTTGTATATAGATACTGTAGAATATAATAAGCAGGAAGTCCTTATGGGTATGGGGCATACAGAGTATTTTTTTACAGCTGCAGAAGTATGTCTCCACTTGCCATGAATGTCTATTTAATGCATCTATACACAGACATCATCAGTCCTTATTGGTATGGGACACACAAAGTTTTATTTACAGTGGTAGAATTGCGTCTCCACCTGGCATGAAAGGTTGTGAATTCCCCTATACACATACTACTTTAACAGCTGTAGCCTTGTCTCATATTACTATATGCAAGATTGTAGCCATGTCTTGTAATCATGGAACCATTCCAAGATGTCTGCCATGTTGAGCATTGTATCAGGTTCCCGTGTCAGCTGGATGCCGCATCTATGAAATATCTCCTGGCTATGTATTGAGCATTTACGAGGTGTGGGCGCATGCTAACTATATGGATTTTAATTGTATACCCCTGCGCTGGCTTGCATACTACATCTCCCCTGCATCGGCCGCCACCATTCTATCATGGCCGCCTCCCTCGGCACCCGTGTCATGTGACACGCGGTGTGGGTGGAGACCGCTGCAGGCTGTTATTACAGCGCGACTGAGTCTGTGTACGGTGTGGAGGATTCGAAGCGCCAACACAGCGGTATCACGGTGAGGGGTTCCAAGCGGGTAGCGGTATTCTGGGCAGGAAAGCATTCTTGCACTTGATATACAGAAGCGGAATTTGGGCTCCGACATTTTCGGTGTTTGTGGCTGGGCAGAGACCGTGCACTTTTGTATATAAATGGGGAATCGTACTCCGATAAGTTCAACAAGGCTGTAATTTGTAAGTTAGGCACTTTTGAAGCTGTCCATCATTATGCCCGCATATTGACAATCTGAGGCTAGGATTGGATCCCCGTAGTGAATTGACCTGCAAGAATAAGCCTAAAAGAAAGTGTGATCTGGTTTTGAATGTAACTTTTGTTGTTTCCCTGACATAACTTACACCACTGTTGGTGTGAATATATGAATACAAGTTGAATAATCACTGTTAGAGCCTGGTATCAATGATACTGGTTGTCTAGGTCTATTCTACATGGTTACAAATATGCTTTTTGTCTTCACTAGCAGAAAGCTCATAGCTGAGTGAAGGCGAAAACTTACATTTGGAGTTCCCCTGTATCCTTCTCAACCCCTGGGCGGCTGGTATGAGCAACTAGGCTGACTCTGGGTAAGTAGGGGATATATCCCACACTACACATACGGCTAACAACTAGTTTGTTTACATGTTTTTAATTGGTTCTTTGTGCCTGTTCTTCCTTGGCAGTTTACACAGAACGAGAGTCCAAAAGTGGAGTGGCGGCATAAAGTGCAGCCCTGATGAAACTGCCTAAAATTATATGGCAGTGAAACATGTCGGCACTGGTAATAGGTAATGGAATGCATGAATAGCTACCAGCCTTTTTATGGTTGCAGCATATAACTAGTTCCCTATAAATAAAGTCAGTTAAGGGAACTATATGCTGTGTTTTATGCACTTGTTTATGTTATATGTTTGTCACTAGCAGATGTCTCTGCTTTCCACTGTTATTAACACCTTTTTGGTAGTTTGTTTTGGACACTTACTTTCTTTCTACTTTCTTTGAGAATCAAGTGACTACCGATGATGAGACAGGGGAAATTACATACCAGTTACCCCGTTGGTGGTGTTTCCGTGAGGTGTCATTTGTTTGTCACACATTTTTTCTAAGTAGAACTCAGTCCAACACTGGTGTTGTGGACCTTTGACATTAACCTAGAATGGTCATAGTACTTGTTGTTCTCTGTTTCTGTCAATGAGGATAGGCTTCTTCTTTTTTAATGTTAATTTGGGCGGAATACAGTGCATTGTCCTCTCATAAACTTTATAGGAGAGGAATAGGTAATAGTACAGATTGACTGTCCTTTTGAGTCACTGATTTGCTTTGACGTCCGTGGACTGGGTCTTTTGTTGTAGGACTGATTTTGAGTGGAGGGCGACCCTGTCCTTTTTCCCTCTGAGCTCCCATTGAGTATTTGACTGTGCGCCGGGCTAAGCCTGGGCAAAGGCAGCCGTCTGTGACCGTCAGGGGTCGAAGGAGGCCGGGCCGGGACACCCCTCATGGCGGGACGGACAGTGACTGGTCTGGGACATTTTAATGTGGTAATTATTATTATACTCAGTCAAAAGCTAGGCTTACTTGTGATAAGTTCACATAGATTATTAATAATGTGTTTTCAGGGTCTTATCCTTCTTAACTGAACAGTCCCTTTTTAATTGTTGTACGAGTGACTTGGGGTCCTGTTATCCTAAATATCTAAGATTTTTCATCTAGCACCTTGGGCAAATCTAACCCTCCAACCTCTCGCCCTCTTACACGGCAAAAATCAGTTTTAACAAATCCAGTCCTGAGTCTAATGGCGATTGACAAAATGTTACAAAAAACCATAGGGATGGTCGCATCGGCTATAGAAAATACTGAAAGACATCTTTCTCTTACACCTGCGATGCTCCCCCCCTCGCCAACCGGGATTGCTTCTTTACTCACTGTTAATTCCCCTGACTCAATGTTAGAGTCCTCCTTTTCTGAGCTTTCTTGCGCACAGATTGTGCAAGACGGTATCTCTCCTACCAATCTTGTACCACCCATAGTTCCTCAGGTGGTTAAAAAGGTACCCAAGGTTCGCCCCAGAACCAAGAAACTGAAAATACATAAAAAACTATCTAAGACAGCTATAGTACCTCTAGATAGCCCCCAGGCTGATCTAGGCCCTCTCTTTTTCACTTTGGCACCCCCGGTATGGGCTACCCATTTATTAATTGATCTCCAGGCGCAGATGGAACAGCTGATCAATTATCATTTTAAAATCTTGATGAGTAGAATTGATAAAGTTGTCTCACTAATAAATAATAAGAGTGGAGGAGACCAGTTACCCACCTCTGATGGGAACAACACTGTGAAACTGGTCTTAGGTAACACTAATCAGGCAAACCTAGGTCCAAGTCCTGGTGAAGGTTTCTCGATCAGTTAACTTGGCGCAAGGACCGGCTTTAATGAATACGGAAAAATGTACCCCTAACACCACTGCTGCCGGCCCTACTATTCCGCCCGGGGGGCACTCTGACACACCTACCTTCACCCCGAGATCCACCTCTAATCTCAAAAGCCATTAATAAATAACTGCCAGATCGGGGGGGGCGTCTCAAAAGCCGGGCACGAAATCGCCCTGCAAGGGAATTCAACAAACACTACCTTGCCCCCAGTTACCCCCTGAGGCCTCTCCGTACATGGTGGAATTAACTGGAGTCCCTCTGCTGTCAGGCGAGCGAGGTGATTCATTCCCTGAGCTGAAGAACAGCATTATTTTTTGGCTGAACAGATATAGACCATTAACGAGACCAGGCCAGGGGGAAATCTTATTTGCCAGAATAGTTAACTGGTTGGGGACTAAACCCAAAGACATTGGAGGGGACTGTGTGATCGTCAATTTCAGGGATCCCAGAGCGGTCAATCACATCCTTGATTGGGGAGGTCCTAGTCAACTAGGTGCAATCATTCCACTCCCCCGGGGTATTTTTATTCACAGAAATTACCACCGGGGGTTATGGACTAACTTATACTCACCAAGGTTGACAGGAGGTAGAATATAACATACCTGTAGCCAATAGATTTAGCCCCTTGAATAATGTAGATTGACTACTCCACCCACTTAGGCATAATGAAATAGACCCCAAAGTAGTCGGGTGTCCTGTGGAGGTGGGTGAGAGGGTGGAGAAGGGTCTACCTCGGGTGGTTTTTGGGACAAAGGAAGAGGGAATAATAACGATTCCAATGAATTTAAATTTAAATCCATGTTCTACAGGTGACGGTACTGAGACGGATACTCCTGTAGGAATTCCCCCCATTAAGTGTTTCCACCACCCATACTAAGTCCCTTAAGGGCGGAACCCCGTAAATCATTATTAGGGTCCTGGAATTTAGCAGAGCTAGGATTTAAGCTTTCGAACCCAGATTGGGGCGAGCTGATGGATCAGTACGATCTGTGCTTGTTCCTAGAGACTAGGATGTTGACTGCCCCTATAAGGGTGGGCTTTGCAACTTTTCATATACCTGCTGTACAGGGCCCTAGAGGAAGACCCTTGGGGGGACTGTGCATTTGTGTAGACACACATCTGGGGTGCTCAGCGAAAGTAATAGATTTCCTCTTCCCGCATATTCTCTGTGTCGCCCTTAAATATCTGGATGGCTCGATGGTGGTGGTTTTTAATATTTACTTGCGCCCTACCCCCCACACATTGGGGACATCTATGCTAGAGGCTCTTGATGAACTCCTTTCATTATTTGCTTCACTGACACATAGAATCATCGGGGTGACTTTAATTGTAATTTTGAACGCCTGGCTGGGATCCCTTCCGTAACCCTAGATGAGGACTCCATTTGGCACATACAGGAGTGCTCTATGTATCCGGTTAAGCGCTTGACGCCTTTGGCATTACAGATAAATAAGCTCTTAGTATCTCACTCCCTTAGAGCCTGTAATGGTAGACTTCCTCTCGATGTCCCAGGTAAGAGTACCTACAATAGAGTGGGGAAAAGTACATCCATTGACTATATAATGGTCAATGTGGAATTTTGGTCCCAAATTAAGGCCTTCAGCGTAATCGAACGGGTAGACAGTGACCACAACCTTCTGTCACTAGAATTAAAATATTCACTGGGATACCAACATAGACTGGGGGAGCGGGAGACCCATCCTGACCTGAACCTAATTACAGTGGTGGGTGGCAGACGTATTAGGTGGGCTAAGTTTGCGCTAGCTCCCGATAAATTAGCTGAGCTATATCAACATGCTGCCTGCTCCCTAGTAGAAGCTTTTGAACTCTCGACTGCCAACTTTGATCTACCTTTTTTCCATGCGTTCTAGCACATTCATACTAACTTAATTTCTACTCTGGCCGACTACTTTTATATCGCAGTCAATAAGAGGCCTCGACCAAAAAAAACAGGCCCATTGGTTTAATAAAACTGTAGGGTGGCCCAATCTACACTTGTTAAGGAGGTTAAGTCTGGCTCTGTGCAGAGTATTAGAGTGGCTAGACTCACTTACAAAAGTGTAATTGCGGAGTCCAAGTCGGATTGGGAGGCTTCAAGATGGGCAAGTATAAAAGAAGCATTGGACGGACGTGACGACAGGGCTTTCCGAAACTTAGTTAGAAAAGGCTCGCTAGAGGGGATGTCAGCTGTAATACCTAACTTGAGCGAAGAGGTCTGGATAGCCCACTTTAAGCCCTTGTTTTCACATACCAACACTCCACCTTCCCCAGACACAGCTATACTCATGTATAGCATACCAACTCCAGCTTTATTGGATAAAAAGGACCCTGATTATCATCCTTGTACTATGCTGGAAATCCAGGGGGCCCTTAGAAGCTTGTCTCCCGGGAAGGCTCAGGGTTTAGATAAAATCCCTGGAGATCTATTTTTGAGTGAGCAGAAGGTATGGGTTCCCTATATTTGGCTATACTTCAATGCCATTCTTCATGGTATCGAAATTCCCCCAACTTGGTTGAAGGCAGAGATCATTCCCATCCACAAAAAGGCTTCCCCACTCAACCCGGCTAACTACCGGCCCATTAGCCTCATTGACGTCTTGCAGAAGTTGTTTGCCCGCCTTTTACTAACGAGGTTGCAGTGTTGGATGGACGAACATCACATCCTGACCTCCCTCCAAGCGGCTTTCGAGCCAAGGTCTCTACCACCGACCAACTGTTTAGACTACAATTGGTCTACTGGAAGACGGTGACTATGGGGGCTGGTAGCCTTTACTTGATCTTTGTAGATCTTCGATCTGCATTTGATCTGGTACAAAGGGACAAGGTTTGGGCTATATTGTTAGAGATAGGTGCCCCAGTATACTTGTGCCAATTGTTCAAACATTTACACCAAGGCACTTACGTGATGGTGAGGTATGGGAGGAATGGGGAGCTCTCGGCTCCCTTCCCGGTGGAAAAGGGTGTGAGGCAGGGGTGCGTGCTGTCCCCCACGCTTTTCTCTTTGGTCCTTAATGGACTGATTGATTATCTATTGGGTGCGAGGGATTTAGATTCACCCAGTCTAGCAGCCCGTAAGATACCAGCCCTGATGTTCGCTGATGACACCCTATTGTTATCAAGATCCTCTATGGGTATTCAGCGAACACTGGAGGCGTTCTGCTTCTTTTGTAGTTCCAGAAATCTGGAGATCAACCTCTCTAAAACTAAATATATGGTTTTCAATGCCAAAGCACCCAACTGTCCCCACCCCCATTTGGATGGCTCGGTGTTGGAAAGAGTCTCCACTTTTGATTACTTAGGGGTAACACTCAACGACAAGATGGAATGGGGGTCGCACATGGCTAAGGATAATAAGAAATTAGCTCAAGTCTCTGGCGGTATTTTAGGTCTATAATGAGTGTTCATATAAAACCTTGGGACCACCAGTGGAAATTTAGAAAGGTCAGGCAAGAGGTGGGGCGCTCTATGGTGTAGAGCTATGGGGCAACATCAACGCCACCCCTCTGTCTACCACCGAGAACAGCTTCATTAGGCGCAAATTGAGACTCCCCCAGAGCACACCCCTGACCCCATTACGGCTAGATTTGGGTCTGCCCCCCACACAGGAGGTAATGTCCAATCACCCTTTGCTGTACTGGAGGCGACTCTGGTCTACTCCGGAGCTGCAAAGCGACAGAGAGGACTTAAGGGATCTATTGACCATGAGGGGTGTGGGAAAAATCCCCTGGCTAAAACATGTCAAGCAGCTTTGCCATGCACTAGGTAGGGGAGATATGTGGCTTTTTCCAGAGCAATCTTGCACCCTGACCCCCAGGAGGCTGTTGGTCAACGTACTCAAGCGACACCGATTGGATTTGGAACTATCAAGTCCATCTCTGGGTGGGTTGACAGACAGATTTCTGGTGGTCAAGGATAAATATCAACTTGAGAAATTCTTGGACGACATTCAGCCCTCACTGGCAAAGAAAATATATATCCAATTTAGACATGGAACACTTCCAGTGAGGGCAGTGACAAACAAGTGGTTAACCGCACCCCTCGTACCTAGCTCATACCCAGGGTGTGAAAGTAGAGAAAAGACAGATCTGCACGTTTTGGTCTACTGCCGTTTCTACTCTAAGGCTAGAGCTAAATGGATCATTCAATTATGTAAGTCTATGGGCCTCAGGGACTACAGGGAAGTTTTTAGGTTATTGAAATATGACACCTCCCCTCTGATCGTGTTTGCGACCTGTAGATATCTTTTGTCTATGTGGTGTGCGAGAGGCGCTAAATTTAAAACTAAAAAATGCCAATCTGTTACAACTGCGCTACCACAACCTCTGTATTCTACAAGGAATTGCCAATATTATTTCATGTAGTGTCTGTTTTCTTTTCTTTTTTTGTCTTGTTTTTAATTGGAAAGGATCTGCCCATGTTTTAATGCTGTACATAATTTTAGGAGTTTGTCCTCTATTATGAGTTCAGAGTACATTGTATTATTGTATATTGGCATGATTTTATTCAATGTGTGTATATGTGCTTTTATGGTTTTTAGCCGATAATAAAGGTTTTTTGACTGACTGACTGACTAAAGGTTTCAATAATGTAAACATACTGCAGAAAGTGCTACTTATGAGGACCCACGCTAACAGCTTCACTGTAAAATGTGTTGGTTTTGATAATGGGCACTGAGAAAATCAAAAGTGCTGCTTGTGCGTGGCAGACACTGGGACATAGAGCTTTAGTGGTTTATACACACATAGAAAGTGCTGCTTATGCGTGCCAGACACTGGGTCACAGAGCTTCGATAGTTTATACTTACTATAGAAAGTGCCACGTGTGCCAGCTTTGTGAATGTCAGAAGCAGTTCTGTAGTCATGGAAAGGATATATGCATGCATACGCTAATCAAGCTTGCACAAACACCTTCATGAATTGGGTCCAGTTTCTATTAAATCTGCCACTGTCCTAACAATGGTGATGCTGCATGAAACACTCTAACATACATGTGCGGGGAAAAATGTGTAAACTGTATTCCAAGGTGCACACACAAAATCAAATGGTCTACTCCCTAGTTACCCCACACAGAGACGAGCAAGTACACACACCTGACTTTGTATGATGTGGCACAATTAATCTTCCAAAGATCTTTCGTACAAATACTGCTCAGTTTTAGGATATTTTTTTACTCTTTAGTTTTGATGTGCACTTTCAAGGCTTGTCTTCACCCCTGCATCAAAGTATCTAAACAGAGTTCAGTTGCTTTTTTGAAAAAATGTTCATCTACCCAGTAGGATTTAACATTAAATACCACAATATTATAAACATAAGGTAATATTTAAAACCAAAGCAATTGTAGGGACAGGCAGACCCTGCCGTCCAGATTAATAGAGGTCCTTATGCTTACTGATGTGTCCTTCACTACAAAGTTGAACATGCACACAAAATATACTTAGTTTAGCAATTACTTCAAATGCTATATCAACACTCCAGTTTTGCTTATGCTAGCTGTTTCATCTCCTTATTCTCTCACTTTCATTTGGCCACAGCTGTTTCCATATATCAACCTTATGCTCACCTAGCTCAAGTTACACCTATACAGTGCAATGTTCTGCTCACAGATCTGACACTTTTATCCCTTTATGTAGTATTATATGTGCATGTGCTAGTTTCATTTTTTGGGTATAATTTCCATTGTTGATAAGCAAAGCCTGTTGTGCCTTGGGTCATGTGGAGAGTGGTCTCTTGGACCTTGTAGTGTCAGAAAATAATACAGTTGTAAAGCTGCACAAAGCCCATGGATCATTGTTTTTAACCGCCAGTCTTATGTGCAGGAACTATCAGTATGTGAATGTACTGACATAATTTATTTGAAATGCTTGTTCCAAAATAATCATTGCTGTCCGAATATTCTTATGGAATTAAAACATTTTATCCCTGGACTCTCTCCCATTTTTCTTAATGTGTGCCCCTCCCAACTGCAATGATGCAAAATCATCAAGATTTATGTAGAAAGTAAACCCCAGTGTCCTCTCCTCTCCCATATATAGTAGTGTCTATGCACAATCCAGAATGGAGTACCCTCTGTTGAGACATTATGTCATTTGCATTGCTGAAGACAAGTGTAACCCTTTGTACCTATAGAAGACCTACTTTCAAAAGGATAGGAGGTGTGGTTGACTTGTCCAACCTTCTGACGGAGGTTGTGATCTACAGAGGGAGCCTGTGGAATCCAAGCCACATGTAAGGGAAGAGCCCTTCATGTATTTGTCATAGTGAACAAAAGGTACATGCACAAGGGATAATTATGTAGTTGCTATCATTGAATGCTCTGGTGCCGGAACCCTCATGATGCAGCTCTTTAACAGACATTTGTGCATCACTGCTACAATAACAAAAATAACTAGGCCACGAGTTGTTTTATAGAGGCTGTAGCACTTCCCTGATCACATCATCATGCAACAGTCTA
This sequence comes from Lissotriton vulgaris, assembly GCF_964263255.1. Classification (NCBI taxonomy): domain Eukaryota; kingdom Metazoa; phylum Chordata; class Amphibia; order Caudata; family Salamandridae; genus Lissotriton; species Lissotriton vulgaris. Next base: position 244,666 of record NW_028247957.1, read on the forward strand.
GTGAGCCGTGAGCTTAAATTCCATTGATTCTCAATAATTTTAGGAGTATGCGTGCACCATCACTGGAGAACTCAAACATGTTTATTTGCATGCTACAAATCACACTTAATAAACTATTCTTAATTCAAAACAATTCAGAGCTTATTTACACAAAAATGGCTGCCAATGCATTAGGAAGCATTTGGGCTACATATTGGGACTGTGTATGTACGAGGAACACATATGGCACTGTTTCTCAGGATTGAGTTTAATCACTAATTTGGCTCAAAGTGAATGTAGGCAGCTCAGGGGCAACTCGAGCCACATTGTTACCTTGAGCCAGAAAATCCAATTAAATTAATTTCTGCCAGATGTTCATTTCATGTGTGTGCCTGTGAAAGCTGGACCCCTGAAGGAACATAGACTTGGTAACTTCAGTCTTTAACTTAGTCTGTAATTTAAAACTGTCAACAAGCTGATCATTCGTAATTGCCTTCAGAGTGAGCCTGCTTACTTGAAACACTGAATTTCATTTGCTGACAATTGCACCTAAAACCACCTGCCATAGGGCTCCCTGCTCAAAGATCTATAGTAGCCCTTCACTTTCGTCCACAGAAGTGAACAACAACCTGTAAACATTTATAGAAGCAAGGCAACTGTAGCACAAAAAAGAGCAGCACAGGTAATTTTTCCAGTCAGTGATGGCTAAATTATCTGAACACTGGAAATATCTATCCATATTGAACTGGTTTTAAATGACAAAGCCCCTGGTACCTCACAGAAAAGCGAGATAATCTTTTCCATGCCTTTGGGCAGACTGCACCAACTGCTGTGCTTAAAGCTTCACTTAATCAGATTTTGAGGAGTATATTGTAATCAAATAATCATTGTGTGCCTGATGTGGGAGCTGTTGCTCTCTTCAACAAACAGTTAATGCATTCCCTGTGACCTCATTAGTACACACATTCAATGCGGCAAGACACAACCAACCACACTGGTCATTGTCATCTTATGTATTTACAAAAAGGCCAAGGTATCTTGGTTTCCACTACAGGTGGACTGCAGTGCATGCTCGTGGGTGACAAACACCCCCATCTTCCTTATGGAACTAGCCCCTTCTGATGCTCACCATGCATCACACAATCCCTAATTCCATCAAACCTTGTCTTCCAACACAGTCGCTCAAGAATGTCTATTGTTAGTCATTGAAGACTTGGGTGCCCTGAGCCTCACATAACACTTTATAAATTCAAGTTGACCAGTAAGATGTACCAGTCCACAGTATTTCCTTGCTCAAAACGTCCTTGTATACTGTTTCAGAAATTTATATTGTACTGCAGTGATCTATCCCTTAGTCTTAAGCATCATTGCAGGCAAGACAAGCAACTTACCATACAAGTCTGACTCCTGTGTGAAAATGTTTGTTTTTAATTTTATTTAACATATGTTAAATAATATGAATTTGATGCCCTGGTCCATAAACAGATTTTCGAGATCTACATGAAACATTTATATAGGATTCTGATGTGAGGCTGTTGAGCTTGTAGAATAGTAACCGTCTGAGCCCAGGTCCAACAGCACAAGGCCTTAATTTGAGCCGGGGTCTACCTGTGTGCACATTGGCACTTAATCATTAGCACTTGCTCTTTGGGCGTGCTGTGTGACAGCCTTTTTAGGGAATAGCCCACATGGACTAACAGCTCAGTGTGAAGAGAGCCTGCTGCAGAGACCATGTGTACAAGTGGTCAGCCTTTCATCTTTTAGGAGCAGGCAACCAAGCTGTTACATCAGTTTAGCAATTTTAGACTTTAAACAACACTTTAATTTGAGCTGGGGTCTACCAGTGTGCACATGGGCACTTAATCATTAGCACTTGCTCTTTGGGCGTGCTGTGTAACAGTCTCGTTAGGGAATATGCTGTTTCTCTTTTATAACACCCAACACACAAACCGGCGAGTGTGATGATGCTAAGGCACAAGCTCACATGGACGGACAGCTCAGTGTGAAGAGAGCCTGCTGCAGAGACCACGTGTTCTAGCACTCAGCCTTTCATCTCTTAGGAACAGGCAACCTTGCTGCTACTTCTCTTGCTTGTTTCTGCACGTCTCTTGCATCTTTCTGAACCTCTCTTGCCTCTTTCGGCACCTCTGTTAATTCTTTGTGCAGCCCTCCTGTCTCTTTCTGCACCCCTCTTTGAGCACCTCTTTTGCTTCTTTCTGCACTTCTCTCTCCTCTTTCTGTATCCCTCTTGCCCCTTTCTGAACCTCTGTTGTTTCTTTCTATTGCCTCTTTCTGTACCTCTCTTGCTTCTTTCTGCACCTCCCTTGCCTCTTTCAGAACCCCGGTAAGTTTTTCTACAGATCTCTTGCCTCTTTCTGCACCCCTCTTTTCTCTTTCTGCACCTCTCTTGCCCATTTCTGCACTTCACTTGCCTCTTTCAGCTCCGATATTGCTTTTTCTGCAGATGTCTTGCTTCTTTCTGTACCTCACTTGCTTCTTTCAGCACCTCTGTTGCTTTTCTTCTGCAGATCTCTTGCCTCTTTCTGCACCCCTCTTCTTTTTCTGCACCTCCCTTGCCCCTTTCCGTACCTCACTTGCCTCTTTCAGCACCTCTGTTGCTTTTTTCGGCAGATCTCTTACCTCTTTCTGCACCTAACTTGCCTCTTTCAGCACCTCTGTTGCTTTTTATACATATTTCTTTAGTCTTTCTGCACCCCTCTTTTCTCTTTCTTCACCTCTCTTGCCTCCTTCTTTACCTCTTTTGCCTCTTTCTGCACTTCTCCTGCTCTTTCTGCACCCTTTGCACCTTTTTCAGCACCTCTGTTGGTTCTCTCTGCGCTGTTCTTGCTTCTTTCTGCACTTCACTTGCCTCCTTCTGCACCATTGTTGCTTCTTTCAGCAATTCTCTTGCCTCTTTCTGCACTTCTCTCCCTTCTTTCTGTACCCCTCCTGCCTCTTTCTGTACCTTTCTTGCCTCTTTGTGTACCTATCCTATCCCTTTCTGCTCTCCTCTTGCCTCTTTTTGAACCTCTGTTGGTTCGTTCTGCAGTTCTCTTGCCTCTTTTTTCACCTCTGTTGTTTCTTTCTGCACCCTTGCTTCTTTCGGCACCCCTCTTGCCTCTTTCTGCACCCCTCTTTTCTCTTTCTGCACCCCTCTTGCCTCTTTCTGTACCCCTCCTCCCTCTTTCTGCACCTTTCCTGTCTATTTCTGCACATCTCTTGCCTCTTCTTTCAATACCTCTATTGTTTTTTCTGCTCTTTCTGCACTGCTTGCAACTCTGTCAGCACCTCTGTTGCTTTTTTCTACATTTCTCTTACTTCTTTCTCCACCTCTCCTGCCTCTTTATGTATTTCTCTTGCCTTTTGTGCCCCCTCCTACCTTTTTCTGGACCCCTTTTGCCTCTTTTTGCACCTCTTTTGGTTCTTTCTGCGCTGTCCTAGCTTCTTTCAGCAATTCTCTTTCCTCTTTCTGTACTTCTCTTCCTTTTTTCTGCACCCCTCCTGCCTCTTCCTGTACCACTCTTGCCTCTTTCTGCACCTCTCTTGCCTCTATCAGCACCTCTCTTGCTTCTTTCTGCATTTCTCGTGCCTCTTTCTGCACCTCTGAGTTAGAGGTAATTTTAATCCCCCTGCCCTATTATGTACTAGGGCCTTACAGGGGAGGTCCCGCCAATCACAGGGGTACCCCAACCCATAGTGTACCCTAGTGTATATAGGTGTTTTCACTGTATTATAAGTGACTTTCAGCATAGCACTGGCTCCAGGCCTGGTTAAGCAGAGTCAGTTACCACCAGTACCAGTCAGTAAAATGTTGGAGGCACAGGATGACTTTGCAACAAGGCCTCTTTCTGCATATCTATTGCTTCTTTCTGCCCTTTTCTTCATCTTTCTGGACTTCTGGTGCCTCTTTCTGCATTTCTCTTGCTTCTTTCTGCTAATTTCTTCCTTTTTCTGCAAGTCCTACCTCTGTAGGCATAGTTAGAAATTAGCATTTAAAAAACCTTTGAAATTCACTGAAAAAACAGGTTTCTTTGACGTTATAGTTAGAATTTAGCATTTAAAAAACCTTTTTCACTGAAAAAAAATAGGTTTCAGGGACTTTATGGTTAGAAATTAGCATTAAAAAAACCATAGCAATTCACTGAAAAACATAGGTTTCAGGGACGTTATAGTTAGTTGGACATTTCACTTGTACAAAACCAGAGAAATTCGGCTGTTATAGTTAGTTGAGCTAACTATAACTTGCGCCCCCGCAATGCACTGCTGTTGATGTCACCTATTATATCATTCATGACATGGTCAGTGACATCACTGAGGATATCTCAAATGACATCACCGATGACATCATCCACGTGATAATCTGATGCACCTCTTCACACCCCAATATAACCTTTGATACACCCACTCTAAAATACAGACTACCATTTTCAAAAACATAGACACACCAATACCAGTACTACATACCCACACACTGATTCCTATGTTTACACACACGTCCACTCATTCACCCATACAGTCACTCCTCCATGCAGTCACTTATCAATAAAGCACTATAATTTGCCCTCATACACTTATACAGACACTCACACATCACCACTCATCCATAGCGATAATCACACACATAGTCAATCATGCAAAGAATCATACACACTCCCATTTGCGCACCTATACAGTTAGAAACACACCACTTCACTTATTCATACAGATACTAAGACATACTTACTTTCTTCAACAATCACTGACACAAGCACACACTCATCCATACAGCCACTCTCACAATCACTCACTCTCAAATATATTCATTTATATACTCCAACACTCACATATACTGTCTTTCACATATGTAGTTACTCACACATTGGCTCATAAAGGAAGACAAGCCTTATTTGTTTCACATCCATCATTCTGATTCCTCGGTAAGTGAGTTCTAATATCCTTAACCCGGGTTTCTTTAATCATTCAACCCTGACATCCATTGGATTGATCGTTTATGACACTATAAGTTAGAACAGCTAATGTGAGGACCATCTATCTCCAACACAAGCGTCAACTAAGTAGACCCTTTTTTAGATGGAAGATTTTTTCAGTATAGATATTCCGCTCCGTGTGGAGTGTGTGAACATCATCAAGCCTTTAATATATACATTTCACATTTCATCGAATTGAGAGCTGACTCGCAAGACTGGCTAGTTATGAAAATATCATTTCCATATATACTGGTCGCTACTATATGACTTTATACATTTCTTTTTCTCATAATTACCACTGCTCAAAATATAATAATGCTAGTTTGTACCTTATATAGCTATATTCTCTTAGCTATGCAAGTAGGGAGTTATTGTTATTTAGGCACTACATATTTCTTTGTTACCATTTTCGTGTGTATTTTGAGATTGCGACTTTTCTAATAAAATAGTCATATATATGTTCTTCTTTTCCTTTTTTTTTTACTCATGTATTAAACATGTCTTTCAGATATTACTGTGGCTCCTGAAGAAGGCGTTTCCAACAACGCCGAAACGCGCGTCGAATAATATTGTTTGCCACTATTACAAGTTTTTATATATGCACTTTTTATATAGTACATGATGATTGTTTAATTTTGTTGTTTGTATAACTGACTTACACTATGTGTTTTTATCAATTGTTTTTAATGTAAAGATTTATAAATATATTAAATGAAATCTAGTTTCTTAATTACCTAGTTGTGTGTCCTTCATGCGATTTCTCCCTTTTTTGTGTTAGTATTATGTTATATTGTTTACACTGTCTATTTCCCTGTACCACAAATTGATTTTCTTAACAGGGGGTCCTTGTTATTTACATTGTTACTCACACATTTACCACTGAGACATCCATTCACTCACCAACATCCCATTACACATTCTCACCCACCCAAACAGCCCTTCACAGATGCATTCTTCAACCCATATGCCCAGTGAATGACCTACTCACACATCTATGCACAGAGTCACACACCCCCCAACCACCCAGAGAGACACTTAGGTAACATACAGATACTCAGACAACCAATCAATAACCCATATAGAGTAATAGCCACAGGTGATCAGTGCTCCTCCCCTGGCAATGGAGACAGTGGAGACGGATGAACAATGAGCGCCCGCTGAACGCCAAATGGAAAACTCAGCTCTGGCGGCCTGTAGCGCTTGAGTTTCACAGTTTCTTGCACTGTAAATCAGCATCCTTCACCATCCTTCGACGTGCAGACCTGCTTCAAGGAGAAAACTCACGGAGCAGTGCTGCACATTGAGATATAGCCGCATACACAATCCCGGCTGAACTTCTGCTGGCGCTGTTATCTTTGGGCGGTAAAAGCTCTTAGAAATACAAGCCAAATGGGTTCAGAGCACAGAACTGGCTGACAGCAGGCTGAGCGAGAGGTATCAGTGAAGAGGAATCAGCCTCTCTTTTGCCTGTCCAATCCCTGCCTGCTGCCACAAACTCTACTGGCTGAATCCTGCATTCACCCCAGGAGGTACGGGGGTCTCAGGGGCAACGCCAATTTACCTACACCACAACAACACTCAGGGGGGACGACATACCCCAGAGTGCACCACTCTGCATGCCAGCTGCCGCAACTGAGAGGGAGGCATGGCGAGCGCGCTTTTAGTGCAGCCTCTCCCACGCTGTGCGGAAGCCTCTCTTTTGCCTGTCCCATCTCTGCCTGCTGACACAAACCCCACCAGCTGCATCCTGCATTCACCCCGGGTGGGACGAGGGTCCCAGGGGCAACAGCACTTTACCTTTAATCTGTACCGAGCTGAGTAAGTTTGAAGCAAACTGTGACTGTATTCGCTTAAACGAATAGTCACAAAGTGGGGGTGGGTTTAGGTGTGGCGGGGACCCTAGACGCGTTCCTTGTGCGCGCTGAGTCTGCCCTGATGCACGAGATTGCATTAACCGAACAGAGGCTATCTCTGGACCTGCAATCTCTTTTTGCACGTCAACCTGATAATTGTACTGTTAACGTTTTGAGTAACGGCCCAGAAACACCCATCATCCCTCTACTGACTGATACCACTGCTTGCTCATCGGGCTCTCTTAGTAGTAAAAACCCTAATTTGTCGGCCCAGGTTATGATTCTCAATATTGGGCAAGAGCAAGTCCCAGAGACACAGAGTATTGGTGCTAGTACTAGAGGTCAGAAAGTAACAAAAAACCAGGGGGGCAAGAAGGGACCGATCAGGGAACCAGAAAGAAAAGATGTGTGGCACAGAAATAAAACCAACGAGCCACACATCAAGCTGTTCCCAGAATAACCTCCCCGGTAACAAACAAGAAAGCCTGCTTTTCTATGGCATCACTCACTAGCAATGCCACGCCAAAACATGGTGGGACTTGTAATGCTGCTTTGCGAAGTGAGGACGATCTTTCTAAACGTTTGGGGATATTGATACCGACCTCCTTGCCACCGTGATACAGAAGTTGGGAAGCATTGAAGAAAGATTAGTCTCACTTGAAAGGATAGCAGCCTCACCTCAATTAGCTAGCTCTGTTGTCGGTGATAATAATGGCAAGGGTGCAGGGCCTATGCTCTCAACAGGGAATGGTGCCAGGGATAAGGGTAGACACACTACAACTTATTGCCCACATTCTAAATGTAGTCAGACCAGTAGCCAAGCCACGATGACCCAATTGCCCTCTAACTCAAGCATTGATCCTTTTATAAGTCCCCACACTCAGCCAACTCAGACGGACCGAGGTCATAATTTCCCATTGATTTGGCCTGTAACATCACAAAACCCTGTCACACAAAATATGGGGGGGGAAGAGCTCAGGGAAAGGCAAAAGTAGATCTAGGTTCTGTTCCACACAAGCAGTGTTGGGTGTATGATGCCCCGCCTAATATGGTCCTAAATCTCCCCCCAGAAGCAACCCCGTACACAGTGGTCTTAGCAAATGTCCCTCCTGTGCTTGGCAATGATTTTGAACACTGGTCAACTTTACGCAATAAAGCTTGTCACTTTCTCAATACCAGAACCGGGCTAAATAAGGCTCTTTTTAATGAATTCAAAATGGCCAGAAGAGTCTCATGGGTAGGTAAGTCAAATAAACGATCGCAAGGAGACTGCATCGTCTTATCATGTAGATCTCCAAATTTAGTACAGCACATTCTTGATAGAGCAGGAACCGGGGAGATTAATGTAAATGGTATTAATATCCTCCCACTAGGGTTTTTGTTAGGGGTTGGCGGAATTTGCGTAATCACGTTACAGAAATCTCTGCAAAATGGTAAAAAATATCTGCGAACACGCAGAAATTCCGCAAACAGGCGGAATTGTTTGTTCGTGAGGCGTTTTTCCTGTTCGCAATTGCTGTTTGCATGCTCAGGGGGAAATATCTTGCAAACACTCATTTTGAGAATGCGAACAAGCAAAATATTTTGCGACGCCGCGGAACGCTGAATTTTGGGCAGTTTTGCGTTCTCCGCAGAACAGAATACTACCCAAATTCCACAAATTCCGTGAGCGGAGCGGAATTTACCGCCCAGGCCTAGTTTTTTTATAACCCCATGACTAATGAAAAGTCCTATCTCCAACAGTTTTATTTTCTAATAGCAGTTCTTCTCGCTACATCGTGCCAACCAGCAATAGTTTTGAACTATTTGAGTCCTCAGATGCAATTGATTGACTTTCTAATCAAGATTTGAGTGCATTGAATAAAGAGTACTTGCCCTCCCTAGCCCAAGGATCTATATACAGTACGCTTGAATCAGCTATTCCTGATGATGATGTTAAGGAGGCCCTTTCTGTTCATAGATCCAGGAAGGCAAAACAAATGGGTTGGTTTGACACACAATGTACAAATTTAAAAAAATATTCTTCACACTATCCTGTGAGATCGTGAGGCCATTAGGGAGGCAAGGAGAACATATAAACTAGCAATTAACGGGAGATGATACAGCCTGAAAAAGGAAACCTGGGAGTCCCTCCATTCGCGTGCCTTAAGTAGGGATACTAGTGCAATTCGGCAAGGGCCTTTAGACAGTGACCACAATCATTTATTACAGCCCTGTGACAACCAGTTAACTATATTAGAAGGAGTCACAAGCGTAAAAGTTTTGCAAACTGTAATGTGCATTGATAACTAACTTGCCTCGTCAAGATTACCAATGTATATCAAAGACAACATAGGAGAGGAAACCCTCTGCAAACTCGTCTCATGGAACACAGCAGGATTACACCAAAAATTGCTGAATATAATTTGGTGTGATTTCATCCAAAGTTATGATATTCTCTGCCTCCAAGAGACATGGGCTAGAGATCCACTACATATCAACGGGTATAGAACCGTACACACCGAGGCAAGAGATAGTAAAGGAGGTAGACTAAAGGGAGGCCTCTGTACATATATTGCAAACACATTGAGTTTTAGTAAAATTTAATCCAGGCTAGATAGCGCCTTTTTCCAAATCATTAATATTAAGAAAGATAGGAAGCGATCAATAATTCAGATTAATTTGTACAATAACATCCCCACATCTGATGTAGAAGCAGTTTTTAATGAGTTAATAACTGACATCCAATCTCTATGGCATAAAAGTGTCTCTGACACTACGATCCTTTTCTTAGGAGATTTTAATTGTGGTTTATGTCCTATTGTTGATTCAAATATGTGTGGATTTGATGAGGAGGAAGGGCTCAGTTGCACGCATTTTACTCATTCAAAAGTTGGGGAGCGGTTGAATGAGATGTTATCCACCCTGGACTTAGGCTTTGTAAATGAAATGTGCCTGGAACAGTACCCATGGGGTATAATTTTAGTGGGCGGTGCCGATATTTTACAATTGATTTTTTGTTGCTGTCAAACCGCTATGCCGCTCAAGTTAGCTCATTTCACATTGGAGACATATCATTGAGTGACCACTTCCCACTGTGCGCAACATTTAAAGGAGGTAAAATTGCTCCACTGCCTTTGGAGTTACTGGTACTAGACAGAACAAATGGCTACACATTGGAATGGGCTATGGTTGATCCTGAGCTTGTTTTAAAAACTGTTGTGACCAAGTGCAAAGATGAATTCGATACTTGTACTAGCAATCTAGCTGGCCCAGGTAGCATTTTAGAGGCTTTTGAGTCAATATCAAGCACTGTGAAGGAGGCCCTTTCTGTTCATAGATCCAGGAAGACAAAACTAATGGGTTGGTTTGACACACAATGTACAAATTTAAAAAACATTCTTCACACTATCCAGAGAGATCGTGAGGCCATTAGGGAGGCAAGGAGAACATATAAATCAGCAATTAAGGGGAGAAGAGACAGCCTGAAAAAGGAAACCTGGGAGTCCCTCCATTCGGGTGCCTTAAGTAGGGATAGTAGTGGCTTTTGAAAGGCGGTAAAAGCACCTTTTCAGAAACCAGATGGGGGTCCTTCCATTGAGATTGCGATTTCAGAGGAACTGTGGGTTGGGCACTTTACAGAGGTCTACAGGGGGATTAATCGGCCTGACAATGACACCTATCAAGTAATAAATCATTTAATACTGACCTTAAATTCACCTTAGATGAGGTGTTGATGGCAATCTCCAATAACCATGGAGGAAAGGTCCCTAGTGACCTCTTTAAGTCAAATGTATCTCTTTGGGATCCGATCGTTATGCAAGTAGCGAATGCTAGCTAGCACGTACCATTCCCAGCAACCTGGACAGAGTCAATTATAGTTTCCATCTTTAAAGAAGTAAACCGTCAAGACCCTAGAGGCTACAGGCCCATCTCATTACTTGACTCAATGACAAAAATCCTAGGTTGTGTAAATTTAGTAAGACTAAAAGCCTAGGCATCTGATAATAAGATTCTTTCCGATTTACAATATGGATTTCGCGAAGGAGTGGGCACTATCGAGCAGTCTCTTAACCTTCCCTTATTGGTGGGAAAATATGTTTGTGTGAAAAATGGTAACTTGTTTTTTAGCCTCTGTAGATTTGACAGCTGCTTTTGATTCAGTACGACACATTAAACTGTGGGAGATTTTAGAAAGGATAGGTGTGGATCATCAAATTATCCACTTTTTAAGGCGGTTTTATTGCAATGCCCAAACCAGAGTCCTCTTTGATGTTAAGGGTGGGACTACAACTCCCATTCCAATTCGCAGGGGAGTTCGACAAGGAAGTGTGCTTGCACCATTACTTTTTAACTTGTACATAAATGATTTGGAAGACGCATCAATTACGCAAAAGGTTGACTTCCCTAAGATCAATGGTTGTCCAATCCTTGAACCTTTTCTACGCCGACGATGCAGTTTTAATGTCCAGAACCCAAGTTGGCTTAAAAGAGTTTTGACTGGTTTTAACGATTTTATGCAGGACTTAGGACTAACTGTGAACACGTCTAAAACTTACGTAATGAGCTGAGGGGTGGAGAGGAAAAAATGTTGTGAAGTGTTCATTGCGGATAAAAAGATTAACACCACAAAAACGTTCTCATATCTGGGTGTTATGTTCCACCAAGAAGACATGTGGGCACAGGCAATAAGATTTAAAACACTTTGTTTCACTAACACTATATCCACACTCACCCAGTTCACAAAAAAGATTAGGTTTACAACCACCAGTGGAACTTTTACAAAGTTATCAGGCAAAATGTACTTTCACAGCAACTTACGGGTCTGGAATCTGGGGAATTGCGAATACTAACTACCTACAAGTAGTGGAAAATACATGTGTAAGATATTTATTGTCTGTACCAAGAACAACACCTGCCTATATATGTCATGAAGAACTGAGATTAACATATCTGACTGACATCATTAAACTTGAGCCAATTTTATTGTGGCATCGTGTATGGACTAAAGAAGAACCCACATTAAATAGGGATCGTTTAAAGGATATTTTAAAATTGGAAAAAGTTTTAAGGATTCCCTAGATATATTATGTTTCTAATTTTATGCATAATCTGGGTCATATTGAGTATTTTAGTGACCCTGAATCGTTGCACTCAGTAAGCAGGAAGGAACTGAAAAAAGAAGATATTGCTATGCGGGAAATTATAAGGCTGACAACAGAAAGTCCTAAACCCTCTGTACTAGCTAACCAAATGACTTTAAGTGTTTTTAAAAAACAGCCCTATCTAGCCATAGTTCCTGCAGGATCCAATAGGTTCTTATTAAGAAGACTTGAACTATAGTTCACAGACTCACTAGCTTTCCTAATATGAATAATTGGAGTCGCACTCTGATAGCTTGTCCTTGAGACGATTGCTCATGTCAATCCACCATCCATATTATCTTTTTTTGCGGTTTTTACTCTAAAATTAGAAAAGTGTGGATTCGACCAATGTTAAAAATCATGGTTCTTAGGACTTGTTTACCTGCGTATATTGCACTGCAAACCATGGACAATGCGGATATGATCTGGAAATTTGCGATGTTTTTGAAAAGGACGGTCGCCTACTGGAAGAGCTTAGTGTTTTAATTAAATGTGGATCTCAAGTCTGTTATCCCCCACTATATTTATGTCTTTTTAACTTTCATATATGATTGATACCAATAGAGTTACATTTTTTATATAGTCATTTCGATTATATTGATGTATGTACTGTTTTAATGATTGCACAATTTTACAATTGAAGAAAGCATTTTTTTGAGTTGATTTGATTTGAACCCATATAGACACTCATGTAGCTACTCACCAACCCATGCAGCCACTTACACACCAACTGACAGACTAATACAGACAACATACAGTGTTGTTTTTACACAGTATTATACTACCAAATGAAAATAAAAATAAAATTATTGATCGTATAGCCCCAATTGTTATATGTCACAGTTAAGTGCTTGTTTGCATAAATTAACGGAAAACACTAGACACCGTGAAATGTGTACAATATATACATTTTGAAACATGAGCGGTCACATCCTGTTTGCCGGTTCACCTCCAGATTGTACCATGGGACCCAGTAAAGACAGTGTAGATGGTGACTGCTAGTGCGTGTATGTACAATTGTGTTGTACGGGCTCTCATACGTCTCGGCCATGGGCACATGTGTTTATCTGTACAGAGTGGCGCAGGTGTTGCTGCTGTTGATCTCACGCCAGTGCGAAATCTCGGCTGAGTGCATAATTCTGTCTGTACTGCGACTCATGTCAGATACACAAAGATTTGTAGTGCATGCTATGAAGCCCTAGTGGGATTTTTATAAAACAACATACTTGTCACTGATTCGGGAACATTGGGTCTGTCTGGATTCGGGGGAACTGTGGTGGTGGTCGAAAAAGTGGAGGGGCGTTAGGGGGATTTTGTGGTGTTTGAAAAAATTATTAGGGTGTCAAGATAGTGTGGTATGTCCTTGTGTAGAGAGCAAGCAAGTGATTTACAAAATAAAGTGTAAGAAGAAAGAGTGGGTCAGTTGTTAGGGGGGGGGTCTGGGAAAGAGGAGGCAGCTATTATAGTAAGGTTCAGTTCTGCAATTTACTTACTTAGAGGTGCATACTCATTGCTTCATCGGCATTCAGACCATTCGGTGTCTTGGAATCTAGTAAGAGTATATACCTAGATTCAAGTCTCCTGAGGGCTAGCTGTCTGTTGCCCCCCCTGATGTGTTTCTTGACACTGTCTATAACAAAGTACTTCAGGTCTTCCGCCCTCCCGCTGTTGTGTGTGTTAATATGACATGCTACAGGGTATGCAGCATCGTCATTCCCGATTCCCTTCAGGTGTTGCAGTATTCTCACATGAACAAGATGTATGGTGCTCCCTGCATAGTTCTTATTGCAGGTGCATTGCAGTACGTATACTGCAAAATCTGTTTTGCAAGTGAAGTTTTCCCTGATTTCTAGTGGAGATTTCCTGAGGGGAAGAGGTACCTTACTTGTATTGATGCCGTGTTTGCAGGCTTTGCACTTGGTGCATTTGTAAAAGCCATTTCTGTTTTTGAGCCAGCTAGTGTTTCTCTCTTGCTTTGGCGCATTGGACACTAACTCTTGCTTCATCGATTTAGCTCACCTAAAAGTGAGTTGGGGTAATTTAGCGCAAGCAAGGCCTATGATGGGGTCACTATGTACAATCGACCACTGTCTGTATAGAATCTTTTGTAGTTTCGTATGGTATATGTTGTACCCTGTGATTAGTCTGGGTGTGTCCTCTGAATGTTTCCTGACAGGTTGCTCACTGGTGCTAGGTTTGAAAATGAGTTCTTTCCTGACTTTTGTCAAACATTTCTGCTCTGCCTTGACCAGGGTTTTGGTCTTGTAGCCTCTGTCTCGCAGTCTGCTGAAGAGTCTATTTTTGGAATTTTCAAAACTTTCTTTCATGCTGCAGTTGCTCTTCATTCAGAGGCATTCTGCATAGGGGATACTGGAAATCAGGCTAGTGGGGTGGAAGCTTTCAGCATGCAAAATAGCATTGCCGGAAGTCGGTTTCCTGTATGTTCTTGATTGTACCTTGTTGTTACTGAAGTATAATTCCAAATCTAGGAAGACAATGGTTTCTTTGCTAGTGGTGCATGTAAATTTGAGATTGAGTGCATTCTGGTTTAGTTCAACAGCGAATTCTGTTGCACTCTGTTTACTGCCCTTGCAAAAAAATGAAAATGTTGTCAATGAAGCGACAATACAGTGCTACATTTTCTGACATGTGCGTGTGGTATGTTGTCATGAGTACTTGCTCCTTTCATCAGCCCATATGCAAATTAGCATAGCTGGAGGCGAAGCAAGTAACCATGGCCATGCCTTGTGTTTGCTTGTACAAGAGTTTGTCAAACATGAAGGTGTTGTTCTCAAGACACCACTCCGTCATCTGTAGTAACATCATGGTATGTTGGTAAAGCCCTATATCTCTGGTACCTAGGTAGTGCTTGTTAGCATTCAGGCCATCCCTATGCCTGATGCCTATGTATAGGCTTTGCACATCAAGGGTGACAAAAACATAATCATCATGCCAAATATAGTCAAAGATTTTAGCCAGGAAATCTCTGGTGTCCTTAATGTATGCAGTGTAGTGTAGTTCCTATATTCCCAATAGGCTCTGCACATTGGAATAATATATCCTATAGATGTGACTTAGGACTTATGTGTACTAGGTCGCTATCGAATATATTAGACTTAATTGTGAGTGCCAGCTAGCTCGAATTCACAAGAAGGGATTTAGTTTCTGACAACCGCATAAACATGACAACTTTGTTTCCGAAGATAAAACTGATCTTCAGAGTTGTGGAAACAACAGATAGATATTTTATTCAGTCAACCGTGCATGCTTCGTTTCATCAGAGGTGCAGAGAAATAGATAGACGGGCGTTTTCAATAAATGGATTTATTGAACAGTCTTCTTTCTCAAGCATAAGAAATGAACTGCTACAATCGCAAAATATAATGCATACAGTAAAAAGAGTAGAATAAAATAACACTGTAAGGGCATTGTATGGTTCCTAAACCATAGATAAATACATAAATAAATAACAGGGGCTAAAAAGTACTCAACTGGTGCTTCTAAAATACGCCTACCCCGATGTACCTAACCTAAGCTTAGTACGAGGGAAGAAGTAAGTGAGGTGTAGCATAAATTTTGTATTCTTTGCCAATAATCTATCCAAGATTTCTCTTAGGGTCTTATCAGCTCTGTACCTTGGTTTAAAATGAAGAAGGTCAATCTCAGGACTCGATTTCCTAACAACCCGCAAGCGTCTGCTGGAGGGTCGGCTTCCTTCGACACTTGCTGTAGCAGAATGATTCGGGCAAGTAGATAGTCGAACTGCTCCAAACCACCGTGTGTTTGCTATGGCAAGTGTGGGCATATTTATACCTTGAAGGTGCTGAGTTTGACGTAAAGGTGGACATATTAACGTCATTAAAGAGTCTCAGTTCTTTGAAAACTCCATGAGTTCTTGGACAAGTGAGTATTCGAGCAAGGGGAAGTCCCTAGCTGCTGAAGCCGAATTTTCCAAGAAATCGTTGTGGATTGCCAGAACTAGTGGAAGTAGCCTTGCCGTATTTGGACTGCATGAGGTATGTCTAAATATGGTTATGATTTCTATGCCTATATAAGGATATGGTGATTTATACCTATATAAGGGCATGAATGGGGAAAATTAAAATAGGGTCCTAAAATACTATAAAACAGCAGGAAGGCTTTATACAAACGGCTGGGGGAAAAAGTCTATGACTTTGCTTGTGTTTTCGAAGAGTCCGCCAATCGCTGATATGATCGGTCTCCCCGGTGGGCATTGCTCATTTTTGTGAATCTTCCGGAATAAATAAAGTTGGGGTGCCACCGGGTAATTGTTTTTCAAGAAATCAAACTCTTGTTTGGCAATGAATCCTACTATTTTCCAATCATACAGACTCCTGTGATATCTTTCTTGGATGTTAGCAATGTTTGTGGCGCTGATTCTCATATAGCAATTTCTGTTTGCTAGCTGCAACATTGCTTCCCTATTGTACATGTCCAGAAGCCAGAGGACTAAATTTCCCCTTTGGTCTGACCATTTCACCATAATGTTGTTTCGATCTTTGACTTTTTTCATGACAGCCTCATATTCGATTCTTTGGTTATGCTTCATCTTAGTGAAGTCGTTGCTGCTTTCCATGGCCAGTTCCTTCAGGTCTTTAATTACTTTGTCCAAAAAAATATTGATGTTGTCCTTGGGCATCAATGGACATAACACTGATTTGGGTCTGAAACGAGTCTGAAGTGTTGTTTGAATATTTATGCCTGCATGCGACGCTGCTTCTCCTGTGCTCATGACTTGTGATTTCACACAGTTGTCTATTTCAGCCATTTCCCTGATAAATTGCATGTCTGCTACATTCAAAGTGTTCGGCATATCTGCTCTTTCTCCATTGTTTTTGTCACTTGCTTTATCACATGTGTTAAAAAAGTACTTGTGTAGTTTTAGTCTACGTATGAACTGATGTAGTTCAATTCTGGTCTGAGTGTAGTCAAAATTAGTTACTTTACAATAGGAGAGGCCTAGTGAAAGAGTTTGTTCTTCCTTCTTTGTTAGAGCCATGTCCGATAAATTAATTACTGTGTTGTTACTTTTGTTTGCACACATTATCTCCTTCTGTTCTGTCTGTATACTGGTTTCCCTCTTTTTTGAATTGCGCCCTCCCCATCTCCTGTTTTTCCGCCATCTGCTCCTTGACTGGTAAATCTGTTTTGGTTCTGCTCCTGTCGTGGTAGTCTTGGCCGCAGACTCATCAGGCGGTCTACCCGTAAAAAAGCAAATTCTTGGACAGGTGTGGGGACTTTGCTCGCTTGGATCCCACTTTCTGCTTCTTCAGGGTCAGATTCGGCTTCAGAACTGACATCTGATTCACTGGGCTCAACGTACTCCTGTAGTCCGCTGCCTGCCACTGATAATTGCTGCCGACGAATGTTGGCAAATTTCCGTGTGAAAGTGTAAATTCTGCCGCTCAGATAATCGTTCCTGTCGTGTTGGAATTTGTGTGCCTTGCGTTCCTTTATCGTTTGCTCATACTTGAATATTCTATTTTTTTTTTCCGTCAGGCCTTTGTTGATATCGTCTTGGTTTTGCGCTTTATCAAGTTCTTTGCAAATTTCCTCTAGTTTAGCCAATATTTTTTCATGGTCTGATGTGGCATATTTAACTAGGATTTGCAGCATGTTCTGGGAAGAAGGGGCGGTGTTGTCAGCCCAGTCTTGCAGCATAGCTGGATCAGGATTTTTGTATGTACCTTCTCAGTGATGTGCATTCCCACCATTTTGACACTTCCTGCCGTCTCAGTTTCTCAAATTCGTTTCATAGTTTCTTCACGCTGTTACCCACTGCTGACGCTTGTGCCGTGCTACTTGACGATTCTGTACCTGTGTCTGTGTTCTTATCGCTGAAGATGTAAAGTGCTGCCTCCTCACGCTCCCTGACCCACTCCTCAGCCATCGCTATGGAAAATTATTGTTTCTTTGGCACCCACTGCCTATGGTTCTGCCGAACTGTAGAACTACCTCTCCCAGAAGCCACTTCAGCGGACCTAGAAAACACTCGCATTTAACACCAGCAAGCTTCCTGGAACTCGGATGCCCTCTGGCAGCCTCGAGGATCAGGAAACTTACGTTTGTGCTGTCCGCCAGTGCTTATCGTCCCGTGATGTCAGCTTGGGGTCTATCCAATTTCCTTGGTGTGCCAAAGATAGTCCACTTTGTTTGTATATATAAACAAACATTCATATATATTACCAACTGCCGGTCGCCAGTAGGTAGTTATAGTTAGGACCTAGTTACCATAGGAAAATGGCAACATTCTATTCCCAATACCATTGGTGCCGATTGATGAATCTTCGCAAATTTTTCAAAGCTAATTCTTTGTTGAGAGCAGCTCATATGTTAAATGTTTGGGGGTTATTCGTCAAGGGGGGGCCAAGAAAAAAGGGGGGTCCCAAAATGTGTTTTTGCAATGCTAATTTCCCTAGGAAACTTTAGACAAGGATATAGGTCGAACGGGTGAACGGAATTACCCCACATTTGGCAGGGAGAAGGGTCTTGGTCTAGAACGCATGCTTTTGCTATTTGGTGTAAATCCGTTGAGTAGTTTTTGAGAAATATTGAAATTTATAGATATCGGTATTTGGGAATTCTGACATCTGATTGGCTGAGACGTTACAAGCACGAGCTTGCTGCTGATTGGCTGCAAGTGGTTGCAACTAGGAAGTGTTGGCTGCCATTTTGTGATTCTGTTGAAATGAGTATGGGGGAAAAGTTGGAAAGAGGAGGGTAGGAGCCCTGCAACCTCTGTGGGGTGTTTAGGGTATGCTATAGAGGGTATGCGAAGCGAAGTATTCACCCGTACTGGTGTAAAAGTGCTGGGCTATGGAATTTAAGTGAGGTATTAGTAGTGTGTGATGTTGCTAAGGTGAGCTGGTGCACAACTTGGGAATTAAAGCATGAGCCCAAATTGTGTGTTTTATGCTGTGAAGTCATGTGCCCTGGCTGCTGCAGTACAGTTATGGAAGTAGTGTTAGCATGTGATTATACCTAGTAGGATGAACTACTGACCCATACTGGTCTGAAAGTCCTGGGCATGGAAAATATGTGAGGTATTGTGTAGAGTCTCATGGTACTAAGCTGAGCTGCTGCCGGACTCGGGGATGAAAGCGAGAGCCCAGACTGTGTGTCATATGCTGTGAATTTATGTGCTCTGGTGGCTGTGCCACATCTGTCCATGTACTGTCAGCATGTAGTTATAGCTACTCGGAGGAAACCTTTGTTTTGTATATTGTAGCTTGTGTATGGTTTTTAGGGGGTGTTATAGAGGGAGTGCGAAGGTAAATTTGCACGTATCAGATCAATTCGGAATTTGTGAAGTGCTAAGTACTTACTCCTTCGGGTCTGATGGCAATGGGGGAGTAAACTGAGTGGCTGATGGACTCGGTGTAAAGCTGTTGAACTACTGAGCCCTACCGGTCGGAAAGTGAGGGGTACAGAAATTAAGTGAAGTATTGCATAGAGTGTGATGCTGTTAAATTGAGCTGCTGCTGCAGTCGGGGATGAAACCGTGAACCTAAACTTTGTGTGCTATGCTGTGAAGTCATGTGCCCTGGGCGGTGTGTCACACCTGTCCAACTTGTATATGGTGCTTCGGTGGTGTTGTATAGGGAGTGCAAAGGTAAATCAATACAGTATTTGTAAAGCGCACACTACTCACCCCTATGGGTAAATAGAGGCGGGGATCAAAGCGAGAGCTCTCTGCTGGAAAGTTAGATGGTCTAGCTGCTGTGCCACAGCTGTGTGGAGAAAAAATGTTGGCGAGGGTGCGGGAGTTGCCGTTACGTGGTCCTAAAATAATGGGCCTAAGTTATAAGTTAATGGGTGGTTCTAAAAAGAGACCTTGTATTCATTAGTTGGAGCTACATATAAGTGCGGATGCACAGCTTCAAGTTATTCAGGAAAACTCAATTTCCCTGATCTGTGAAATGTACTCCATCACTTCTGTAGATATCAGTCATATCAAAACGTATGTTGTTGTTGTAGATGGACGCCATTTTGTGGTCTCGGAGGTATGCAGACACAGCTTTGTTGACTTTCTTCTGAGATTTTTCAATCTGCGGACAAAATTGTTTGGACAATTTCCACTTTTGTCTTTGGGATATAATGGAATATACAAAGACAGTTTGATGTAAAAGTAACATCAATTGTCCAAAGGTGTGCTTTATAAGCATTTCCAAACCTATCCCAGTCAATGTGCCTAGGTTGTTTCCACCACAGTGCACAATGACGAGGTCAGGGTGTTGTAGATGCAAACAGGTAACCAAAGGCAACAATTGGTGCCACTTCAATCCTCTATGTGCAAATCATTTAACGTTCACATTTTGTAAACCTAGGTCTAAGTCAATACGTCTCTGTTCTGCATCCCTCTTGCACCAGAAAACAAAGCTATTCCTACTATCCACACTTGCATTTGGAAGGTATGGCTGGAAGGTATGGAAAGATGACTATAGCATATTCAGTTCCTTCGTAGAATAAGAGATATGTTTAAAGATGGGGAAGTAGTCTCTTTTCGCATACAAAATGGTACTTGATTGGGAGATAAAAAGGATTGTTTTTTAAAAGTAGGGTGCATATTCGTTTTGTTGAAAAGCATCTTTGTGATTAGTTCAGAAAAAGCAGTTTGGACATGGAGTAGATATTATGGAATAAAATTTGCTCAACTCAACCACATCTGCTACTTGCATTTGGAAGGCACTGTCCGAACTTAAAACAATCGTGAACTTTTAACCTGCATGTGCCATTAAATGTTCGAGAAAATGTTGCAAAAAAATATTGTTAGGTTTAAAAAAATTGATGAACTTTTAACCTCCACGTGTTGTGGAATGTTCTAGAGAGTGTGTTGATAGAATACGTTGCATTTCTGAGTTCTATGTGTACTTGAACATTAAAAAAACTGTTTATATGGAAAATTAGAACGACAGTAATAGAGAGAAGTTTTGAAACCTAAAAGAATCAAGGAACTATTCTAATTTGTTCTTAATATTTATTTATGTGTAGAGGTGTAAAATTATAGAAGGAAGACCAGCAGGAAGAGGAAGAAGCTAGGAATGGGGGTATGGGGGAGATGGGCACAATGGCATACATGTACAGTGAAGTACAGCACAAATATAAACAAACAATGGCCAAAATTAAACACCAACAAGGAGCATAAGTCACAGAACTCAGCAACATCACAGTGCTGAATGAGCATAGAAGTGAAAACCACGCAGCATTTATATAGGATGTGTACAAAGGCCAGTGGTGGATGTTGTTGGATGTGTGCGAGTGTCATGGATGAGATGTCCTGCACGTGGCACATGGTTGGGTTCATTGTGTGTTATGTAGCCAAACAGCTGCTCCTCTTTCCCTCGAGCCTCCATACTTTTGTACGGCGCGCTGTTGTATCCCATGCACTCGTACGGCACAGCATTGTGATGCGGATTTCAGCATGTTGTGCGATATTCGAACTACACCATGAGAGTGCCCTTTGGTAGTGGTGGATGCCTCTTTACAACATTGTCTGCTGCGGCCCTTGTGGCAGGCTACATCAGAACACATGGACACACTTACCCCACTTCCTGCACATGGACATATGGGAGACACCACGTTTTCCTTGCCGGATAGTCACACCCCTGCGCTGACTTGTGTAGGCCGGACCTGCACACATGTGTTGTGCTTGCAGGAGGATGCGAGCGTAGCTACATGTCCATGGTCACTGCTAATGCTGAGGTGACATGGTAATGTCTGCTGAAGACAGCACACTGTGATGTTGTAGGGCATTTGCTTATCATGCTAACATAATGAGCACATGGACACACTTGCTCAGATGCAGGTTTGGTGGGCGTTGGTGGTCCTGGGGTTGTTGTGATGAGTCTTGTGGCCCTCATGGGTAGCACTGTATCATGCTCATTGACTCTATGGCACCTGTTGGTGTTCCGTTGTGTCACTTAGCTGTGTTTCTTTTCATGCTGCAGGCAGTCATCCTGCTTAACACTAGTAGAAAGCATGTGTAAAATTCTTGGTGGTAACTTGTGTTATCGCAGGGATTCATTTTGCATTGTAGTTGTGAAAATTGTGATGTCATTAGTTCAGGACAATATATGGACTGGGTAGTGTATCCCGTTAAGATACAGCATCTGATGCACTATTTCTAAACAATATAAATACAATGAGATTTCTTCATCGATTTTGTGTCTACACTGTGTGCAGGGACTACCATAGTGCAATTCATAAAGGATTTTAGTATTTAGAATAAATCGCAAAGTGTGTCTTTTTGCACGGGAACAGCAACTCGGCAGTTCATTATTAGCACTTTAACCCCTTGGCTGCTGGGGCTATTCCCCTGCTGTGCTGGAGGGTGGGGGGCGCGCACAGCGCCCCCATGCTCATGACGAGCTGAGCACGTGCCTGTTAAAACCCCGCCGGTCTCAGATGTGTTGCAGAGTCCTGAGTCCTGAATGGCAGACACCACATCACATTGTGCGGGCATCTTACAGATGTCGATGAGTCTTGAATGGCGGAGACGTCATTAGCTTCTTCGAGGATCTGATAGATGTCGTTGAGTCGTGTATGGTGGAGACCACTTGAATGCGCTGCCTGGCATATCTCACAGATGTTGCTGAGTCGTCAATGGTGGAGAGCACCTCAGCCTTTGGTGCCGCTAAGCTTGTGAAACTCAAGTAAGTGGCACATGGTGGTAGGCTCCTGATGGCCACATATGTTGGGGTGGCAGTAACTCTATGCATATGAAGTCCACGCCAAGGGGATGGTAGGCTGCTGACGGCCATATGATTGTGAGTGTAGGAGCTTGTGATTATGTTTGATGTGGAAGGGTCATACTGGGAGCAATGTGTCTTGCGTACTGGACTGCAGCATGTGGAATAAGGACTGTATTTGAATTGTGAGGACTGTTGACCGTAGTGTAGGTCAGAGGTAACGATGAGGAAGGGCCTACAGCCTTGTGCATACGCTGGTGGAGTCATCGGCCTGCGTTGTTCAGGTTCAGTGGCACCACTTGCCAGCAGAATTAAATCTGAAAATACTCCTCACTAATTGAAGGGAGTGAGGTGCTGTGGTCATTGACACAAAGTTGGGGTCACTGCTGTTCAGCACTCAGGACACAGTTAGACATGTGGGATTTGTTTGTGTTAAATAGTGCTAGTGGTACCAGAAGCATTGAGAGTGTAGGAGCCTGTGATGATGTTTGATGTGGACTGGTCACACTGGGAGCAATGTGTCTTGTGAATTTTACTACATCATGTGGAATCGGGACTCTATATTAATTGTGAGGACTGCTGACTGTAGTGTATGTCAGAGGTAGAGATGAGGAAGGGCCTACAGCCTTGAGAATACGTTAGTGGGGGCACTGGCCTGTGTAGTGCAGATTCAGTGGCACCACTTGTTGGCAGATTTCAATGTGTAAATTCTCCCCACTAATCGAAGGGAGTGAGGTGCTGTGGTTGCGGCCACGAAGTTGGGGTCGCTGCTGTTTAGGACTCAGTAACACATGTGGAATCGGCTAGTGTTACAAAGGGTAAGTGGGACTAAGTATCGCCAGCCTTGCATATGGAAATCTGGTTGTGAGCGAAGGGAGTCTGGTGCTGTGCTTTCTGCAAAGAAGTTGTGGTCGCTTTTATTCAGGACTCAGGACACAGTTACACATGTGGGCTTGTGTTGAATAGAGTTAGTGGCAGCACGTGTCGTCAGGTTTCCATATGGCAATATGTCTCAGTGATCGAAGGGAGTCTGCTGCTGTAGTTGACTTACGGAGTTGTGGTCAGTGCTATTTAGTACTCAGGACACAGTTGGACATGTACGCTTGTGTTGAAGATGGATAGTGGTCTATATGTCAACAGTCTTCCACAGTGTATGTTAGAGGTAGTGTTGAGGAAGGGCCCACAGCCACGTGCATACGTTAGTGGCCCCTCCGGCCTGCGTAGTAGAGGTTCAGTGGCACCACGTTTTGCTGGATTTCCATATGCAAATATCATTCACTGATTGTAGGGAGTTTTGTGGGGTGGTCGGTTCCACAAAGTTGGGGTCACTGCCATTTAGGATTCAGGGACGAGTTACACATGTGGGATTGGCTTGTGTAGATCAGAGTTAGTGGCAGCACGTGTCGCCACCCTTCCATATGGCAATATGCCTCATTGATTGAAGGGAGTCTGCTGCTGAAGTTGTCTCACGGATTTGGGGGTCACTGCTATTCAGGACTCAGGACACATTTACACATTTGGGATTGGCTTGTGTTGAAGACGGTTAGTGGCACCATGTGTCGATGGTCTGTCACAGTGTAGGTCAGAGGTAGCGGTGAGCAACGGTTCATAGCCATGTGCATACGTTGGTGGCCCCAACGGCCTGTGTTGTACAGGTTCAGTGGCACCATGTGTTGCTGGCCTTCCATATGCAAATATCCTTCACTGATTGAAGGGTGTCTGGTGCTATGGTCGCTGCCACAAAGTTGGGGTCACTGGCATTCAGGACTCGGGAACCAGTTATACATGTGGGATCGGCTTGCATTGAAAAGGAATGGTTGGCACCACGTGTTGCCGGTTTTCCACAGTGCAGGCCAGAGGGAGCAGTCAGCAAAGGTCCACAGGCAGGTGACGCTGACTTGAGCTGCACAGATTGGGAGCATTTGGTATTCTTTACCCATTATAGTCTCTTACACAATTTGCATTGCTTCTAATCTTGAATTGTGAACCGTGTAACTCCAGTGTAGGGCAGAGGCAGCGGTCAGGATGGGCACACAGTCACATGGCATTGAGTTGAGCTGTACAGTTAGTGGCACCTGGAGCACTCAACGTGTGCGCACACTGCAGTGATGCGTGGTCCTAGCGGGCCGCACTGGGAGCAATGTCTTTTATATAATAAATTCTGCCTTAATAAGGGTATGTGGTGATGACCTATGGTGCAGGGAGTTAGTAGCACCTGAAGCACACAGCATGTGTGCAGCCTGCGATGATGTGTAGTCCAGACGGGTCGCACTGAGAACAATGTCTTTTGTCTAATGAATTCTGCCTTGATAAGGCCACGTGGAGATCACTTATGGTGCAGTGAGTTAGTAGCACCTGAAGCACAGTGCGTGTAGGCACCATGCGACGATGCGTGGTCTGGGCGGGCCGCACTGGGAGCAAAGTGTCTTGCTAACTGGACTCGGTCACCTGCAATCACCACTGCATCTGAATTGTGAGCCCTCCTGTCCGCAGTGTAGATCGAAGGCAGTAGTCGATACTGACATAAGTCTGCGGTGCTGAGCCGCTGGGTTTGCAGGGGGCCTGTGTCGAGGAGGCCAGCGGTCATGGAGGCAGGCACGTGGCACGGTGAGGGGCGCCACTCTGGCAGAGTTGTTGGTTTTCCCACAAGTGAACCAGGCACAAATTGGGATCATTTGGTCTTTTTAACCCATTATAGTCTCTTACACAATTTGGGTTGCTACTAATCTTGAATTGTGAAACGTGTAACTCCAGTGTAGGGTGTAGGCAGCATTCAGGATGGGTGCACAGCCAAGTAGTGTTGAGTTCAGCTGCACAGTTAGTGGCACCTGGAGTACTCGGCGGGTGCGCCCACTGCGATGATACGTGGTCTCGGAGGTCCGCACTGGGAGCAATGTCTTGACTTGATAAGGCCACCAGGAGATGACTTATGGTGCAGTGAGTTAGTAGCACCTGAAGCACATAGCGTGTGTGCATGCTGCGATGAGTGGTGGTCTCGGTGGGCCGCAGTGGCAGCAATGTGTCTTGCAAACTGGACTGCGTCATCTGCAATCACCACTGCATCTGACTTGCGAGCCCTGTTGTCCGCAGTGTAGGTTGAGGGCAGTAGATAGCATAGACATCGAGCAATGCTTTTTGTTACATCTTCTTGACAAAATCCGAAGACATAGAGTACAGTTCTCTGTGCAAATTAATAAATCAAGGCTGAATTCAAATTGTGAACCCTGCTGTTCGCAGTTGAGATTGAAGGCAGTAGTTAGCATAGACATTGAGGAATGATTTTTGTTACTTCTTCTTGACAAAATCCAAGGACATAGAGTACAGTTCTCTGTGCAATAAATAAATCAAGGCTGAATTCAAGTTGTGAACCCTGCTGTCCGCAGTGCAGATCGAAGGCAGTAGTTAGCATAGACATCAAGCAATGCTTTTTGTTACTTCTTTTTGACAAAATCCGAGGACATAGAATACAATTCTCTCTGCATTTAATAAATCAAGGTGGAATTCAATGCTGTCCCTAGTGTAGATCCAAAGCTGAATTCAAGTTGTGAACCCTGCCTGTCTGCAGTGCAGATCGAAGGCAGTAGTTAGCATAGACATTGTGGAATGCTTTTTGTCACTTTTTCTTGACAAAATTTGAGGACATAGAGCACAATTCTCTCTACATTTAATACATCAAGGCTGAGTTCAATGCTGTCCATAGTGTAGAACCAAAGCTGAATTCAAGTTGTGAACCCTGCTGTCCGCAGTGCAGATCGAAGGCAGTAGTTAGCATAGACATCGAGGAATGCTTTTTGTCACTTCTTCACAAAATTCGAGGGCATACAGTACAGTTCTCGGTGTAATTAATAAATCAAGGCTGAATTCAAGTTGTGAACCCTGCTGTCCGCAGTGTAGATCAAACGCATTAGTCGGTACAGTCATAAGTCTGCTGTGTTGTGGCACTGGGTTCGCAGGGGGCTTGTGTGGAGGAGGCCCACGTTCATGGTGGCAGGCACGTTCCAGGGTGAGGACCATCATTCTGGTAGACTCATTGGTCTTCCCATAAGTGAACCTGGCACATATTGGGATCATTTGGTCTTCTTAACTCATTATAGTCTCCCCACTTTGCATCGCTACTAATCTTGAATTGTGAACGTGTAACCCCAGTGCCGGCCGGAGGCAGTGGTCAGCATAGGTCCACAGACATGTGACGTTGACTTAAACTGCACAGATTGAGAGCATTTGGTCTTCTTAACCCATTATAGTCTCTTACACAATTTGTGTAGCTACTAACCTTGAATTGTGAACTGTGTAACCCCAGTGTAGGGCGCAGGTAGCCGTCAGGATGGGTGCACAGCCACGTTGCGTTAAGTTGAGCTGCACAGTTAGTGGCACCTGGAGTACTCTGCGTGTGCGCACACTGCGATGATACGTGGTCTTGGAGATCCCTACTGGGAGCAATGTCTTTACTTGATAAGGCCACATGGAGATGACTTATGGTGCAGAGAGTTAGTAGCACCTGAAGCACACAGCGTGTAAGCATCCTGCTATGAGTGGTGGTCTCAGTGGGCTGCAGTGGGAGCAACATGTCTTGTAAACTGGACTGCGTTATCTGCAATCGCGACTCGATCTGTATTGTGAGCCCTGCTGTCTGCAGTGTAGATCGAAGGCAGTAGTTAGCATAGATGTCAAGGAATACTTTTTGTCACTTCTTCTTGACAAAATCTGAGTGCATAAAGTACAATTCTCTGTGCAATCAATAAATCAAGGGTGAATTCAAGTTGTGAACCCTGCTGTCCGCAGTGCAGATCGAAGGCAGTAGTTAGCATAGACATTGAGGAATGCATTTTGTCACTTCTTCTTGACAAAATTCGAGAACATAGAGTACAATTCTTTCTGCATTTAACAAATCAAGGCTGTCTTCAATGCTATCTGTAGTGTTGATCCAAAGTTGAATTCAAGTTGTAAACCCTGCTGTCCGCAGTGCAGATCGAAGGCAGTAGTTAGCATAGACTTTGAGGAATGCTTTTTGTCACTTCTTCACAAAATCTGAGGATATAGAGTGCAGTTATCTGTGTAATTAATAAATCAAGGCTGAATTCATGTTGTAAACCCTGCTGTCTGCAGTATAGATCGAACGCAGTAGTCGGTACAGACATAAGTCTGCAGTGTTGTGGCGCTGGGTTTGCTGGGGGCTTCTGTCGAGGAGGCCCGCGGTCATGGCAGGAGCCACGTGTCAGGGTGAGGGCCACCGCTCTGGCAGACTCATTTGTCTTCGCACAAGTGAACCATGCCCAGGGCATGGCCTATTTATTTACACTCTTATGCTGGAGTTGCATACATTGGACCAGCACACTCCACTTCCACTTCAAGGGGGGGACAACACAGCTACATGACCGACATCTTCCCCAGTGTCTGAGGTAATATGGTTGTGCCCACTGTGCAGTACCCTACATATCAATACTATATCTCCACATGGAGAGTTTTGTGCTTTGTATAGTGAGGTCCCTGCAGCACATCACCGGTAATCTTGGGATTGTGTGAATTATGGTTGCTGAGCGACTTGCCTCCTTCACACATAGTTGGTTGCCACCTCTCCAAACATTCAGCTATTGTGCGGTAGAGGGGATATTGTATTTTGGGAAGGTATTTTGCCCTGCCTCTGTGGCAGTAGGGAGGAGTGGCCTGGGGGTAGGTTCTGGTGGTGGTGGTGCTGGGTGTTGTGGCCTTGATGGGTGTCGGTGCTGCATGATTAGTACCTCTGTCACGTGTTGGTCTTTAGATGTGGGTGTGAGTTGGGTCTAATTCACGCAGTAGATAGTTGACCTTCTTACACCAGTTAAGGGTTGATGTTAATTTGTTACTGGTAAGTTGGCTATCGCCTGTTTTTAGGTAGCATTGCAGATTTGGCTGGTTGTTGAAAATATGGGGAAGTGGTGTTTTCGTGTTTTTTTGTATGGACACGCCTAGTTTGTATATTGTTAGCTTTAGTTGTGGCTCTGGTTTGTGGCGATTTTGTTGGCGTAAGGTATCGATGGAAGAGTGGTGATCTTTGCAGTTTTTACCAGGTTGAGAATGGGATGATAATTAAAAAGATAGTAAAAAAAGATATGCTTAATGAACATTATAATTAGAAATTAGCATTTAAAAAACCTTTAAAATTCACTAAAAAACCATAGGTTTTACAGAAGTTACTGTTAGGAATTAGCATTTAA
Source organism: Lissotriton vulgaris (assembly GCF_964263255.1). Classification (NCBI taxonomy): domain Eukaryota; kingdom Metazoa; phylum Chordata; class Amphibia; order Caudata; family Salamandridae; genus Lissotriton; species Lissotriton vulgaris. Next base: position 273,491 of record NW_028247957.1, read on the forward strand.
AAAAACCTTAGAAATTCATAGAAAAAAAACATAGGTTTCAGGGACGTTATAGTTAGTTGAACATTTGACTCATATAAAACCAGCGAAAATCCCCTGTTATAGTCAGTTGCGCTAACTATAAATTGCGCGCCCACAATGCACTGCTGATGACGTCCCATATTACATCACTCATGGCATGGTCAGTGACATCACTGATGACATCTTAAATGACATCACTGATGACATCACTTATGTGATAATTTGATGCACATACTAATGCTCCAATATAAACTTTGATACACAGATACTAAAATGCAGACTACTATTTTTGAAACCGTATACACAAGTATGCCATATACTACATACCACTCACTATTTCTTAGGTCTATATACACATCCAGTCACTTATTCTCGTAGTTACTCATCAATACAGGACTATAATATGCGCTCATATATCTATACATGCAGTCACACTCTGCCACTCATCGATAGAGTTACTCACACTCCTAGTCAGGAAAGCAAAGAATCAATCACATACTCATTTACTCATGTATACAGTTATACACGCCAACTTCGTTATTTTTCGACATACCACATCATTTATTTATACAGAAACTAACACATATTTACTGTCTTATACAATCACTGATAGAACCAGACATTTATACACGCACTCTTCAAATAACTTAGTCTCACGTATACTCATTTATATACTCCAACACTCACATATAGTGCCTTAAAACATATGTAGTTAGTCACAGGTATACCACTGAGACATTCATTCACTCACCAATACAGCCATACACACACTAACTCACCCATTCAGTCCTTCCCAGATGCACTATTTAATCCATACAACCACTGAATCGCCCACTCAGACATCTATGCACAGACTCATGCACCCCCCATGCACACATCCACACAGACACTCAGGGAGCCATACAGATACTCTCACAACAAATCAATACCCTATATAGACACTCATGTAGCTATTCAGCAACCCATGCAGTTGCTTATACACCAATGGAGAGATTAATACAGACTTTCACACAGTTTATTCACTAACCCATGCATTCAGTAAGACACGTTCAGTCACTCACTGATACAGTCAGTCACGCACATACAAAATAATTAATTTAGGCACCTGTAAATGCATTCATTCTTCAATACACCTTGGCATCTATATATATATATATATATATATATAAAATATTATATTTAACCTTTACAGAAACACACGTTCACTGGATGATGTCATGTGTGATGTCATCAGTGATGTCATTTGAGATGTCATCAGTGATGTCATCAGTGATGTCACTGACCATGTCATGAGTGATGTAATGTGTGATGTCATCAGCAGTGCATTATGGGTGTGCGAGTTATAGTTAGCTCAACTAACTATAACAGGCGAACTTCTCTGGTTTTATATGAGTCAAATGTTCAACTTACTATACCGTCCCTGAAACCTATAGGTTTTTTCTATGAATTTCTAAGGTTTTTTAAATGTTAATTCCTAACTAAAACATCTGTAAAACCTATGTTTTTTTCAGTGAATACATATATATATATATTCATTGAAAAAACCATAGGTTATAACGGGGAATTTCAATGGTTTTGTATGAGAGAAATGTCCAGCTAACCATAACATGGGTTAAACCTATGTTTTTTTCAGTGAATTTGCAAGGTTTTTTAAATGCTAATTCCTAACTATAACGTGTGTGAAACCTATGGTTTTTTCCGTGAATTTGCAATGTTTTATAAATGCTAATTCCTAACTATAACATGTGTGAAACCTATGGTTTTTTCAGTGAATTTGCAAGGTTTTTTAAATGCTAAATCCTAACTATAACATGTGTGAAACTTATGTTTTTTCAGTGAATTTGTACGTTTTTTTAAATGCTAATACCTCAATATAACATTTTTAAAACCTATGGTTTTTTCAGTGAATTTCAAAGGTTTTGTAAAAGATGATTTTTAAATGTATTAATTATTACATTTCTTTCTCTTTAAACTAATTTTTCTTTTTTATAATAAATATTTACATATTGTTTTCCCCTTATTTATATTTCACATTTTATACTAAAATATTTATAAAACTAAGTACCCCCAAAAGTTTTTTTTTATTTCAAAAACGTAATATCTACGTATTTAATGTTAATTTTCAAGGTAGGCAATATCTGGTATAATGAAGTAAATGGTTTTTCTAAACTTTTAAGAACAGTATATTACTTTGTAAAGCAATTAGGAATCTCGCGAGGGTATGTCACACCGTGAGTGCACCGTGCGTGCACCGTAAAACCTACGAGCGCTCACCCCGACAGTTTTTTTAATTTCAAAAACGTCATATCTACGTATTTAATGATCATTTTAAAGGTAGACAATATTTGGTATAATGAAGAAAATGTTTTTTTTAAACTTTTAAGAACAGTACATTACTTTTTAAAGCAATTACGAATCTCGCGATGGTGCGTATTACGTACGTGGACCGGAAATGTATCCTAAGCGCTACGTAAGCGCTCCGTAAACGCTCCGCAAGCGCTCCGTAAGATTACGTCCAGCCATGTGACCTTAAAACAAGAGATTCTATTGGTTTATAATACTTCCTCCTACAATTATAGAAAGACCCCTCCCATGTTAATCATTCTTCTTTGACTTTCAGAGAAGAAGCATCTTTTTTCTTCAGCTCCTGGGCTTTAGAGAAAGAATTCCAAATGGCTGCACGTCCAGAGGAATCTGATTCCTCATCTTCATCTGAAGAATTTGTACCAGAAGAGCCAAGGCCTACAAAAAAAAGGAATCCATTGTGTGGAAATGTTTCACCTTTCCTGAACATTTAAAGAAAGTTAATGCCCCACTAGTGACATGTAAAATATGTCAGACTGTTTTATCAAGGGGTAATGAGAACGAAAAATACTCATTTGGAACTTTCAGCATGGAACGCCATGTAAAGAACATGCACACCACCAATTGGGCGAGAGCTGTAGTGTGAAGGTCAGAGGAGGAGCAGGGCTCTGCTCCCAGCACATCATCGGCACCACCATCAGCACTTCCATCTGCTATGGTTCCAAATTTACAGCCTGAATTCCGGAATCTCATCATGCGTTGCATACATTGCAAGGCACTGATATCTTATGGGCAACAGTCCATCGAAGTAATTGTGGAAAAGAGTAGTAGGAATCACAAATCCCACCATAAATTTTTTTTCCACTTATTTGTTCCTGTTGAACAATTGTTTTGTTTGAAAAGTTCCGTTTTTTTAGCGTTTTTGCACAAAAACAAAATTAAAAAAAACAGTTCTTTTCAGAACTACCTCTACTAGTCAAAAAAAGAACTATATTTCTATGTTTGTATGTAAAGGTTTGTCATAGTGAATGTCTAGTGCAAAACCATAAGGATGTGGTACAGCATAAATCTGTAGGGTGTTTACCTATAGTATACTGTACTACTTTCAAAGCACTGAAATGTAACAAATGTATATAAATATGTTACAACTCTATGCTTCAATTTGCACTATTAGTGAAAGAGCATGAATGGGCACGCTCATGACAAGCTCAGCTCGTCATGAGCTACAGTGCTCCGATGCTCATGACGAAATGAGCTCGTCATGGCCCGTGGAACGCTCGCACGCTGGGATAATTCCCCTGCTGTGCTGAGCGTTCCATGGAAACGGGCGTGGCCGTGACGAGCTCAGCTCATCATGAGTGCCGGAGCACTGTAGCTCTATGCTTCAATTTGCACTATCAGTGAAAGTACGTGAATGAATTTATATGTATTAAGGGCAGTTTTATAATCCCTTTGTGTGTCTTTTACACAACCATTGTATCACATTTATGATGCAGCGGTGGTACAAAAGATGCACCATAAAGCATGTTTTTTTTAAATCTGATGTACTTGCAAGGTGCATCATATTGTAAAACTATGCACCAAAAGGAGGCTTTCCTGTATACATGGGTAATGTTCTGGTGCACGAACGCCTCCTGAAAGTAAATAAGTGAAATTTATAATATTTCATTCAGTCACTTTTGCACTTATACTACGTACAAATCCTGCACCTGTTTGCAACAGAAAGCAAATGGGAGTAAGCGAAAGTGAGCGCAAAAGGGAAGGGGTGTGAGAAACGGACAGGAGGAAGTAAAGTGCGGGAAGAGGAGTGACGGTGAGTGAAGGGTTAGTGTTAGTTAAGAAATGGATAAGAGGGTGAGGGAAGGGTAATAAGGGAGAAGAAAATAAATTAAAAGAGAGGGAAAGTGAATGAGGGAAAGAGGAGGAGTGGTAGAAAGAGAATGGAAAGAAGATTAAGTGTAAGGGAGAGAGGGAGAGAGAGAGAGATAGGGAGAGCAAGGGACTGACAAAGAGTGAGGCAGTTATTCTGTCACAAGAAGAGAGTGATAAGAAACTATTTTTTGTTTCTCATACTTACCTTATAAATAATGAAAAGTTAGACAGTGATGAGAAAGTATTTTTGTATTTGATATACTTACCTTCTAATAAATAAAATAAGTTAATTAAATATTTTGAATAAATATAATATCTGTAAAGAGAAAGAAAAAATGAATTATAATATATACAATATATATTTCTCAATACAAGAGAGAAGGAACAAGATTAAGAATCAGAAAAGAAAACTAAGGGATATAGTAGGAGTGAAAGAAACAGAAAGGGAAAGAGAAGAAGAATGAGGGATAAACACAGAGAGAGAGAGAGAGAGAGAGAGAGAGAGAGAGAGAGAGAGAGAAAGAAAGAGAAAGAGAGTGGAGATTGCCAAAGTTTTCCGCAATCTGTGTGTGCCAAGAGGCCGTTCATTTACATCAGGGCTCCCGCACAGGAAGGGAGTAAGAGAAAAATGGAGTGAAAGGAGTAAGAGAATAAAGGAATGAGAGTTATCTAAAAATAATGAGGTACGGGGAATAAGAGAAGACGATCGACGGATGGAGTGAGCGAAAGAGTATGAGAGAGAGTGAGGGAATGGAAGCAGCAGAAATAGAATCAGAGTGATGCAGAGAAAAGAGAACATGAAGTCTAGGAACAGGACTCAGATTCAATGAAGGGGAGTGTCAGTGAGGGAAGGAATATAAAGTTGAGGGAAGGGGAGTGATGGAAAATTAAGCATATTGAAAAAGGAAAAACAAATAAGTCATTTATGGAAAGAAAGAGAAAAGAAAAGGAGGGGTGGTGGAGAGAGAAGGAGAGAGTAAAAGAGAGAAACAGAGGAAGAGTGACGGACTGTGGGGAACTAAATCAGTTATAGTGGCTGACACAGAGGAAAAGACTTACAGACCGATGGAAGAAAGGGGAGTGAAAGAAAGGGAGTGATGAAGTGAAACAAGTGAAGTGAGTGAAGATCAGTCATGGATGAAGTGAAAGAAATAGAGTAAGGAGACAGTGAAAACAGACTGATTGATACAGCAAGACAAAGGTAGTGATGGAGGAAGATAAAAAAAACAAGTCAGGGACAGACAGGAGAATGAGAGAGTTGAACAAAATGAGTGAGGGTGAAGGAAGAGTACTGATGGTGAAAGAAGGAGTGTGAAGGTGAATGAATGGGAGTAAGCACAATGAGGGAAGAAGAGTAAGATGAGGAAAGGTAAAGGAGTAAGAGAGAAACTGAAGAAATGATAGACAGAAAGAAAAGTAAGACAATGATGAAAAAGTATTTTTAGATTGTCGTACTTACCTTATAAATGTAATATCTGTGGAAGAGAATAAACAATTGAGTTATAATATATATTTCACAATACAAAATACAAAATAACTTGTACAATATGTTATATGTTTTATTTTGCTGTTCTCAGAATATATTGAATTTCACTAAAAAATAGTGAGTTCAATACTACTCATCATATGACAGTGGGCAAAAAAAACACAATCAAAAAGATTGTGTTTAAAAAACACATACATTTCAATAAATAATGTAAAAATTAGAAAAAAACATATCTTAAATGTTTTCTTCCAAACAGCAATTTCTTAAATAAATAACAACAATAACAAACTAATAAAACATTCTTACTTCTTTTTTATACTCTCAAAGTAAAGTTATGTATAAACATATATTAACAACATTTACCCTAAATACTCATTTTTGATTGACATACTACTCCACATGGCCAAATAGTACATAGAAAGTCCTTTGATTGGAAATTACTTAATAGTACTCTTAAACTTCCATTTCCCAACCTTCTGAATCAAAAGCTCCAACATCTTTTCTATCATCTAACAATAGTTATATCTCCACCCGATGCTATTTATCATGTACATAGAACCTTAAACAACCAGTAAGCTTTCAGAATCTCAACATCATGTGGTATGCTGATGACACTCTGCTCATCCTTTATCTTTATCTTTATCATGATTAACATTTCCTGTAATGCTGATATCACTCACTACCTCCATGATAAATACAAGTTTTTTTTTATCTTGATCACCCTCACTCACAAAGTAATTCTTAACAGCAGACTTACTTTTATTAAAAGCACTAATCTTCCTAGGCCAATTATTTCCCCTAAAATTTGGGTTGTAAAAACACTAGGTAAGAATTTCATAAGTCAAAAGGCAACGTTGTTTAAAAGTCAATTGAGTATCATTACAATTAGTCCAGCCTTTTTGACATTTTAAATAAGCTGTGTAATGTACTGATGTTGTAGAAGGACCATCATGGAAAATAATTGCTGCAGTTTTCAAAAGTTCTTCCTGAAATTGATAATTGAGAAGCCACAAAATTTTTAATTAAAGTTGTCAATTTTGTTCCATCAGGTCTGCATCGTTGCAGCATCAAAATGACATACTGTCCATATCTTCGTAAAAATAATGTTGATAGCATTTTAGAGTTACATTGGGTACAGACCATGTTTTGATTTGCTCCTCTAACTAGATTATTAAAAGACACTGATTTGCAGTCTGGTAACGTCAAACATATAAATCTTTCAGTGTCTATTGAAGTACTACTTGAAAAGGAACAATTGTCACAGTCATGTTCCCATTTATAAGAATGGTCAAAAAGATTTTCAATATCTATACCTTCATTTTGAAATACAACAAGCATATACATTAGAAATTCCTGACAATCTTGCTGAATATTCTGTGAAAAAGTGATTTAGACCAGAACATATGTCTAAAACATTTCGGATATCAGAAACACTTTCTATTTTTGTTTTATCACTGCTATATTTCTCAAAGACAGAATTCAACAAACAACAAAATCTTTGATCCCGATTTTCAACAATCTGTTCTTGTTAAGTTTGGAGAAAAAAAACAACTTTAACCACTACATTAGCATAGCAGTCGACACCAGAACTGTTTTCAAACTGAAATCCAACAACATCTTCAACAGAATACTTTTCCTTACTACTTACAATTACCGGATCATCTAGTTATTTTCTTTCCGCTCCAACTTTGCTACAATTTTTCTCATATCTTCTTTTTCGACCTACCACACGCTTTTCAAATAAAGGATATTGAGGTAAATTTTGGGCATATTCTCTTCTCAACCTATTATATTCTTTTACATAATTTAGATCTGCACTAATCTTTCTGTCATCAAAATCAATCAAGTATTATCCAGATAAAGATGTCACTCGAGATAAAGCAACATATGCCATACCCTCCTTGAGCACAGAACTTCCAATATTCACCAAAGCACTATCTACACTTAAACTTTGAGATTTATGAATAGTCACTGCATATGCCAAGCAAACAGGAAACTGTTTTTCAGCGGACATATAAATATTTCACAAGCAAAAACCGAGCAGAACAACGACTCAATTGTTGTACTTCTTCAATGTCATCAAATTTAATTTTCAAAAGTTCAATTTCATCTCTATTTCAGTAATTCACAAAATCAACAACATTACCCATTGCTTCATTTACTAAACCACTTTCCACATGTAAATTCCGTCGTAAAATTATACGACAATTTAAACATGCATATAGACTCTTTTCAAAACCAGCAGTTTTAGATATTGTCTTCTCTAAAGAATCCAATTTTGACTTCAACTTTTCTGACAAAATAATAGTAGCTCCTTCATACTCTATTCTACCAATAGCTTCCAGGTTCACAATTTCTTGGTTTTCTAACTTTAACATTTTGTTGTTGAAGATTGAACATTCTTGCAGAATTGGCATCAAACATATCACTGATTTATTTTCTGCAATATTTCTATAAATATTCTCTGGGCGAATTGTTTCCTTTGGAAACAAATTAGAAAGTAATCGTGCCTGTAAAGCTTCTTTCCCATGCTCACTTAATTTTCCAATTCTTATATCTTGAAGAATTCTTCTATAATCCTCATCCTTTGCCTGTCGCATATTTTGAAGAAGTTCTGTATATTTGAAATATAACCATATATTAACATTTCCAATGCTTCCTAGGCAGTTCCTGGTATCTTTACGTTTAAGCATGTTAAACACTGGTTGTCCTTTCACATGAGTTAACTGTAGTAGATCTCCAAAAACAATGATGTGTTTGCCTCTAAATAACACATCGTACTCAGTTTTAAGAATGTGTTGCATTCTTAAATGCACAAAAGGAAGCATTATATTTGATACCATGCTTACCTCATCAATAATGAGAAGTTTCATTTTTTTCAGGACTCTAGAAACTTCACAACAAGCTTCTCCAGATAGCTTGTGGTATTCTAATTTATTGTCATGCTCTACTGGCAGCATCAATAAACGATATAAAGTAATCCCTTTAATGTTATGTGCTGCCAACTCAATTGGAGCAGTAACAAAACAAGAGAGCGATGACTCAGTCCTTTTCTGTAGATAAGTTGCAATTCCTTTAATTAGGAAACTTTTTCCAGTTCCAGCTTCTCTACCCACATATAGTCGGACAGGTTTAAATGCCGTATATGAGCACTCTATTTTCTCATAACATAAACCGTGCTCAATCTGCTCAGTCACTTCGTCATATATTTGTTTTTGTTCAACATTTAGTTGTTTTTCCAATTCTTCTAAGTTAATTACATCCTCCTGAGCTTGTTCCATTGCTCTTTCCCCCTCATCCATGGCAGTGGCTGCTTCATTTTGGATAATTGGTCCTCCTGGTGGATCCTGACTCAACGAAGCAGAACTCTGACTATCTTGAGGACTATCTCTTGCAATCTCTGCTGCAATTGTAGCTTCTTGCTGTATTTCGTCATTTAACATTTTCAGATAAGTAGCAAAAAAAGAACATTCGATAACCTCCAAGTAGTTCCTCTTCTGTACGCCAGGGCTTAAACAGTTGCAAAAGAGCTAAATAGTAAAATTTCCTTTTGTCATGAGTTTCGCAACTCAGTTTTCGATGATTAATCAAATGTCCTTTTCTTTGTTTCACCAGCCATCCTTCAGATCCAATCACAGCATATACTCCTTTATTGATATATTCTGTACTATTCTTCTTAAAAGTATAGCTTTGCAGCACTTCATATAGACAAACGTTTTCCAGATGATTACTTCTATTTGCATAGTATGTATCCAACATATTTGTCTTAAAAATATCTGTACTGTTTGGTTCTTTCCCTGCTAAATACTCAATTTCTTGTACAGATTTCAAAACTCGGTTTCGTGTTGCAGCAAGAACTAGATTCACCCAGATGATTGTCCTAGATTTGGCATATAGACTTGCAGATGATAAATGATCTGAACATTCATATGCTCCAATTTCTCGATGAGACAACATCTTCAAACTGTGGCTGAACAATTTTTTACTTAGGCTCTTTTCATGAAAAATTTCCTCCCACATTTCCTTTAGTTCTGTCTTCTCAGATTTAGTAATGTAAGATGTTACATATCGAGCCACAGCAATGGAGTTGTCTGCAACATATTGAATATCCATGTTAGAATTCCACATGGACAAAATGACTGGAGTATAGTCATTTATGTATTTGGACTCTTTATTTCTTCTTAAGTTGTAGGTATTTTTCGGTGATTTTCTTGTAACAGTATGTCGCAAAGATGACATGAAATTGTTTACTCTTCCTTTTGATAATACTGGTCGTGGAAATCCAAAACGACATATTGTGTTAAGCTTGCATCACACCAAATACAGTAAATCAGTGCCCATCCACACAAAGAACGACACTACACCAATTTTAGAAAAATACGAGTTGCTTTATAAAAGTCTCCAATATCTCTTTGTTTCTTAGCAGTTTCTTTTTCTTAGTTTCAATACATTAAATAGCTCTGCATTGGTTTATTAGCATATTCACAACTTCATAGAGCACCGACAACACTTTTCTCCCTCAATTGAAACGAGCTCTATATTACCTCTTCCACCTTCCAAAAGCAGTAAATGTTCCACAGTTACAATTGAAGCAACCAGAAAATTATCAATTCTCCTTTCAGTTATTTACAGATGTACCTTACCCTTTGGAATTCTAGGTTACTTTTGGCAGAAGATTACAGATTTTCAGCAATTACTTCACACTTAGCCCTTTAGTACCTTGGTTCAATAGAAGAATATCTGAATAAAGACAGGCAAGGTAATCAATCAATACATGCAGTAAAATCATTGGTCTTATACCCCCAGTGGTTCACTTGCAAAGATTTCCACACAGCTGCTTATCTTGTTATAACCAGCAGATTACTTAGTCTTATTCAACAGCCAGCTACATTTATTTGGCAGGTTAAAGCTCAAGTTCACCCAGGGGTCCTTTAGTGATCTGAAGGCGAAGGATCCCTTATTACCTTCCTTTTTCACCCTTTGTGAGTCCACCTTGTTGCCCTGTTCTCCTTTAGTTGACAAGTTTTGTTTTTATTAAGGGACCTCTCTTTCATAAAACCTACCCAAGCCTGGTAATCTCCGGGGTGTGTCAGTCACGCAGTTAATGAGCTCTGTTTGTGGTGCGAGTCATTAAGTTGGAGGTATGTTGGTCTAAACTCGAATTTCTCCACCCGCCCAACCAATGCCCCAGCTTACTGTGACCACGTAGTTCTGTCAGTCCGCTTCCCGGGTGTGCCCGATCGGTTTCTTGAGAACCGGGGAAGGCTCCACTGTCAGCAGACTCCACTCGTCTGACTAAACGGGGCGGGATCTCACCGCTTCTGTTCTGCCGGTCTTCAGGGCGTTACACAGCTCTTCCGGAGTACACCTCTCGTCGACTCCGCATGCACACAGGTCTCCGCCCACGGCCGGCCTCCTTCAGCTCCTCTCCGCCTCTTCCGTCGCTACAGCGATCCTGCTGTGGAGTTCTCCCGCTTCCGCAGCTCCTCAGCTGTGCTTGCTTGACTTACCCCCATCAACTCCGGAGGAAGTATTCATGACAGGCGCACTCCCGCGCAGATGGAGATTACAGCTGCCGCAGTGAGTCCTTCACTCAGCGCTCCAGGACCTCTCTCACAGTGAGTGTCTCTTCCCGTTTTCAAGTCTGATTCTCTGCTTTCCCTCCTAAGCGGCCTGCAATATCCTGGGCCTTGAGCTGGCAGCGTCGAGTCTCACAGCTCCGCTGATTCAAACTCCACAGGCAGGATAGGAGAATTTCAGATTACGCCGCTAGTCTCAGTGTCTCTTTGGTCACAGATGCTCCCGCATTTTGACTCCCCAGGCCAGTTTCATATAGCACACTGAAGATAGCCTAGGAGCACTTTACGTATGTAGGGAGCCAGAAGTAACTCCTCAATGGTAGGGCTTGGTCGATAGGTAGGGGTTCACGTCATTAAAGGATGATCTACCCTCACTCAGTGCGCCTTCCTCCCCGCAATATCGCCTCACTCCTCCCCAGACCAGGTCCCACACCAACTCTCAGGTCACTCCTAAAATAACCATCCTGGTTCTGACCCTTATATAGGCTGGCCTCAGGCTTCCAGAACCAGCTGGAAGGTTCTGGAGCTTCTCCCATACTCTCCTATGGTGCCAGTTCCTGAGGTAATCAGTTGTGGCAGTTACCAGCCACCATTTTGTGTGACTACATTTTCATCATGATAAGGGACACCTAGGCCTCAATAAAAAAATTATGGGGACAGGGTAGCACCCACCCCCTAGGACCACACCAAAAATTTCCAGTGAATATAAAAATGAAACATACTAGGAGGCAAAAAGGGACAAAATAAATAAATAATAGGCGGGACCACCCAAAGGGCTGACTGGTCTAACACGCCTCTTCTGCATTTCTAGACACAATTTTCTCTTTTTCAATTGGACAACCGTCCTTCACCTCATATGCTTGACCACTGATGTCAACTGCATGCAACAAATCATTAGTCTGAAAGTAAGTCTCTTCATTAAAAAATGGCTCACAACTTGAACTATGCTTCCATTCTCCAGAAAAAACATCACAAACATTAGTCCTATTAATTACTCTTTTCCACTAACTTTTTGCTTTCAAAACATTGATTGCCTTGTCCAGTGTACGAATTCTAACGATTACTAAAATGGATAACTTTTTTTTCAATTCAAAAGCCTGATCAACTGTCCTCTCTATACTTTTCTTTTTCTTGTAATAAACTGTTTTCCTTTTACAAATATTTATATTTTTTAATAAATTTACAACAACTCTGTTATGAAACATTCATCTACGAATGTCAATGAGCTGATTTTTGCATCTGTTACTATAGACAATATCATCTCCATCTATATTTTCAAAATTTTTAGGGGGCTCTGCTTTTTCTTTGTAGTTACAGAAGATTTTTTTTTCTTTCGCACATTCTCCATATTTTTTTTACGTTGGGTTAATTTCCTTTAGTTGGCTTACCAGGAGCATTTTTCTTTTTCTCTGAACATTGTTTTATGGATAAATCTTCTAATTGTGTTCTCTTGGACAATAAAGCCTGTTATATTTCCTTCTTTTTACATCCTTAGTAGGCATATTGCTTTTTCTCTCTGTAGATAATTATAATCTGTTGTGAAGAAAATATAACATGTTATAGACCACTACGAACATACTACATAGCAATTAGAATCACTAAATGATATAAACACTGGTTTACTTCATAAGTAAGTTTAAAACACAGCAACTGTGTCTGACCAGAGTAGGAAATCATGCAGTGGTACAGGCAGAGGGGACATGGCACAGGCAGAGGGACAGATGGTGAAAGCAGAGAGTTAGATGGCACAGAGAAAGAGATGGCGTAGGCAGAGGGTGAAATGGCGTAGGCAGAGGGTAAGATGACACAGGCAGAGAGAGAGATGGTGCATGCAAAGGGTAAGATGGCGCATGCAGACAGAGAGATGACGCAGGTGGAGGGAGAGATGGTACAGGCAGAGGGGAGATGGTGCAGGCAGAGGAGGGAGATGGTACAGGCACAGGCGAAGAAAGAGATGGCGCAGGCAGAGGGTGAGATGGCGCAGGCAGAGAGAGAGAAGGCGTAGGCAGAGGGTGAAATGACGCAGGCAGAGGGTAAGATGGCGAGGCAGAGGGAGCGATGGTGCAGGCAGAGGATGAGATAGCGCAGGCAGAGAGAGATCATGCAAGCGGAAGGAGAGATTGTGCAGACAGAGGAGAGATAGTGCAGGCAGAGGGGAGAGATGGTACAGGCAGAGGGGAGATGGCACAGATGGAGAGAGAGATGGCACAGGTAGAGGGTGAGATGTCACAGGCAGAGGGAAAAATGGCGCAAGCAGAAGGTGAGATGGCGCAGGCAGAGGGTGAGATGGCACAGACAAAGGGACACATAGCGCAGGCAAAGGGTGACATGGCGCAGGCAGAGGCAGAGATGGCACACGCAGAGGGAGGGATAGTACAGGCAGAGGGGAGATGGTGCAGACAGAGACAGAGGGATAGTGCAGACAGAAAATACATTCCATTTCCAATTAACAGCACTATCTGAATACCAGCATTTAATGAAACCATGAGAAACAATATAAAAAAAGAGTAGCCTATAAGCAAAAAGATGCAAACTGTGAGGAGACACAGATGACATTATAGAAAAAGGTGCAAATATAATTCTTTAATTTACACAAACACTCAGTGTGATCCTAGTCAAAAATGTTAAAGCCATACATTTTACAAAAAAACATATAGCACAGTAAATCGTTTAAAACACAGAGCACAGCCCATATAAATCAGCACTACATTACAATGCAGAAACCTGACTCATTCCCAAAATACATTTCAAATATGCACCATTAGTTTTTTGCCAGCATTACGTACAAACATGAGACACAATACACAGTCAAAGGGGGACTCTTCCTAGTACTGTTGTATAAAGACACAAAGGGTGCAAGCACAGGGGAGAGATGATGCAGGCGGAGGGGAGATGGCGCAGGCAAAGGGAGAGATGGCGCAGGCACAGGGGACATGGCACAGGCAGAGGAAGAGGAAGAGATGACGCAAGCGGAGGGTGAGATGGCAAAGGCACAGAGAGAGATGGCGTAAGCAGAGGGTTAAATGGAGCTGGCAAAGGGTAAGATGACACAGGCAAAGAGAGAGATGGGGCAGGCAGAGGGTGAGATGATGCAGACAGAGAGAGAGATGGCACAGGCAGAGGGTCAGATGTTGCAGGCAGAGGGAAAAATGGTGCAAGCAGAAGGAGAGGTGGCGCAGGCAGAAGGTGAGATGGTGCAGACAAAGTGACAGATAGAGCAGGCAGAGGGTGACATGGCGCACGCAGAGGAAGAGATGGCACACGCAAAGGGAGAGATGGTGCAGGCAAAGGGTGAGATGGCGCAGGCAGAGGGAGACATAGTACAGACAGATGGTGACATGGCACAGGCGGAGGAAGACATGGCGCACACAAAGGGAGCGATGGCGCAGGCAAAGGGAGAGATGGTGCAGGCAGAGGGAGAGATGGTGCAGGCAGAGGGGAGATGGTGCTGACAAAGGGGAGAGATGGTGCATGCACATGGGACATGGCATAGACAGAAGGAGAGATAGCGCAAGCAGAGGGTGAGATGGCACAGGCAGAGAGAGAGAGATGGTGTAAGCAGAGGGTTAAATGGCACAGGCAGAGGGTAAGATGACACAGGCAGAGAGAGAGATGGTGCAGACAGAGGGTGAGATGGTGCACACAGAGAGAGAAATGACACAGGCAGAATAAGAGTTATCACAGGCAGAGGAAAAAAATGGCGCAAGCAGAAGGTGAGATGGTGCAGGCAGAAGGTAAGATGGCACAGACACAGGGATACATAGCGCAGGCAAAGAGTGACATGGCGCAGGCAGAGGCAGAGATGGCAGAGGGGAGATGGTGCAGACAGAGGCAGAGGGATAGTGCAGACAGAAAATACATTCCATTTCCAATTAACAACACTATCTGTAAACCAGCATTTAATGAAACCATGAGAAACAATATAAAAAAAAGAGTACCCCATAAGCAAAGAGATGCAAACTGTGAGGAGACACAGATGATATTATAGATAAAGGTGCACATATATTCCTTTAATTTACACAAACACTCAGTGTGATCCTAGTCAAAAATTTTAGCCATACATTTTACCAAAAAAACATAGCACAGTAAATCGTTTAAAACGCAGAGCATAACCCATATAAATCAGCACTACATTACAATGCAGAAACCTGACTCGTTTCCAAAATACATTTCCAATATGCACCATTAGTTTTTTGCCAGCATTACATACAAACATGAGACACTATACACAGTCAAAGGGGGACTCTTCCTAGTAGTGTTGTATAAAGACAAAAAGGGTGCAAGCACAGGGCAGAGATGATGCAGGCGGAGGGGAGATGGCGCAGGCAAAGGGAGAGATGGCACAGGCACAGGGTGAGATGGCGCAGGCAGAGGGAGAGATGGTGTAGACAGAGGGTGACATGGCACAGGTTGAGGGAGAGATGTCGCACGCAGAGGGTAATATGCCACATGCAGAGAGAGACAAGGCACAGGCAGATGGTGAGATGGCGCAGCCAAAGGAAGAGATGGCACAGGCGGAGGAAGAGATGGTGCAGGCAGGGAGTAGATGGTGCAGACAAAGGGGAGTGATGGTGCAGGCACAGGGGACATGGCACAGGCAGAGGGAGAGATAACGCAAGCAGAGGGTGAGATGGCACAGGCACAGAGAGAGATAGCGTAAGCAGAGGGTGAAATGGCGTAGGCAGAGGGTAAGTTGACACAGGCAGCGAGAGAGATGGTGCAGGCAGAGGGTGAGATGGTGCACAGAGAGAGAGAGATGACGCAGGCGGAGGGAGAGATGTCGCAGGCAGAGGGAAAAATGGCGCAAGCAGAAGGTCAGATGCCACAGGCAGAGGGTGAGATGGCGTAGAGAAAGGGACAGATGGCGCAGGCAGAGGGTGACATGGCGCAGGCAGAGGGAGAGATGGCACACACAGAGGGAGAGATGGTACTGGCAGAGGGGAGATGGTGCAGGCAGAGGCAGAGGGATAGTGCAGACAGAAAATACATTCCATTTCCAATTAACAGCACTATCTGTATACCAGCATTTAATCAAACCATGAGAAACAATGTAAAAAAAAGAGTACCCTATAAGCAAAGAGATGCAAACTGTGAGGAGACACAGTTGACATTATAGAAAAAGGTGCAAATATAATTCTTAAATTTAGAAAAACACTCAGTATGGTCCTAGTAAAAAATGTTAAAGCCATACATTTTATCAAAAAACATATAGCACAGTAAATCGTTTAAAACACAGAGCACAGCCCCTATAAATCAGCACTACATTACAATGCAGAAACATGACTCATTTTCAAAATACATTTCCAATATGCACCATTCATTTTTTGCCAGCATTACATACAAACATGAGACACAATACACAGTCAAAGGGGGACTCTTCCTAGTAGTGTTGTATAAACACAAAAAAGGTAAGGGAGAAAGAAAGAGGGAGGAAACACAGTTACAAAAGAGGAGTAAAGAAAAAGGATAATTACAGTGAGAAAACAGTTATGTGAGTAAGGAAAGGAGAATGAGAGAAAAAGAAGCATATTAAGAGAAAGGTAAAAGGACTAAGTGAAACAAAAAGATTTATTGAAAAAGAGAGGAAAGAAAAAAAACACTGTTTGAGAGAGAAGAGACATTGAAAGAGGGAAAGTTAGTAACTTCCACATTAGAAGACATTTATATTATTAACTTAAACTGCTCAACATATATCCCCTTTCAAATTAATAACTCACCTTTAGAAATGCTTTGGAAGTTTAACAACAGTGGCAATGACACGCCAGATTTTCTGAAGCAGAATCTCTGAAATGTACCTCAGACACTGCAACCAAAAATGGCACTATTTGCCTCTCATTCTTCACACATATCCCTGTCCTTAACCAATCAAATTTGTTCCCACAAAAATTCAAAACTAAACTATCATTTGAATGCGTTTTACATTTCAACACTATCTTTCTCACATAATATTCAAGCATCCCCCCTCTGCTCTTTCTACCTGTTACCATGGTAACACTCCACAGAACACCAAACTAAGCTCACAGGTGAAAAGTTCATCATACAATGTTGCAAATATACTCAGCAAGGGTGTTCGCCCTCTCAAAACACCTGTGCAATGTTCCTTTCAATGACCTTTTCTCAACCATTAGCATTACTTCTTTCAAAAAACAGAAGAGTACACCCTAGCTTTGAATGTTCAAGTTTCAGAAATCACCAATCATTTCTTTTTTTTCAAGTGCACTGAATCTCTTCCACATTTTTTCGAAACTCCTGCTTCTCAAACTGCCATTTCGTTTTCAGAGCCCATCTGAGTACAACCAGATCTGCCTTCAAAATGTCTAGAGTGTTGATAGAAGGACACAGTTTTATTTTCTGGAGTGAAAGGTATGCAGCAAATAGATGCTTTCTTAACCTTGATTTACCAAATGTGGACATTATGTGGATTGGCCAGAGAGGATTGAGATGTCACCAATTGATGCCATTGGTAAAACCCTTTTTGCATCTGCCACACCCTGACCTCCTAATTGTGCACTGTGGTGGAAATGACCTAGTCACTTTGACTGGGGCAGGTCTGGAAATGCTATTAAAGGACACCTTTGGACAATTGATGTAACTTTTTCCACAAACTGCCTTTGTATATTCAAATATAACCCAAAGGCAGAAATGGAAATGGTCCAACCAATTTTGTTCGCAAATTGAGAAAGCAAGGACACATGTGAATAAATCTGTTTCTGCTTTCCTCAGAGACTATGGCATGGGTTCTATATACCACAACAACGTGTGTTACAACATGCAAGGCATCTATAGGAGAGATGGTGTACATTTCACAGATGAGGGGAACAGAATCTTCCTCTGTAACATGAGACTCTGCATCGTTACTTACTTGTAGGTACAAAGAAACACACAATAAACACAACAGCTCTTTTTAGAGCCAACTAACATCTAAACACTCAAATTTGATTTTAAACTTTATTTTTTCATTAATTTTTAGGGAGGTGCGCGCACCCTGCAAAGGTTTTTTTTATAAATTTTCTTTTTTTTTCAACTTTTGGGGTCCTTCAGGGACCCCATTAGAAGGCATATGGGGTCAGGAAGTCTCTAACCTGCCCCCTTTTCACATTCTCAACTTTCATTTTTCAGTGCTCTTAAACTACACAAAATGGCGGCTATAGGGTGCGCGCACTGAGCGCTCATCGTGCACTCACAGTGCACTCACCGTGCGCGCACCTTCAATTTAAAAAAAAAAATTTTTAAAACATATTTTTTTACCCTTTGTGGTCCTTTACGGACTTGCTGAGAAGGCCTAGGGGGTCAGGGAGTCTCTACCCTGCCCCCTTTTCACGTTCTCAACTTTCATTTTTCATTCCTCTGAAACTACACACAATGGCGGCTGAAGAGTGCTTCAAAGAGGGAGAGTGAGAGAAAGGGAGCAGGAGATAGAAAAGGTGAGTAAAATGCTCGGAGGAAGAAGTAAAGCAGGGTAAAGGGAGTAAAAGTAACAGAAATGGAGTGATGGTGAGAGAAAGGGTATGAACATAAGAAAAGGGGGATAAAAGAAAGTGAGGGATGGGGAGTGAAGGAGAGAGAAGTGCACTGAAGGGATGGAGGGAGTTACAAAACTGGATT
Organism: Lissotriton vulgaris; assembly: GCF_964263255.1. Taxonomy (NCBI): domain Eukaryota; kingdom Metazoa; phylum Chordata; class Amphibia; order Caudata; family Salamandridae; genus Lissotriton; species Lissotriton vulgaris. Next base: position 292,355 of record NW_028247957.1, read on the forward strand.
GAAAAAAGGGGACTCAGGATTTCAATAAGGCAAGGAGAGTAAGTGAGGGAGAGTGACAGAATAAATACGTAAATGAGAACAGATGTCAGATACACACAGAAGGAAGTATAGTGGGAAAAAGGGAGTAACTATAAGTAAACTTACAATGTAAAACAAAAATGTTGCACTCTATACTATAAATCTCACTTTATACCACAATCACTTGGCTACTACCTCATAAATTACAATTACAAATAGCAACATTTCTCAAATAATTTTTGATTTCTAAATATAAATTTATTCTTCTGAATTTTCATAATGTAAAATCACTTCTAACATCAAATCATCAGGAATTTCTTCTTCGTAAGTCTGAAAACATGATTCTTAAAACTCTATCATCTCAAACATTCCAGAAATTCACTGTCCAAAGACTCATCAAAAGGTCACTTGTTCCATCTCCTCCACTAAGTTCTTTTTTATTAGTGTTGTAATAAAATGGAACATTCAAATCTTCTAAGAAAGTAGATGAAACTTCAAACACGATTTCCACTGTCTCCTCATTGCGATCCATATTTTTATCAAATTTGTTGCTGTCATTTGCACACAAAAAAGAAACACTTTAATTTATCATTTTTAGTAATACATAACATAAAACTAGCTTTAACAAGTATTCTGTCACAATATTCCCTAAAACACACCAACTCACATTATCCTTATTTCAGGGTTTAGGGCAGTGCTAAATGCTAGTGAAAGAGTTTCTATGGCATTTATACAGCAAACCCAGCATTTCTTTTTAAACAGCAAGGAGACTACTTGAGAATTATGAAGCCTGACAGATATACTGCATAGGACTTTCTAACACTAAATCTCCTAAAGCCAGACTGACTTCGTGACTACATGTATTCCCATATTTTTTTAAAAACACATCAACCATGCAAATTATTCTGTCAGAATTGTCCTGAAATGATTACTAAATGCTAGTAAAAAAGTTTCTATGGCACTTATAGTGAAGTGAGGGAAGATTTATTAACAGCAAAGAAAAAGGAGTAAGTGAAACAGAAGTATTTTTTGAAAAAGAGAGGAAGGAAAAAGAACAGTGGTGGAGAGAAAGGTAGACTGTGAGAGAGAGAGAAAGAGAGGAAGAGTGAGAAACTTCCACATTAGAAAACATTTTTCTTTTTAACTGAAATTGTACAACATAGTTGCCCATACAATTTAAGTACTCGCCTTTTAAAATGCTGCTGAAGATTTACTACAGTGTGAATCACACACCAAATGTTATGAAGCCAAATTTTCACAAATGCACCTCAGACACTGCAATCACAAAATGGCCGTCATTACCTCTCATTTTACACATATATCCAGTACATAACCAATCAAATTTCTTCCCATGCAAAAACTAAACCAAACTAACATTTTAATTGGTTGTACATTTCAATACTTTCAAACTAACATAATGTTCAACCTTCCCCAAATGAAATCTCTACCTTTTACCATGGTATATCTCCACAGAACACCTGTGTGAACTCAGCTTTTCTAAACCAATAGTATGCTGTCCTTTTTAGAGACAACCAACATCTAAACACTCAAACTTGTTATTTAACTGTATTTTTTTTTCTTTTTTGGCCGCCGTCCGCGCACCCTGTGCGCACCCCGCGATTTTTCAAAAAACATTTTTTTACCCTTGGGGGTCCTTCTGCGACCCCCTGAGAAGGGCTATGGGGTCAGGGAGTCTCTACCCTGCCCCCTTTACAGGTTCTACACTTTTGTTTTCAGCTAGCTTCTGCCTCGGAGACAAGATTGCGGCCAGCACTTCCTGATTTCGACTGACTGGAATGTTGACAGACGTCCAACAGCCAATCAAAATTCCGCTCGCCCACGCTACCAGTGCTCACACGGTGCACGGTGTCCTGCCTATAAATATATATATTTTTAAAATTCGATTTTCTCAGAAACTACTGGAGCGATTTAAACCATTTAAACAAAAGTCTATACTGCGTACCAGTCTCTACCATTTTGCCAAGTTTGGAGTGTTTCCGTTCAGCGGTGCGGGCTGTAGCCTTGTCTAAATGTCCTATGGAAAATTGCATGGGGAAAACACGATTTGGGACCCCCCTTTTTTCTCGGCCCCCGCTTCACAAATCCCTTCGAAACTTTCAGGGAAGGAGCGTAACGGGCCATCTTCTTTGGGAAATTTGCGTAGATTTATTAACGGGCGCCAAAGTTATTCCCAATAGAATGTTGCGGATTTCCTATGGAAACTAGGTCCTGACCCCATTCGTAATCCTGATCTTACATGTGCAGTTGCTCTGGCAATCATATCTAACTGTGGCTGTGAGGTCCCTGTGCAGATCTGCTCGGAAATACACAATGTTTTCATCAATGCCTAACTTTAGGAGCAAACCCCATAGTTTGGACCTGTTCACTCGGTCGAAGGCCGAGGACAGGTCCATAAATGCTATGTATAGCGTACCTCTTTTGGCAATTGTATATTTTCCAATTAATAATTGGAGATTGAGGCTTTGATCTATAGTGCCTCCCCTCTTCCTAAAACCAAATTGAAGGACAGAAAGGGTGTTTGTATCTTCCATTTTATCTTTTAGTTTACTCAAGACCACTCGTCCTAAGACTTTCACTGCAGAGTCAATGAGAGAGATCGGGCAATATTTACTAGGTTCCCCTCTATTACCTTTTTTAAAAATAGGTACAATGACTGATTCAGACCAGGTAACCGGAATGCCAAATTTACACACTCTATTAAAAACGTTGGTTAAAACTTTGGGCCATATCTTGACATCTGACTTAAAGAGGTCGGCAGGAACACCATCGGGACCTGGGGCCTTGTTGCTAGTCATTTTCCCGATTGCTTCTGCCACCTCTGCCTCAGTAACCGATAAAGTATACGAGTGCAAAATATGGGTGGGTAAATACTCCTCCCCTGTATTTACCCCTTCATAGACTGATTTAAAATGAGAGAACCACTCCTGTTCCTGTATAACACAATCCAATTGATTATTACATGGATCGTTAAAATAAGGTTTGTTAACAACAGACCAGAATTTGGCACTGTTCTTTAGCACATCTATGGAGGTTAATTCTTCCCAGGCTGCTGCCGAAATTTCCCATCTTCTAGCTTCCACAACACTTTTGTAGGCTTTCCTTAAAGAAGCCACAAGGGACCTATCAACTGGTTTACATTTCAGGGCAATCCTTAATTTTTGATTAGCTAGTGAGCAATTATGATCAAACCAGCCAACCCCCCTGAGGTCCTTTGCTTTGCCAGGATGTTTAAGATCCGCAGCTACCTGAGTACAAATTGTTAGATAGGCATCTAAAACCTCCTTATCCCCTGCTTCGGGGTCCATACATTTGTGCAACTCCATGCCTTTGTCGATTAAAAGATTATTTAAAAAATCTTCAGGAACAACTCTGCCCCATCTGATCCTTCGAGCCTGATCTGTTGGGCCAATGTCATACTTATCCTAAAATGTGACCAGGCCACGGAATGTCCACTAATTTTATTCCCCAGTGTAAGGCTAATGAAGATGTAATCAATAGTTGAACAACTACCTCTGCCTTTGAAAGTAGGTATCTCCTCCGCTTCCCTTTGCGGGAGCATCAAGCCATGATCAGCCAATTTTTTTTCGAGGAGATCTCCTTGTGCTCAAAATGAGTATCACCCTTTTCAGGGGGGCCTAACTGGTCTAATGACAAGCATTTATCTGGGCACCCATGAATACTAAAATCTCCCAGAAGAATGATTGAACAATGGTTATCATTGACCTCCCTATAATCTGCCAAAAAAGGTTAAGGGTAACCAGATGGTCAGTCATAGTGACTCCGTCATAAGAATTGTAAAAATGTATGATTAAAATGTTACATGCCCCTTTACAGGCAATTTGTACTGCCAAACAATAGGGAGAACCTGTTACTATCTGAGTATGAATCCCGGGGATAGTTACCGCAATTAAAGTGACCAGCGCCCCCTTCGCCCTCCCCATGGGTGATACTACCTCGGGAAGGAAATGCGTGGAGTAACCGTCTAGGCTGAGGATGTTCTCTGTATCCCAAGTTTCTTGTAACCCAATGATGTCTGCTATCCCTATAGATTCTCTCCAGAATGGGTCATCTACTTTATTTCTTAAACCTGCGATCTTCCAGGTTACAAGCTTTATATTTGTACAACTAGGTAAATTGGCCAACCTGTCTGATAGACAGTTTATACCTGTTAGGGAATCACAACCATGGGCTAATTTCGGGGTAACAGGTACAGATTCCTCAACCATCTCCACGGGGCCCGGGTTCACTTGGTTGGCCATAACATAATGAGAGATAAGGGTTTCATTTCCATTTGCTATCACTTTCTTCACCACTTGTCAATCTATCCAACCCAAATCGGACAGTGCATCAAAACGATTACTAATAGGGACATTAAAAAGATTTCCTACTTGATTAATGTTATGAGGATTGTTTTAGGGGTAACCTCTAAGCGTAGGGAAAATTGCCGGAGTGTTAACACGATGCCTTCTTGGAGCATCATTTCTCCCATAAGATGGATTGAAAAAACTCCCACTACCAGCCATAGCAGGGGCCAATGGATAAAAATGACTTAGGTTAAAAGACAAGATCCCAACAAGATTATCCTGATTCTGGAAACCACTAATGAACTGTACTACTTGTGGGTTTCTAAAGTTCACTATGATGCAGTCTCCCTCTACATCCTTTGCATTGTGGCCCACCCAGCTTGCTCTCCTAACGTTGATAATTTGCCCATGTAGATCTGGTCTAAGGGGCCGATTTTTCGTCAACCAAAACATCACCTTGTTTTTTAATTCGTGGTAGGTTTCCGCCCTATCATTTTGCCACTCTGCAACCCCGGCTAATACAATCACAAAAAGATAAGACTCCCGTGGCAGGTCAACTCTCTTATTGTTACTCCGGCTATTTAACCCCGCCGGTTTTACTTGATCTACCATGGTGTCTGTTTTCACTGGCCCCTTGGGGGTACTCTGGCTATTGTTAACAGCTACGCTACCTTTGAGCGCTTGATTTGCTGACTGGGGGGGTCTTAGTTTTGCTCTTATCCCCACCTTGCTTGGAAGAAGTACTATCTCCTTTAGACAACTTCTCTTTGGGAGGAGGCTTCTGAATATTTTTGGGGGGATTAGGCAGGGTAGATGCAGTAATCGGCAAGTGTTTTACTTCCGCCAATTTCTGGAGCATATCTGAGTTGGCCAGAGTAACCTTATTAAGGGCTTCTAGCTGGGGACCTATGCTTCTAAAACGCTCTACAAGTGGAAGGATTAAAGACTTAACCAGATGTTCAATTTTATCTAACGAACTAGCTATATCTACTGTATCTCTAGGCGCATTATCAATTATTTCGTGAATTGAACTGTTTTGTATATAGCCAGGTGCCTCCCCCTGTGTAGAAGTGTTGTTGTTGTCTTCATGAACGTTTGCCCTATGTTTGGGTATGATAGCTTTCGTCCTCTGAATGCGCCCCCCCCCCTTCTGTCCGTTACCACCGCGTTTACGCTTTAATGCGGACACTGGCGTGCTTTCTGTAGATTTATGAGCAGCTTAAGAGTTCATTTATTTGCTCAATGCTTTTTCTGGCCCCGTCCCAATACTCGGGTAGGCAATAAAAGAAACCACAGAGGGAGAAGAACGCGGCAGAGGCACTACAAAACTCGTATAAAGGACATATCCAGTCCCCAAGCGAGAGAAAATAATCCTCATATGCCCATTCACGAGAACTTTTTAACCCATATAAAGATATTGTCTAAAAAATATTTTTAAAGAAATCCAATTCATGGAGGTGCTTTAAATCACCCTGATTGTCGAAGAAAAGTAAGACCCACTTACTTTAAGAAGTGGCATCGACCCTTAGGTATACTCAAAAAACTACATCCTTGGTACAAAGAAGGTGCACGGACGGCTGTCTTTTCCCCAAGGATGTTGGCCACAAGATAAATGGGAGATTTTTAAATATACATCTACAAGCCGGTGACTCCAAAGAAACGGCAGGTTCTGAAGAAGGTGTTACAACATCGAGTAGTATAACACCGAAACGCGTCGACGCACTTGTTTTTAAATCCAAACAAGGCCAAGGGAGTAACAGATGTTAATGCACTTTTAATACTGTCTACTATCCCACCAATATCTAAGAAAGGGCCAGTGGATTCAGAAAAGTGGCAGCAGTATCTTAAGGCCACAATGTTAGGGGGTTTATGAATAGGATTTATTTGTTTGTGTATTATATCTGTGATGATTATTTTTTTCCTGTGTTGCATAATTTTTATTAATTGTGATATTATTTTTCTTGTGCAATTTGTGATGATTATTATTCTCCCGTGTTGCATAATTTTTATTAACTGTGATATTGTTTTCCTTGTGAAATGAACTGTTATTTATTTGTCTAAAACATTTTACTGTACCTGTTCAAAGATTTGGCTTTGGATTTTTAATCGATTTCTTTGTAATTTTGTGTAACCAGAGGTTTTTTAAAATAAACAGACTGTGAACGTTCACTTTCTAGTGTGGAACTCTTTAACTATAGTTCCCCGCTGTTGGGAGATCTTTTGCCCATGTTTGAATGGTTGTATGAATGGTTAGAATCTATACAGCAATACAGCAAATAATTGCTATAGTGCTATAGTACATTCCCAGGGATTTCCCTTTGACCTAATAAAAGAAACCAAACTAGTGTCCAGCCCGCTTATATCAGAGGTAATCAAATGCTCCCTGTTTGTCTGTGTTATAAGGGCACTCTGAGTCTGGGCTTGAGCTGGCGGACGCGCTAATGCTATATTCCCAAATGAAGATCTTTTTTGAAACACGGGGTCAAGAGATAGTCGGCAAATCGTTAAATCAATCTCTTTTTCCAGAGCCAAAACGGCCAGAGTGATGTAAGCATCTATGGGACCAATGATTCCCCCTCCACCTCCCTTATTACCAGATTTATTGCCTTTAGGTTTTTTAGATGCCATACTCTTGTGTTGGAATTCAATCTTAAAGAGACAGTTGTCAGCAGTTATTAATCATACATCTTAGACTTTACCAATTAATACATAAAAGCCCACTAAGATAATATCAAAAAGACAAAGGGGGTGGCCCAGTCCAGTCTCTTACTGTCTCTGACAGGCTCAGAAGGCCCCGCCCTTGGCCTGGGTTTCGCCCGGCTCGTCCTGTGCGCGTCCCGCGGGGGCGGGAGGCGTTTCTGGATTTTCAAGCGCCTCCGGGTGAAGCAGTGGTGTCAGTTGTGCGCCTGGGTGCAGGGGCACCTGGGATATGTGGTCCCAGACCTCTCGACGCAGACGTTCCCCTCACGGTGTTTGTAGCAGACTCCGGCGCAGCCGTTCCCCTCACGGCAATGACAAGGGCAGGAAAGTGCCAGGTATGAGTCCAGGTCAATTGTGTAGGCTTCCCAGAGAGAAACTCCTCGCTTATCAAGCGCCTCAGGGCGCAGCAGTGGCGTCAGGTGTGCGCCTGGGTGCCGGGGCACCTGGGATATGTGGTCCCAGCCCTCTCGACGCAGCCATTCCCCTCACGGCGTTTGAAGCAGACTCCGACGCGGCCGTTCCCCTCACGGCAAAGACAAAGTCAGGAAAGTGCCAGGTATGAGTCCAGGTCAATTGTGTAGGCTTCCCAGAGAGCGCTCGGCGCTTGGTGCTTATAAAGCGCCTCCGGGCGCAGCAGTGGCGTCAGGTGTGCGCCTGGGCGCCGGGGCACCTGGGATATATGGTCCCAGCCCTCTCGACGCAGCCGTTCCCCTCACGGCGTTTGTAGCGGACTCCGGCGCAGCCGTTCCCCTCACGGCAAAGACAAGGGCAGGAAAGGGCCAGGTATGGGTCCAGGTCAATTGTATAGGCTTCCACAGTCAACAATACACAACAGAAATATGTTGGTCAGCAGAAGGTCGGTGAAAAGGGAATAGATAATAAAAAAACAGAGACACTGGATGTCACCACGTTGTTGTGCACTGATATCCACCAAGTCATAGTGGCTGTCTGAGTTTTTTTACTTATGTTTTGCTGAGGGAGAATTTACTCCTGACTCACGAGGGTTCCAAACCCATCCCTGGATGGTCACTCTAGGGGGGGTTAATCGTTGCCTCAGTACAGCTCCCCGAACTCCAACCACAGCGCGTGCATGATTTGTCAAGCGGGGGCTGAGAAAAAAGGGGGGTCCCAAAAAGTTTTTCTCCATACAAATTTGCATTGGAAAATTTAGCCAAGGCTACAGCCCGAACTGCTGAACGGAAGTACAGCAAATTTGGCAAAAAGGTAGCGCTTGGTTCAGAAAGCAACTTTGTTTTCAAATTATGTAAATCTGTTCAGAAGTTGCTGAGAAATAAAAAAAATAAAAAAAATTCCACAGAACATTTTTGTCAAGGCTACAGCTCGAACTGCTGAATGTAATTACATCAACATTGGCAAAAAGTAGTTCTTGGTTTAGAAAGTGACCTTTTTTTAAAATGGTGTAAATCCGTTCAGTAGTTGCTGAGAAAATAAAAATATCGATATCTATGGCCTCGGTGGGTTTGTGACCACTCCCGACCATGAGCTTCATTCTAATTGGCTAGCAACACCCCAAACCAGGAAGTGTTGGCAGCTATGTTGTGGCTCTGTTCTGAAAAATGAAGAAAAGGGTGCAGGGTAGAAACATCCTGACTCTCTAGGCATTCTCAGGGTGTCCCACAAGGACCCACCCAATTTTTTTGGGTAAATGTCCGAATGCGCGCTGGGTGAGCAAATCCGACCGAAATGTTTTTAAAGAAATGAAGCCGGGGCTCCCCCAGTTTATTTAAATGAGTCCTCAGGTGGGCCAGGTCCCAGGGGCAATTGTATATTTATACCTCCACCTCCTCAGGCTATGTAAATTAGGTGTGGGAGGGCACCAGGCCCTCCCGTAGCCCCGGGGACCACCCCAGGACTTTGAAAATAGAGGGAGGGGAGCCGCATGGACCTACTACTGGAGATCTTGATGGCCCTGGTAACTGCCACTCCCCAGGGACAGCTCCTACAATGTCCGGGGTTGGACCCCCGGGACATTGCTGTTTGCTATGACAGGGCAGAAGCATGGCTTCCACCCTGTGATAGCAAACCCTGGTTTGCTTCATTGAAGCAAGAGCAGGAAACCTCCTCTCGCTTCTATAAAGGAAAGGAGAATTATGCTTTTGGGCAAGGGAAGCAATGCCAGCTCCTGTATGAGGAAGGGAGCTGGCTGGACCGTGGGAGCATATGGGCTACCACCATGGTCCCCAACAGAAAGCCCAGTCCCCGGGGGATGGGGGCCCCAGGGCCAGAAGAGGCCTGGGAGGGGGCTACGTGGCCCCCTCCCCTTAAAAAGAAAAAAAATAGATGTGGGCATGTCTTGGGGGATAGGGTCCCCGAGATAAATGTAAATTAGTGAAAGTGAACGTTTTTGAAAAAAAAAAAGTTTGGAGTCGTGACCCTAGTGCAGCTTTTAGCACAGCCCCCTAGTGTGAACACGAACGGTGCGCGGGTCTCAGTGCGGCCCCCTCGTGTGAATATGAAGGGTGCACGGGTTTCAGCACCGCCCCCTAGTGTGAACGGGCTGGGTGCGTGGCTCTCAGCGCGGCACTTGAGTACTTCTCAGGTCTTTAAAACACCGAAGGGCATATTCTCAAGGACACATCGCCGAGATAACGGCCTTTTATTGCAGCCAAAATGGTGATAAATTTAACACATCATTCACAAGCTGGTGCAAACAGCCCATATCACCAGTTTCCCAGTGATAGCAGCCTAAAAAAACATGGTCAGGGATGACCCCAGCAAATATCGCTAATGAGATTTAGAGTAGGCGTTCCCCTGCAAAAAGCAGCAACACACCACTTTGCTGCATTCCCAACGACCAGCAAGATTGGCTAAGAGAACACAAAACAGGTGATAAGGTGCGTTAGCAACAGGAAGTTTACACTTGCTCTGACCTGGTGTAAAGTCAGACTACAAACTTCAATATGAATGGGAGCCCTGCCCAGAGCCACACCTGAATGACAACAGATGCCATGGAAATAACGATCATGCAGCTCAGACAGCCAGGAGTGCCAGCCACCCCCCCCAGCCCTTGTCCGCCATTCCCCCTGACCCCAGACAAATAAATGTGACAATAACCTACCATATAAAACATTTTATTTAAACAAAACAACAAAATAAAAGGAGGTACATCCATGGCATGTCATCTCTTGACAATCTGTGAATCACAGCATGTAAGACAAAAAGCAAGATAAGATTGTGTGTCATGTGCCCATCAAAGGAGAGAGAGAGAGAGAGAGAGAGAGAGAGAGGAAGAGAGAAAGAAAAAGAGAAAGAGTGGGAGAGGAAGAGAGAGAGAAAGAGTGAGAGAGGAGGATAGAGAGAAAGAGTGAGAGAGAGAGAGGAAGAGAGAGAGAGAGAAAGAGAAAGAGTGTGAGAGAGAGAAAGGAAGAGATGGAGAGCGAGAGTGAGTGCTGACACTGCGGACAAAACCCTCAGAGCTCACATTTCCGCCGCCAGTGTGTCTCTACCCATGCGCCAGGACATACTGCAGCCGTCAAGTTCACTCATCTGAAACATAGCATAGAATCAGTAATGGCAGAGTACATACAACTGCACACGCCTTCATCGTTTTCCCGCCCCTGCACACCCAGGCTTCTGTATTCAATCTACTCCTGCCATGCAGAGGTGTCTGCCCGCCCCTGCGTATCCAAGCTGCTACACCCCATCTACTCCCACCACCCAGAGGTGTCTGCCCACTCCTGCATACCCAGGCTGCTGCACCCCATCCACTCCCGCCACCCAGAGGTGTCTGCCTGCCCCTGCGCACCTAGGCTGCTGCACATCATCCACTCCCACGGCCCAGAGAAGTCTGCCTGCCCCTGCGCACCCAGGCTGCTGCACACCATCCACTCCCACCGCCCAGAGGTGTCCACCCACCCCTGCGGACCCACGCTGCTCGACACCATCCACTCCCACCGCCCAGAGATGACTGTCTGCCCATGTGCACCAAGGCCTCACGGTTCACCTTTCCGCCACTGGTTTATCTCCAACCATGTGCCGGGACATATTGCAGCCCTTAAGCTCACTCATCTGAAACATAGTATAGAATCAGTAATGGCAGAGTACATACAAATGCACACGCCTTCATCGCTGTCCCACCCCTGCGCACCCAGGCTGCTACACACTATCTACTCCCACCTCCCAGAGGTGTCTACCCACTTCTTCACACCCAGGCTGCTGCACCCCTTCCACTCCTGCTGCCCAGAGGTGTCTGCCTGCTGCTGCGCAGACAAGCCTCTCTGCTCATCTTCCGCCACATGTGTGTGTATGACCAAGAGGGCCCACCAAGTGCTGAAGCAAGCTCCAAGGCCGGGGCCCGTGTCCTTGGCAGCCAGAAGGTCGCAAATTTGATTCTGGGTCTTGATACCGCAATGGCCGAGAACATATCAATGCATTGGGCATCATCGCAGGCTGTACACCCGCTCAGCCGTTAAGGTGCCGCTAACCCTGTGACCCGCAAACCAACGCTACGTGGCGGTAGGCCCACGCTGCCCACCCCACTGTGGCACAGCAGGGCTCACACAAAACCTTGCCAGTCCAGACCACCAGGACGGGGCATCATCTCAGGCTGAACACCCGCTCAGCACTGATTGTGCCCCTACCTCAGTGCACCGAAAGTCGCCAACCCGTGAAGGTGTGCCTGTGCCGGACGCAGTGTGCCCGGTGCCACCAAGTCTTACACCCGCTAATCATTGTGACTCTATGATTGTCTATCGTGGTGCGGGAGCCATCGTGTAAGCTCTGGCTTACACGATGGCTGCCGCACCACGATAGACAATCTTAGGCCAGGCCGG